>NC_056744.1:1736754039-1736834039 GCF_019279795.1 Protopterus annectens
AACTGGGGTTTAAGTTAGTTGGTGTCATATCAAAAATTTGGCTCTTGTGGACACAGCCACCATCATTGCAGTTACTATTGAGTGTATCCCCCTGCTTAGCTGGCCGTAATACTGTATAGTTCATGTTAACAGGTTAAGTAGTTGTCTATCACACTATCTGCGGTTCTACAGCACCTCTTACCCTACAAAGGGTAGGACTGTGCCACCCACACCAGCACACCTATGTTTACTGAGTTGATGACTGCACTACATTGGGGAAGGGGACATATACCCTGCCAGTACCATTGTCTATGACATTAAACTAGCAGACTGCTTATTTCCCAATGTGTTGTTGTGCCTATTCTGTCTTGGTGGAATTACATAGACTAAAATCAGTTCCTTGCACAAGTACATACATCCATGTGTACAGTATTCTCTGTGTATTACATCAACACCAAAGCCTCTGTGTGTGTTATACGCAAACATGTGGTGTGTTCCACCCAGTACACCTACCATTGTCCACTGTAGAAGGGCTGCTGACATCAGCCACCATGCACTCACCTGTATACATCACCTCCAGACCTATCGGTCATGCGACACATGCAGTAACTGTTATACAGACCTGTGACATGTATTCACCTGTACCCAGGATATGGCACAGCCAAGGTGTCACCACAGTGCCATACCCCTTTTAGGATACAACAGCAGACCATCATCCTGCTGACACATAGACACCTACAACACAAATGTAATACATTACGGAGACCACGATGACTCAATGTTAATAACAGCTATAATGCATCATGGCTGGACAGCTAGAAGTCCTGACATGTAAGCATTACACTTTACTGCTGACAACATGTTATATAGCATTACATTGGTACACTGTATTACAGTCACCCTGTGCATCAGAACCATATTAGCCTGTCCCTGAATTGATGTTATGGATGACAGGGATGTGGCACAGGTATCATCATATGCACAGGGTGTGTTGTTGGTTTGCCAGAGACCTAGGCTGAGCCATACGTTTGACACCGTGTGTGTCAGTGAGGGGGTTTAATTATTAATTTGGCCGTGGTGATGTGGTGTGTGTAAGTATGGGGTTGCCCTAGCTGTGTTGGTATTGTGTGTGTGTGTATGCATTCACACAGTTCTGCCATGTGGCTGCCCTACACAGGGGTTTGTTGGACAGCTGCAGACCATACCTGACAGGGTGTGCAGTTCAACATCTCTGCCAATGGACATGAGAACTGTGCCTGCCAAGGATTCCACTGTTACCACCAGGTACAAGCCATGATATGGTACTCTCCCCTGATGATGACATATGTCCGCTGGATCCGGGTCCCCCTTGGGACTGGCCAGGGCCACATGCACGTGGCCTGCTGTCATGTGATGTGGACAGCACCCCCCTCTGCAGTGCTGGGGCTAGTACTGCCACTACAGGAGCAGCTCTGTGATCTGGCACGTCCATGTTGACCTCCAGCTGTTGGTGATGCTGACCTATGTCCACATGGCCAACACACCACTCCCACCATATGCTCGAGCATGGATATTCCAGGCTCGGGAATTCCCACCATCTCACCCAACCGTCTATCCATGATCTCTGAAAAATAACGGATGGTACCTGCAAGATCATGGATGTTGTCAGTAACAGCTCAATGAGTAGCACTTTGCAGCCTCAGAGACTGTCTGGTGTACTATTCTATATGTGCCTGCGCCTCCATGACAGCCTGAAACATGCGTCTGTTGGTACCAGATGCAGCACTTCTGCCAGGGGTACAATGACCAGCAGCCCTCCAATGAGCACCCCTGTACATTTGCCTATGTAGTACACCACCGGACATCTGGCTATGGCTGCTCTGTCCAGACACATGTGCCATAGATACCACACTGTCCTGTCCCATGCCACCGACCACCAACTGTCCCTCAGCTATGGCCACTAGTGATGGGGTGCATATAGGCAATGTAACTGTGTGCTGGGATGGGGTGGATAACAGTGGGATGTCAAACGGTGGCACAGCTTCAGCCCCTGACAACCCCGCCTGTGCCTCAACACACCTATCATCATTTTCAGTGTCTGTATGGACACCAACATCAGATTGACTGCAGGAGGGACCCTGACCCACCTTGCCACCTGTGAGGGGAAAACAAGAAACGTGCTTTAAGACCTGCACATCATTGCTTAACAGTACACACATACACACACACACACACACACACACACACACACACAAACACCCTGACATTCCACTATACTACTTACCTGTCCTTGAGTTTACAGAATGGCCCTAGTTTTTTCTTTAATTTCCCCATCCTGCATCAGTCTTGAATAATTACAGTCAATAATACCAATCATTAATGTATCATTCTTCTAATTACTCAGAAAAGTGATCACAAAACTTGACCTGTTACTCCATTAACTCTTTAACTTGATTGGAATAATTTTTTCAAAGACTTCCTGATGTCATCATGTGTTCACCATGGTTTTGTCCAGACATCTTGAGCATGGCCCCCATATGTTATGGACTTCTACAGTCACTCAATAATGTTAACTTTTTATGTTGACTACAGTAATATTTGGAAACACTCTCTGGTGTTGTCTAGTAATTCCCCAATGCATCTTTAGTTCTGCATACATGGGTATTCTTTCACCTTTCTGCTGATTGCAATTAAAACAGTATCCCTGGTGTCTAGTTTTCCCTCTCGATGTATCTTGCATGCTGCAGACTTTGTTATACTATCAGCTGTCCTGAGATTACATGTCAGAAAAGTATTTCTGGTGTCTAATGTGTCTGTCCATGTCCATGTACTGCACGATTTCTAAGGGAAGTTGAGAGGCATGAACATCCCCACACTCACACATATGCATACATGGACACACACACACACACACACACACACACACACACACACATGCATTCTACATACAACAACCCCCCTCCACTCCACCAAATAGCACTTACAGACAAATTAACCCCCCCCCCCCACACACACACACATGCACACACACTTACAGGTGATGTTGCACAAAGATATTGCACACAGGCCTCTCATTGCCCATCTGTCAACATGCATGACATATGGCATTTAACAGCATGCAGTGCAGCTATAGTCAATCCCTGCTAGCAACATTATACATCTCTATGATGCATGGGTTGTGTTAGTAGGTGATGCCCCTTCCCCTGGAACACACTCCACCCATGTACAAAGTATTGCTGTGCACCTGTTTGGCACCCTGCCCTGTACTGTGCACCATACCTCACAGGTGAACACAACATTGCTGAATGTGTATATGTGTATCAGTTGTGTTTGCTCTGCTGCTCACAGCCCCTATGTGTTTGTCCGACACATACCTGGGATGATATGTGGACAGATGTCATTTGTGAATGCCTGATGTCTGATTTACAGATCTCATCATCAGCGGTGCATGGATGTCAAATAAAATACAATTACACTGACAACTTTCAAACCTTGAAGGGTGTGGACCCGAAAGCTTTACAATAAAGTGTTTGGTGTGTCAAGTGTTCGTGTAACTTTCAAACCTTACCGTGACTATGGGGAGTGTACACACCTTTATTGATATGGTGCCCTCTTCCCTGATATGCCATGGGGCACATTACTGCATATGTTAACATTACACGAACCTGATATGTGACATATGACCTGTGCAATCAAATGAAGTATCAAACAAATGTGTTAGTTGTGCAGATGCTGCCTGAGATGCATACAATTTGTGGGTGCATTTGTGTGCACACCCTTATCATGATGGTTTCTTCCACCTACTGTTATGTGTATTACAGCGCTCACTATTCCTGAAAGGGGTATACGAGCATGGGCCATCTGCATTTGCCAGTATTTGGTCACTCTTACCTACAAATGTCCCCCAACTCTGCATGATTGCATGGTCAACTCATGTGCACAGCCCTTGGAGGTCACACAGTACCATCACTATTGCTGTGGAGTCAGGGTTATGTCTACCACAATTCATGACCTTGTCTGTGTGCAGGTGCAGCCATTCTTAGTGAGCTTTGGATCTCTGCTTCAGTGCACTGTTGTGTTTCAGGATGACACCCCCTCCCCATCCTCAATCTTTTTGCAGACGCTTGACAGCTATGGCCTACGTATGTGTGTCATTTTGCAGTGTCCCAAACTCTGAACACCATGTGTACCAAACTAGTCCCTGCTAATGAATGGCAAACACACATGTGTATACTGGCACCAGCAAGGTACAGATGGGGATGGTGGGCCTGAGGTGGAGGTGAGGTGTTGGTTGTGCAGTACATGTGTCTTAATTGATACTGTCTGTGGGTTTCCAACATGGTCTTGGTACACCACATTGCAGGTTGTAAGGGTTGTGGAATGCAGTATTGTGATATGCCATAGTAGAGATCTGTAACAGTTGCCATTGTAATTGTGGTACATACACTGTTGTAGCACTGTATAAGGGTGATGTTTCAGACATGTCCCTACTGTTGGCCATTTGTCCCACCATTATGTTCATCTCTGTGCACATATCTTGCAATGACAGGTTGTTAGTTATATTACAGGACTCTTACATACCTTTCAGATATGTCACTATGGTGACCACTGTGATGCAGTGCAGTTAACAGCAACAATACGTAAACATGTACAGCATGCATTATGGGTAGGTGTGCTAAATGTGTGCATGGAACATACCATGGCCATAACATGACCGATGTATTGGCAAACCTGAACAAACACCATACTCACCAACTACAGGCTGCTGCCCCGGAGGTATACCAGAGGGACCTACATAATTGTGTGAGAGATGTGATGTCAGTAGCCACACCTGTGGCATTGGTACAGGGTGGGAGCAGCATTACAGTACATCAACAGTACAAACCCACAATACTACAGATTGTGCACATCTGTTTATTACTAGAATGCAGCAATATATATATTTCATCTGACATATGCATGATTAAACTCAACAGATGCAGATGGATACGCAACAGTGGTCTACAGATGTGGCCTTACCTGCACCCTCCTCAGCCATTGTGTGGATAGCATCCACCTCTACTATGCCCTCCGCTGGGTCTTGTGTTTGCGGGTGTGCAGGTGCCCCGAGGCTGGTGAGGAGTTCCTCAACATGTGTGACCCCCCCCCCGTTGCAAGCTGGTTTCCCCCTAACCATAGCAGCATGCTGACGGGCATGGTGGAGTAGATCAGTGCATCGATGTCGGACCTGCTCATAACTGTGGTTATGCAGGCCGACATCGTTTATCCTGTGGACAAGATCATTCCAAAGGGTGGTCCTCTCCTGCAGATCATGGAGTGTATGCCCAAACAGGGTGTGGTAGTGCTGCACCTGGTAAGTGATGATGACATCATTCTCCTGCACTGTGTATATCGGAAGTCTCCCGGGACATTTTGCCAGAAAGACATAAAGAGGGAAACAGGTCGAGGACCTCATACCGCAAGGATATAATAGTTGTTAATACATATCTCTGTCTCCCCCCCACCATATCTGCAACAACATGATCAAACAACTCAATGGGTATGTCTACAGAAGACCTACCGTTGGGACATATATTGTATTGTACAACAATTTGTGCAATGTGTTTGTAGTCATGTTCCATGTTGAAACATTGTCATTGGTGGCGTGCTATGAACAATGTCACCTGCATGCCATTGTAAGGGCTACTATGGTTCCATATATGCATGTGTTCTGTTTGCTACATGACTGCTGCACATCTGTTGTTTTGTGTTAATGAGGATATCCATGCATGCTGTTAGACATAATCGTGGAATGTGTAGAGTATTACTACCCACATATGTTCTATAACAGTGACACAATAGCATGTTAGGGAAGACAGTTACCAGAAGAACCACCTCTCCCATATCATCTGGCCATGTTACCAGGCCACATCACATCTGGGACCCACCCTGGGACCTCATCATCTACTGGTCCTGCACTACCTTCAGGTGGAACCACCTCAGGGGATGGTGTTCGTACCCCCAGAGAGCACACACAGACAGGATCCTATCACCCGATGTCAGGTCCAGGGTCTCGTGAATAGGGAGCTCCACAGAGACTTGGGGGATGTGCTACAGCACCTTGAGGCCCTCATTGCACAATCACAGGGTCCGCATGCTCCTCCTGCTCAGCCCCCAGCCCAGGCACCTTCAGGGCCATGAATATGCTGTTGTGACTGCCCATGGGTGGGGAACTTGGTCCCATTGTTTCCAAATGGGGACTCATGGACTTCCACATTCCAGACAATACTCCCCATCCAAGGTGCTTACCAACCGCATGTGTCATATACTGCCCCTGTATGCTGTCTTGCCTGTCTTCCAACCCAACCTACCTACCCAAATATACCTACTATCCTTCCTCAAAATACCAATCCCACCTTCACAAACAAGGGCAATGTGTTCCCATCATGGAGTTCACACCAGACATAACTGTCCATTTTGCACCCACTTACTGCTGTATATATATATATATATATATATATATATATATATATGTGTGTGTGTGTGTGTGTGTGTGTGTGTGTTTATTGATATGTGTGATGTTCTCTCACACATAGCGTGCAGCACTGTCATTCAACAGTAGGAGACATGTATTTATATAAATATGTGTGTGTAGTGTGTTTGTATATATGTAGACATACACACACACACACACACATATATATGTGTGTGTGTGTGTGTGTGTGTGTGTGTGTGTGTGTGTGTGTGTGTGTGTGTGTGTGTAGATATATATTATGAATTGTATATATATATATATATATATATATATATATATATATATATATATATATATATACATATATATATATATATATATATATATATATATATATGTGTGTGTGTGTGTGTGTGTGTGTGTCTGTATATCTGCAGACATACATGTATATATATATATATATATATATATATATATATATATATATATATATATATATATGTATCTTGGGTGCATTCAAACATCAGGTCCACACTCTCTAACTCTCCTTCCTGCACATCTGCACTGTTCTGCATTGCTACAACACAGACAGGTGTCACATATAGACACAGCCTAACATTAGGGGAGTATATATAGGGACAAATTGCAGGTAAGCCTATTACACACCTATGGCATTTGTGCATGCTACATTACACATTAACATAATTGTCCTGCAAGTGGTGGGCTGTGAAACTCATGTGTCCATCATAACGGCATTACTTCCACCACCAGCTATTGGCCACACCAACATGCATGTCTTGTGGTACACAACACACACTCTAATGGCTTACATCTTGTCATTCAGTGCTTATCTGCACAGTTGACAGCTATGGCCCACTGTCCACAGGGACAGACACTATTGTCCATAGCAGTTGTTCAGCAGGACATCATTACAACACCTGATGGCACATATAAATCATTCCACATCATCTAGCCCATTATTATAGACCAAGTACTACATTCAATTACATGGATATATGCTTCACATACCTGTTGTGGGATTGTCATCTCTTCTAGAAACAGTTTGCTGTGTCACCTTGGTTAACTTGGGATGTCTGTAAATTCAGTTGTTGAACAACTTTATATTTACTGGATGTTTGTTTGTTTTTTTTTCTCTCTCTCTCTCTGTCTCTCTCCACTACATGGATGAGCTGCTTTGAATAGATTGCAGTGTGGATTTTGTAGGTGATGTACATGACCAGATGATGGCCTCTGCACCAATCAGTGTCCACCTCTTGCTACCTGCATGCAGCCTGCTGTGTAGTACTTACAATCACCACTGTCATGGCAACCCACTACTATAAATTACTAAATCATGTGGGTGTGGTCCATTTACCTTTCCTGTATGGAGTACATACTTCCTGTGTGTAGGCAGCAGTGTTACAAACAGCAGATAGCAATACCTCTTACAAGAGGACTTGCAGACACAGGCCAACTACATATTTGTATAAGGTTACAGACCTACAGAGAGTGTAAGAAGTGTTACTATATTCATTGTATACCGCTAGTATTACAGGGTTTGTGTGTACATACTAGTTTAGCATGGAATGCAGTCTGTCTGCATAGCTCTCAACTGTGGGCCTATCCACATGATGCCCAGAGGATTGGCTGTTATGTTTTGTCGGTCCACCACACAGGTCTTATCTCAGATATATCAATGGCATTATGTCTTTTGGGTGCTATCAGTATATGGCTACATCCATTTGTGTTTCTGATTTCATATTCCTGAATAAGGGAATGTTGCAACCAATCCTGTAACACCAGCAACTTTCTTAGTGTATATAACAATATTGCAAATATGGCCCTGTGTTCCAGCCTCTGTCCTCCAACTATACACTAGGCTTTGTCCATATGTCATGCAGTAAGAGGCTGTTACGTAGTGGCCTGTGATTATGTCATGCTACCATTCCTGCCATCATTCCAGTGATCTTGTGGTCCCCACACATATTGTGGGGTAGAGTCCATGTATATGTGGGCTACAGCTGGATAAAATGTGTGTTTCCTTGTACAGTCCAGAGGTCAGTGTATGTAACACGGTTATATGCCCCTGTAAGTCATTCTATGAGGGAGGGATATGCACCATATATAACCTAGGCTGTTACAACATGTGAGGAATATCAGTAGTAAGTCACCTTAAGGTATATGGCTGTAAATTGCCATACATTTCACCTTTGGAATATTGGTGGGCTAGTGTTTACTGTCTTACAGACTGTTCTGTTTGTCAATGTGATAGTGATGTTTTAAGTTAAGCATCGTTATGCAACAAATACATCTTCATTGTGGCAACTTAATTCTATTCCACTTAGATAGATAAAAACACCAGATAGAAGACCACCACGATGCTGTAAAATCTTCCTTTATTAGAACAGAACAAGATGGATAAGCGCTTTCGCATACCAGACCCAGTACGCTTCTTCAGATCAATTTTTACATTGAAAAAGCACTTCTTTTATACAAAAGACATAAAGCTTAACAAGTGTCAATTAACTAAATAAATCAATAATTCAATTAAAATGGCTAGAGACCGCTAAAAGGTGTATAGCTCCATGAGCATAAACTGCGTGTTCAGCAAAGAATTATTTACTTTATCCTGTTATAATATATAAATCAAATTAAATCAGAATCAATGTGTAAAAATATGTATAACGGACTTGCAAAAGTATATAAATAAATAAGAAGCAACAGCTCACGGCCAAAGTAAACACCAGAACCTGGATACAATGATGTTCGACCAAAATCCTTTATTTACACCTTCGTTGTCCACAGAAAAGCACAGCTCACAAATGAACACACCAAAGCAGTCAAGCGCTGTCGCACGGGCTCTCCCAGGCTTTTTCAAGACAATTAGAAACTGGGAATACCTTCCATTTTTATATGCTTTTGGCTTCCCAATCATCCTATTATTAATTGTAATTGATTGCAATTACTTGTACTTAATTAAGCCATGCTTGATGCTTAAAGCTGTATTGACAGATGCTTTTGTCTTAAAAATAGCTTCAACCACCATGTTACACATACATTTTCATTACTTAACAAAACATTATCATTTACATTATTAAAAGTCCATAAATAACAAATTTAAGTGAAACCTATAAAATTTATAAGTTAAAAGTTTGTTTATCTTGCAAAAGACCAAGTAGTTAAAACTGTTTAAGCATATTGTGACTATAAGCAAGTCATATTAAAATCCTATCCTTCAAATTTTTAAATGGCATTAATAAATAATTGTTAACAAACAACAATTATTAATAACAATAGTAATATTGTTACGGTAACTTCAATGTAGTAATTATTTAAGCTGCCTCTTAAAGGAATAGAAAGTCAATGATTAAAAAGTTCTGCTTAAAATATTTATAAAACACTTTCAAATATATCAGCCTATAATGTTTACTTAATAAATGATCTTACTTTAATATAAATTATGTAAATTTGACTTAGTGCCAAAACATTTATAGATATTATGAACATCTTTTACCTAGCCCATGCTAAAACTGTCATCCTATATTCATCCTTACTCACAACAAGCAGATATGTTCTTGGGTATAATATTGCTTAAACAAACAAAAAACTATTAAGGAACTTTGTCAGTTTTACATAAGGTTATTTCACTATAGTCTTGCTCTTCGCAGCTTAAGGGCACTATTGATACTTATGGCATCATTAAGACCTGGTGGCTTCGTGGCATTTAGTTTAATCTGCCATAGCAATTCTTTATATTCTAGAGATGATTATGAAGATAAAACAAATGTACTTCTGGCTGAAATTGATTCAATTAACGCCAGCATAACTGATAATATGAATTTTTCAAGCATCAAAAGGGACTATGAGAATACATTTATAGAAGTAGATAAGCACTGTGATAGGATAGTACAAAGAAAGATTAAGAAGCTAGAAAGAGATTTGCAGGATTATAACAATGGAGCAGCATACATATTTTCAAGAAATGCTGAGAGGGCTTATCCCAGAAAATACAATTATAATAACAATTACAAAAACATGACAAGAGGATTATATAATGAGAGGTATGAGGGGTATGGCCAAAATAAAACTATACCCCAAAAAGAGGGGAGAGACCCTACAAGCCCAATCAAAATCAGGTTCAGGATCAGGGTTTCACCATTCAGGGAGACAAGTATACAAAGAAGCAAATCAGTCAGCCCAGGGTGGAGCAAATTCAAGAGATAGTTGCTCCAATGCCCTCTTTAATGATAGAAACAATTCAAATGCCAACCTGTACAGTAGCAAAACAAGGAATTTCTCTATTTACAACTATACTGATGTGAAGGCAGATGTATTGTTTTTGAATTATTTAAGAAGGGATTTCATTATGTACCTGAGAAGCCAATGAACATCTCAAAACTATTCTGGACCTAAAGCTCTTTACCAGAAACTTAAATTTGAACATTTATTTTAAAGGTGAGCAGAATACCAACAACCTCTTTCAAAGAGCTAGCACATTTAACCCACCCTCCATCCTGTCCTAAAAGTGTTTGAGGATATGGTGGAAACAGAATTCAGATGCCTTTTAAAGAAAAGGAAGGAGCATAATACTAATAACCTCACAAAGGATTATTTTAACACCATAAAGTACCTTAAGCAAGAAGAAATTAGAGCAATGAAACCGGACAAGGGGTGGGGTAGTGCTTATGTACAAACACGAATATGAAGCACATATTTCCAATATTTTGCATGACACAGAAAAATACACAGAGGTCTCTATTAATGAACGTAATATCATATGCAAATATTAAATTCAAGTTGGAAGACCATCTCATGCAAGGAGTTCTGAATGAGAAGTTATTTAACTATCTTTATGTTCAAAACCACTGACGCAATTATATTTGGCATTCGAAGTCCATAAGGGTCTTGACCCCTTAAAATTTAGGCCAATAGTTGCTGGTGCAAAAGGCATTACTGAACCATTGGGCAAATTTATTGACATTTCAACCAAAACTTGTTTCATCAATACAATGCCTCTGCAAGGACTCATGGGAATTTTTAAAAGGAATAAAGAGTGAATTCTTTGACATGACAAACTATATGGTTACCATCGACATAGTGGACTTATTTCCCAGCATACCCCATACCATCGGCATAGAATGGTTCAGCAGAATTCTCATTGAAAAATCGGGTTTCAGCAGCAACATAATCAACTTAATAGTTGAATTTATGGAACTTATACTTAATAATAACTTTATTATTTTCAATGGAGAACTATTCAAGCAACAAAAGGTGCAATGGGCACACCTTGTGCCACGCCTACTCAAATTTAGTGTTACATTTTTGGGAAAGTAAATTTATTTTCTCAACAAATTGGGTAAAAATATTGTTCACTATAAAGATTCCTGGATGACATCTGTATTTTATGGAATGGCAATATTGCTGAATTTGAAAAATTCATACAACATATTAATGACTCTACCAGTTTTTAAAGTTTACATACAAAATCAACCCTTTGGCGCTGCAGTATCTAGATGTAACCTTAAGGAAGAATAGCATATCAAAACAGTTTGAATCATGTATTTTCAGAAAAACACTTACTCAAATATGCTTTTACATTTTGAGAGTAATCACCCACTGTTTCAAAAGAAGGGGATCATAAAGGTCAACTAATAAGAGCATCTAGAATCTGTAGTGGAAGGTCTCTTCAACAACGAAAAGAATACTTGAAAAAGCTATTTCTTGAGAAAGATTATCCAATTGAGCTTTTGTAATGTTGGCTAATGAAATCTCTCAGAAAAGAAGCACACATTACCCTCCATTACTAGGTTCCAAACAAACCCAAGAAGTAGTTAGCATAAACATGAATGATAAATTTAAAAAGCCTTCTTTCTTATACACATACAACAAGGGCAATGTGGAAATTGAGAACACCATATATAAGTTTTGGCCCATTCTTTTTATTAATGATGACCTTAAAAAAAGTGTTTCCATTAAACCCCAATTCATTAGAAAAAGGGATTGTAACTTGAAAGAACTTCTGGAAAGGAATGCAATAACCAGCAATAATATAAACCAGCCCACTAGAGGAACCTACAAATGCAATTCTTGCAATCAATGTAGTTTTATATTACATAACAAAGGGATTTATTTAAAATCTAGAAATATTAACATATGTCCAAGGGGTCATTTTAATTGTAACTCCAAAGGAGTTGTCTACCTGGGAATTTGTGAATATTGTTTAAGCTTTTATGTTGGAAAACTGAAAGAACTCTAAAAAGAAGGATATCTGAGCACAATTATGAAGTTAAAACAAAAAGAATCCAATGCATTTTTAAGCACTCTGTAACTTGTGTTAATATGTGCTTAAAATTTTTGGTGTTAGAACAAGTAAGTACCAGCATAAGAGGAGGTGACTGGGAGGCATCTCTAGAATATAAAGAATTGCTATGGCAGATTAAACTAAATGCCACGAAGCCACCAGGTCTTAATGATGCCATAAGTATCAATAGTGCCCTTAAGCTGCGAAGAGCAAGACTATAGTGAAATAACCTTATGTAAAACTGACAAAGTTCCTTAATAGTTTTTTGTTTGTTTAAGCAATATTATACCCAAGAACATATCTGCTTGTTGTGAGTAAGGATGAATATAGGATGACAGTTTTAGCATGGGCTAGGTAAAAGATGTTCATAATATCTATAAATGTTTTGGCACTAAGTCAAATTTACATAATTTATATTAAAGTAAGATCATTTATTAAGTAAACATTATAGGCTGATATATTTGAAAGTGTTTTATAAATATTTTTAAGCAGAACTTTTTTAATCATTGACTTTCTATTCCTTTAAGAGGCAGCTTAAATAATTACTACATTGAAGTTACCGTAACAATATTACTATTGTTATTAATAATTGTTGTTTGTTAACAATTATTTATTAATGCCATTTAAAAATTTGAAGGATAGGATTTTAATATGACTTGCTTATAGTCACAATATGCTTAAACAGTTTTTAACTACTTGGTCTTTTGCAAGATAAACAAACTTTTAACTTATAAATTTTATAGGTTTCACTTAAATTTGTTATTTATGGACTTTTAATAATGTAAATGATAATGTTTTGTTAAGTAATGAAAATGTATGTGTAACATGGTGGTTGAAGCTATTTTTAAGACAATAAGCATCTGTCAATACAGCTTTAAGCATCAAGCATGGCTTAATTAAGTACAAGTAATTGCAATCAATTACAATTAATAATAGGATGATTGGGAAGCCAAAAGCATATAAAAATGGAAGGTATTCCCAGTTTCTAATTGTCTTGAAAAACCCTGGGAGAGCCGGGCAAGCGCTTGACTGCATTGGTGTGTTCATTTGTGAGCTGTACGTTTTTTCTGTGGACAACGAAGGTGTAAATAAAGGATTTTGGTCGAACATCATTGTATCCAGGTTCTGGTGTTTACTTTGGCCGTGAGCTGTTGCTTCTTGGTTGCATTCGCTCTTCTGTTTGGGATTATATAAATAAATAAACCTGTGCAGTTTATTTAAAATTGCAGAAAACATAAATATATGGTATGTGATAAAAATGTTAAAAGAATATATATAATAATATAAATATTCATTTAAACCAATAAATCAAAATATATGCTTTTAGCTACCAAAAACAATATATAAATCCAAAAAAATACCATAAGAATCTTTTTGAAGCAAGTCTCAAAAAGTGAAGCAAAATATATATGTGTCTATATCTGAATCAAATATAAGAACAATAAATTCATTATTATAATAATTTATAGTAAACTAAATATATATAGGCTTCTATATTAGGTGACACTAAGGAATGAGACCATTTTCATATATAATAAAAAATGTGAATCCATATGTATGAAAACAATAAGAAATATAAATAATGAAAAAATAAAGGTTAAAATATTAGATCTATCACTAATATAAAATAAACTTGATGAGCTAATAAAATGTTGAAGTAACAATAGCTAATATATCAGTTGATAGATTAAACATTTAAATGATATACATTTCAGAAGAACCATTCTGTAAAGTATTAACTCACTATCAAAACATTATGTACAATATCAAAAAATGAGGTCATGAAATATATCATGTCATAAAATATACAATATAAAAATATAATGTATATAAAATATTAAATAAGAAATATGAGTTAAAAATTCTTATCTAAAGCATATGTATATGTATAGGGGTTGAGTACAGAGTGTAATAAGAGGCTGCTGAACTACATCTGCATTACTTACTGTTGATTGATTCTTATCTTCTGGCCCAGTGTTTTTTTACTGTTGTACTACTTGAAGACCTTGGCTTGGGCAGCAACATATGTCATGCTTTCACATTACTGTATAAAATGTTTTGCTCGAGAGTTGCATTACTCAGTTAGTATGCATTTCAAACACCTAACAGCTATATGACATGGCATATACAACTGAAATAGTACACAAATAAACATTTCTTATATATGCAATCCTGTGTGTGGTGTCATATCCTTTGACTTCTCTGTGGATAAATGTTTCATGCAATAATTGTCTTTTGTATGAGAGAATCAAACACTGTCCATTTTAAAAGGTGGCAACTGTAGGAATACTGGCTGTTCAATATGCTGTGCACCCTCTAAATATGTATCTTCCTATACATATCTATATGCAGTAAAATATGTATATATGTGTGTATGTGTGTATATATATATATATATATATATATATATATATATATATATATATATATATATATATATATATATATATATATATATATATATATATATATACATATATGTGTGCATGTATATGTATCATTGGAATGTTTACTGCTTCCACATTGTACATTCCCTATGTTAGACAGACTGTTCTGCGTGATATCTTATTGATATCATCCTGACTTCATACAGGTGGGATGGATTACTGTTAACTTCTTGTGGCTATGTTGTGTAGGGTACTGGGTATGAGACTTGCAAGTGTTGGTATTGTGTTGCAAGGTAGATCTGTTTGGCTGTGGAGGAGGGGATGATATCAATAATTACAAGAGGTACTTAAATTAGGTGCCCTCACCACCATTAATGGTGCCTTTGGTCATATATGTAATATATATATATATATATATATATATATATATATATATATATATATATATATATATATAGATACTTATATATATATATATATATATACATACATCTACATATATAAATACATTTCCTCTACTGTTGAATGACTGTGCTGGATGATATGTTTGAGAAAACATCAGAGTTACTTATATCTAACATGACTTAGTGATAAATCACTTTGGCTATGATGTGCAGGGTCCTGGGTTCGAGACTTGGAAAGGCTGTTTATTTTGTTGCTGGGCAGAACAAGGGCTGTTGGATACAGAGTGATTAAGGCACTTTTAAGCAGTTGTAAGCTGGTTTGCGCAACAGTAAGCAATGCTAACTTCCGGTTAAATATGCTTACAGAGAGTTAGCTTCAATATTGCTTATTCTGTGTCCATATTGCTTACCATCATGCAAACAGGATTAAACCCGATAACTGCTGCTTAAAACTGTTTACTCCCACTTACCACCATGCTAATTTCTTTAAAAGAAAAGAAAAAGGGGTTTTGGGAAAGTGGTGAAAAAGGGGCACAAAGAGGGAAAGACTGTAGGGAAAATAGCTAGGGATGTGTAGGACAGGTGTAAGGAAGGTCCATAGCTGCCCATTTTGTCTACAGCAAGCGCTGTGCATATACACTGATTTGCAGGTAGATTTGGAAACTCAAACTCCTGAGAGAGTGGGGAGGACAACAATAATATGTTGTGAAGCCAATTAGACCCAATTACATGTGTCCAGTGGACATGTGTGCAAAATGGACAGCTAGCTATGTATGTGGCAAGATTTTTTTGAGGGAATAGATTGCCTTTTTTTTTAAGGTGGGAGTGGGAGGTTGAGGAAAGATAGTAGGTGTATTTGGGGAGGTAAGTTGAGTAGGATGACAGACAGGACAGACAGGACAGCATACAGTGGGGGTATATGACACATGTGGGGGTAAACACATTGGATGGGGAGGGGTGTTTGGAAGTCAGAAGCCCATGAACCCCCAAATGGAAACAGTGGGACTGAGGTCCTCATCCATGGGCATTCACCACTGCACCTTCATGGCCCCAAAGGTGGCTGTGCTGGGGGATGGCTGTCTATTTAAACGTGCCTCACGGCCCTCAAGCTGGTGTAGCTGATCTCCGAACTCCCTGTGGAGCTCGCTACGCACCAGACCCCAGAGCTGATGATGAGTGACAGTTTCCTGTCTGCGCCCACTCCCAGGGGGAGTGAGCCCCATCCCCTGAGGCGGTTCCACCCAAAGGTGGTGCAGGACCAGCAGACAAGGAGGTCCTGGGGTGGGCCCCAGACGTGCTGGTGCCTGGTGCCACTGACAGATGAGGTGGGTCCACTGGGACCAGCCTTCCCAAACGTGCTATGGTGTTTCAATTTTAAAACATATGTGGGTTAGTAATAGTCAACACATTCCAGGATTAGGTATAACAGCATGCATATATATTCCCATTAACCCAAAGCACCAGATATGGAACAGTTGCATAGCAAACAAAACACATGCATATATGGAACCACAGTGGCCATTACAACAGCATGCAAGTTACATTGATGGCAGCATGCCACCAGTGTGGGAGTATTTCAACATGGCACATGCATAGAAACAAATTTCAATATTTCTCAAACAATAGGGTATATGTCCCAACAGTTGATTTAATTGTACAAATACCCATTGAGTTGTGTATAGGTTCATAGGTTCATAGTTGTGTACTAGGCTAATGGCCCTGGAGCCTTTACAAGTCTAGCCCATAGAATTACCCTGGCATCATGCCAACCGACCTTAGTTCCTAGTGCCTTGAGTAGAGCCACTGAAGTGATCCCCGGGGTGGATTTTCTATTTCCCATCCACTCAAGATTTCTCTTGAAGAGAGCCAGTGAGCTGCTTTGCTTGACATGTATGGGAAGTATATTCCATAGCATGGGCAGTCCCTGGGTTATGAACCTGTCCCTCCAGCATGTTCTGTTGATTGTAGTAATGAAGTTGAGGTCTCTGGAGTGTGTGGTGCGGAGGGATTGGGATTTCTTTAGATGTAGCACTTCTAACAGAGCTGCTCAGACATGGCTTTGTAAGTCAAGCAGAGATCACCTGTAAGTAGACGATATGAGACAGACAATAGTTGGAGCTTTTAGGGTCTTTCCATTTAGGACAAGTGTTTAAGGCCTAGAATCCTCTTTGTGAGGTACATTTATGGCCTCTCCAGTTGTTGCAGGTGTCTAGTTAGGTACATGCCAAATGGGGCATCGTACTCAATGATTGGTCTAATGAGGGAAGAGTAGAGGGAGACAATGACTTCTTTCTTCCTGGATGCAAAACCTTTAGTAATGAGATGTGCCACATAGGAGGACATTCTGACCACAGTGGCAATATGGTGGTCAAAAGAGAGGTTGCTGTCAACCTGTGTTCCCAGATCTCTTATAATGCCTTCTGTGTTCAGTGGACTACCATCAATGTAGTAATTTAAGGGAACTGGGTTTTTCCCAAAAAGGATGAAGACGCATTTTTTGGCATTGAGCTTAAGGCCATGGTTCTGACACCAGTTGTTGGTCTAATTGAGGCTTTTCTGTAGGATGTCAGCATCACTTTGGAGTTAATAATAGCTCCCAACTTGCAATCATCTGCAAACTTTGTCTGCCAGAGTCCCTTTGTGTTTGCCTGGACTTCAGAGAAGTAGATAAACAGGAGAGGACCCAGGACAGAACCCTGTGGGATGCCACTCATGACTGGTCAGCAGTCTGACTTGGAGTCAGCTACTTTCACACTGTGGGTCTATCTGTGAGCCAGTTTGCAACCCACCTAGTGATATAGGGGTTGATGCCTAGCTTAGTAAGTTTTTCTATGATTTCTGAGTGGGGAATGGTATCAACGGCCTTGGCCAGATCAAGGTAGGCTGTATGAACTACCTTACCTTCATCCACAGCTCTGGTGACTGACTCAAAGAAGTCAATCAAGTTGAGCAGACATGATCTAGCCGTCACAAAACCAAACTGTGTAGGATCCAGAGTTTGGAGATTCCCTACATCCTTGTTTATTAGGTCCATGATTACGTGTTCCATAGCTTTGCATATCAGACTCATCAGGATAATGGGACGATAGTCCCCGGGGTCTGTAGTCACATCTCCTTTGTGGAGTGGGATGACTGTAACAGTGCACCATTTGGTAGGGACAAAGCCTGAGATGAGACTGTGATTGAACAGGGCACAAAGGTGAGGTGCCAGTTCACTCTGTAGTTCATGCAGAACACAGCCAGGGATACTGTCAGGTTCCATAGAAGCTGTATTCTTGGCCTTGGGCAGTGCTGTTTAACCTGTGCAGCAGTAATACTGGGTGCCTGGTAGTCTACTGGTATTGTGATTGGTCCTTTGGGGGGGGTAAAGTTAGCACTGAATCTGTTCGCCAGTATATTTACAATAACTGTTGGCTCGGTACAGGAGATACCATTGTGCAGTAGCTCAGAGCAAATCTGGGTATTGCCATGGAGATTATTTACATATCTATAGAAGGCCTTGTGGTTGTCTTTACTGTCTGCTGCAGTTCTGTTTTCATTGCTATCTTTAGAGGATTTGATGAGGGATCTTAACCTTTTGCTGAGGCTGATAAGGGAGTTTTTCCAGTTTTGGGACTTCACCTTATTCTGCATCAGTTTCCTCCTTCTGTTGTAGAGTTTGTTTATGGCAGGGGACCACCAGATTGCCTTCCTTTTTTTGAGGATAGCATCTTAGTTTTATTGTATATGGTGAGATCCATGCATTTGTGTACATGTTCGTATAGTGCATTGGTGTATGATATGGCAGTCATGCAACTATTGTCCATTTGCATGGCTGCCGTGAAGTTAGCCACCTCTGTTTTTTGGAGCCTAAAGTTAGCTATGGAGAAGTTTTTCATAGTGGTTACCTTTGTTGGGGGGTGGGAGGGATGTGGATTTCAAAGGTGTTTAGCTTGTGATCGGATCTAACCAGTGAGGAGTTGACTATTAGTGTAGAGCAACAGTCGTCCATGTTGGTAATGACCAGGTCAAGGATGTTGCTACCTCTAGTGGGGGTAAGAATGACTTAGTCCAGGGCATTGGAATTAATGAATTCCAGAAAGCATTGGGCAAGTGTATTGGTACATGAGTAGTTTTCCCAGTTAATGGAGGGGTAGTTGAAGTCTCCCAGTATGAGAGTGTTAGGTTGCACCCTAATATTCTCCAGGATGCTTAGGAATGAGGAGTGTGACTCTTGGGACATGGTTGGGGACCTATAGCAGGCAACAACCTGAATCGCTGTTTTACCCAATGTTAGCTGCACCTGAAGTATCTCAAATGCATTAAGTTGGGCTACCAGTCTGGAGGTGTGCACATCCTTTATGAATATGGAAACAACACCGCCTTTGGAGCTTCGGTCCAAGTTCTGGGGCTGAAAGGTGTGGAATGAGTTGTAGCCTGGTAGTGCAGGGGTGCTTTCTGCTGCCTTGAACCAGGTCTCTGTTACAGCACAGATGTCGATGTTCTCCATTTTAAGGTGTACCTCGAGCGACTACATTTTGATATTTAGACTTCTAGCGCTGAGCAGCATGACCTTCAAATTGCATTTGTTTGTAGCTGTTACGGTGGTAATTTGGTCTTTGGAAGCCTAAAAAGGCACTATAGGGGTGGCAAGAGCCTTAGCCAGTATCCAGAACCCTAGGGGTGACAGGTGCAGGCCATCTCTGGCAAAGCATTGAGGTCCATCAGTCATGTCATCCCAGGCAGACAGATACTGGATCCCCTTAGGATGACTCCAGAAACTTAGCCAATTGTTGAAACCAATCATTTCCTGCTTTACTGTGGTATTATTCTGGGTGATGGTAGGAACCTAGAGGGACCTGAGTGCATGCATTATGTGGTAGATCCTGGTGCCTGACAGGCAACTGAATGTTACTTTTAACTTATTCAACATAGTGAGTGGGATATAAGTGTGCCTCACTATCGAGTCACCTATGACTAGTGTGTTGGGCATGCTGTTTTGCCTCAGAGGCTTTGGTTGAGTGGCACACTCTTTAGGAGAGTTATGTGTCTCATAATTAGTGCTGTGTTGTGGTGGTCGAGTGAACTTCTGCCTTGGATGTCTCTGCTGTTTGGTTAGATTTTTATTGCGAGCCTCCACGAAAGTAGGTGTGTGGTTTGTGTTTTTATGTGAAGGCAATGCTAGTGTGTATTCTGGAAGGCTATGTGTTCCATGTGGTGAGGTGCAAGTGTTGGCCTTCTCCTCTTGACCGGTCTTGGCTGGAGAGTGGGTGGCTTCCAATTTGGATACATAAGTGCATCTCTCACAAGTTTGAGTGTTGGGGGTAAGAGGAGAGGGTTGTCAGTGTACATGAGGCAGTTGCTACATTGCCTCAGGATGACCAAGTTCACCAGGTTAATAGGGGAAATCACAAGGAACTGACCTTTAGACATGCCTGGAGGGGTAGGCATTAATAATTACTGGAGCTGTTTTCTTGTAGAATGTTTAGTGCTGGTAGCACTTGTGTACTACAATAATTGCTACAAGAAGTCTGGTAAAGTGCTAAACTAACAAGCTAATAAAAGTGCAGGAGAGGAGAGAACTAGCAGATCTAAGGGAAAAATTGAAGAACAGACTTTGGCACTGCTCAGAAGCTTACAAACAGTCCTGGATACAGCAAATCTGTTTCTGGACTAGATTAGTTACAGGAAAGGTAGGAAACAAGTGCAGACGTGAGCTTTTAAACCAGAAAGTCTAAAGAGATGGAGAAACTGCCCAAATGGTCAATAAACTACAATTTATGGGCCAAAAAACATGCCTCTTGTGGTAGATAGGCTACCTAGTACTTATCACTCCCGCTGATAAACTAGAAGGCTTCCCTCTAACACAAAAGTTTCGGGGCTCAGAAGCTTACAAACAGTCCTGGATATAGCAAATCTGTACCTGGACTAGACTAGTTACAGGAAAGGTGGGGAACAAGCGCAAACGTGGGCTTTTAAACCAGAAAGTTGAATGGGTATTTAGATTATTGTTGCAGATATGGTGGAGGGGGGGTGTCAATTAACAACTTGTATAGGTTCATAGATTCATAGGTAGGTGCTAGGCTATCTGCCCGATGGCATTTATAAGCCTAGCCATAGTGTGATGGCTTTCGCCGCCCCATTGATTAACTGATCCTCTGTCAAGCAGAGCCAATGAAGTGATCCCAGGGGTGTATTTTCTGTTACCCATCCACTCGACAAGGTTTCTCTTGAAGAGTGTTAGTGAGGGACTCTGCCTAATGTAGTTTGGAATTTTGTTCCAAGGCATGGGGAGTCTCTGTGACAGGAATCTATCCCTCCAGCATGTTCTATTTATTGTTGTAGTGAGGTTTAGTCACTAGAGCGCGTGGCTCACAGTGACTTGGATTTCTTTAGGTGGAGCATGTCCATCAATTCTGAGTTGGACATGGCTTTGTAAGTCAGGCAGAGATCATCTTTGAGTAAGCGATATGCCACTGAGTACAGCTGGAGTTTTTTCAGTCAGGCTGCATAGGACTTATGTTTGAGGCCAGTAATCCTCTTGGTGAGGTACTTTTGTGGTCTCTCCAGCTGTTGGAAGTGTCTTGTGAGGTACATCCCAAATGGAGCATTGTACTCTATGATGGGTCTGATGAGTGACGAGTAGAGGGGCACTATAACCTCTTTATTTCTAGATGCGAACCCTTTAGTAATTAGATGGGTGATATACAAGGATTTTCAAACTACTTTGGCAATATGATTGTCAAAGGAGAGATTACTATCTACCTGGGTCCCCAGATTTCTTATTACCTCTTCTGTATTAAGGGGGCTGCCACCTATGTGGTAATTCGTGAGTGTTTTGTTTTTCCCAAACGGGATGACTATGCATTTTTTGGCATTTAGCTTGAGGCCATGACTTTGACACCAGGTGTTCATCTCAGTAAGGCCCTTTTGGAGTATGTCTGTGTCAGCTGTAGAGTCAATTATGGCTCCCAGTTTGCAGTCATTGGTGAACTTGGTTAGCCATAGTCCTCCTGTGTTTGCCTGTACTTCTGAGAAGTATATGCCGAACAGTAGTGGTCCCAGGACCGAGCCTTGCGGGACACCACTTGTGACTAGTTTAGAGTCGGAACTGGAGCCCGCTATTCTTACCATGTGAGTTTTGTCTGTAAGCCAGATGGCAACCCATCTTATGATGTAGGGGTTTATGTTCAGGCTGGTGAGTTTTTCTGTAATACCCGAGTGGGGAATGGTGTCGAAAGCCTTGGCGAGGTCAAGGTAGGCTGTGTGAACAACTTTTCCCTCGTCTATGGCCTTGGTGACTGTCTCAAAGAAATCAACCAGGTTTAGTAGGCATGATCTGCCCTTATCAAAGCCGAACTGGGTCGGGTCAAGTGTTTGGAGGTTCCCAATGTCTCTGTTAATGAGTTCCATTTTGATGCACTCCATAGCCTTGCAGACCAGGCTAGTCAGGCTTATGGGGTGATAGTTACTAGAGTCAGTTGTGGCCCCTCCTTTGTGGAGTGGAATAACTGTTGCTGTGCAGCATTCTATGGGCACGTAGCCTGTGGAGAGGCTGAGGTTGAACAGCGTGTTTAGGTGGGGGGTTAGTTTGTTCTGTAGTTCATGCAAGACGCAGCCTGGGACACCATCTGGCCCCACTGATGCTGTGTTTTTGGCTTTTGAAAGGGCTATTTTCATCAGTGCATCTGTGAGTTCTGGGACACTACACTTTTCTGGTATTGTTGTGGGCCATTTTGGGGGTGAGAGGGGGGTGACGTTTGCACTGAATCTATCTGCCAGGATGTTGGCAATATCAGTAGGTTCAGTATATTTTGTTCTATTTTGCATTAGTTCAGTGCAGTGCGAGTTGCCACTTAGATTCTTAACATAGCTAAAGAAGGCTTTGTGATTATCTTTTGAATCCATGGACATTTTTCTTTCAAAGTTAGCCTTGGATGATTTTATAAGGGACCTTAGTTTCTTACTGATACTGGTCAGGGATGTCTTTCCTTCTTGGGATTTGCTTTTTTTCTGAACTAATTTCCTCCTTCTATTGTATAGCCTGTTTATGGCAGGGATCCACCAGACTGGTTTCCTTCTCTTAGAGGTGTAAGTCTTGGTTTTGCTAGGGATGGCACGATCCATGCATCCTTGTAGGTGCTCATAGAGTGCATTTGCAAAGGTTTCTGCATCTTGGGCAGCATTATCCTTTAGCGTGGGGGCTGTGAAACTTACCGCCTCTGTCTTAAGTAAGGTGAAGTTTACTTTAAAAAAGTTTTTTTTACTGTTGTTTCCTTAGTTGGGGGTGGTGGTGGTGTGTGGACATCCAGAGTTATTAATTTATGGTCTGATCTAACCAGTGACAGGTTGACCTCCGGTGTGGAACACCTGTCGCCCATGTTGGTGATGACCATTTCCAATATGTCTTCACCTCTGGTAGGGGAGTTTACCAGCTGATCCAGAGCATTTGAGTTGATGAATTCCAGGAAGCACTCAGCCTGGGAGTTTGAACTTGAGTAGTTTTCCCAGTTAATGGTAGGGTAATTGAAATTGCCCTATATCAGGGTGTTCGGTAGGGCCTTCATGTTTTCCAGTGTCTCCAGAAAGGTGGAGTGGTGGTCCTGGGTCATGGAGAGTGATCTGTAGCAGGCCACAATTTGCATTGCAGATTTGCCCGATGTTAGTTGCACATGAATGATCTCAGAGGTATCATGCTGCTCCACTAACCTGGAGGTGTAGGTATCCTTGAAGAATATGGATACGCCCCCTCCTTTTGTGTTTTGGTCCGTGTTCTGTGACCGGAACGTGTGGTACGAGTTGTAACCCAGTAGTGCTGGGGTGCTCTCTGGAGCCTTGAACCAGGTTTCAGTTACTGCACAGATTTCAACGTTCTCCATACTGAGGAGTGCTTCCAGCACATGCATTTTGAGATTTAAACTCCTGGCATTGAGTAGCATAACCCTCAGTTTTTTGTTAATTGTGCTGTTTATGGAGGTGGGTTTGACTTTTGAGCCTTGCCTAAAAAAGGCACTATGGAGGCAGCAAGAGCCTTGGCCAGTATTTAAAAACCTAGGGGTGACAGGTTCAAGCCGTCTCTTGGGAAGCAATGTGGCTTGTCGAGCATGTCATCCCAGGCTGACAGACACTGGATCCCCTTTGAATGACACCAGAAGCTTATCCAATTGTTGAAATGTATCATTTTTTTCTTTATACTGAGGTACCATTCTTGATGAGGGCAGGATGCTACTCAGGGTCAGGGTCATACCAGCCTGGGCTACATGATCAGAGAGCTCTTCCATGTCTCTTTTCATGTAGTTCAGGGAGGTACGTCTTAGGTTATTCACACCAACATGAACAATGACAGAGTCATATTTGTACTTGTTCTGGAGTGACCTGAGTGCTTGTGTTATGTGGCAGATTCTGGCTCCCGACAGGCAGCTAACAATAACCTTCTGCTTGTCCAGCCTACTGAGTGGGACGTCAGTGTGCCTGACTATAGAGTCACCTATTACTAGTGTGTTAGGTATGTTATTTCACCTTAAGGGCTGTGATTGTGCGGCACACTGATTTTGTGTTTTATGTGTTGTCTGGTTTGTGACGGGAGGTGCAGGTTGTTTGGGTTTCTGCTTTGGAGGTCTCTGATGCTTTTACAGGTTTTTATTTAGGGCCTCCAAATATGATTTTATGCATTTATGTGTATTTTTTGCCAGTGCTGGTTTAGTAGGTCTATGTTTTGTATAATCTTGTAGTTCTCAATACTTTCTTAGTCACTGCTGTAATCTGTACCTTACATGTATTATAACACTACTCTATGGCCTTAGTTTGGACAGTGATATGTTTGTAAACAACTATATACGTGAACTGTGTTTTACCTGCAGTATACACCTCTTACCTGGTACTCCTATGGAGGTATTGTTTGTTAGCACTACCTGACTGTTTCTACACATATTCCCAGATTCCAGGTTGATGTTATGCACATACCTCTCAAGCTCTTATTTCACACACTCTGGTCAAGGCCTGACAACATGCAGGTGAAACTGGGACATATTTTGACAACTGCCCTCATAAACCTTTGGTGAGTTGCTACAATGACAGGTTTGTTTTCATATACATTTTCTGAATATTTACAAGTCTGACAGTTAGTTATATGTCATTAAATGCTGCCTAAATGTCAGAGATCACCACACTGATTTGCCAGGGGGACAGCGTAACATGTAGCAGATATGGGCCAATTATCTGGACATTTTGAAGAAATCTGTACAGATGAGGGGTATAATTCTGCATGCAGCTTACTACCACTCCCAGGATTCGAACCATGGCTATGTCTGCTAAAAATAAATCAGCGTACATCACAGTTGAGTGTGCTATTTAGATACTGCTGTGTATCTATTCACTGATTTCTGTCTATAAGTCTCCCATGGTTTTACAATCTGACCTTGTAATTTCAACACTCATACAGGGATTCCTAGAAAGTTTTGTTATGTAGCACAGTGTGGGTAACAGTGATGAGTAATACATTATTATTCAGAGAAACTGCAACACTAACAATGCCATACAATACCAGACTAAACAGTACCATTCCAGGATTTCAATATTTTATTTCCAGTCACAGTTTTCTTATCTGACAGACCTGTAGAGGAAATGTTTGTTAACACTACCTGAATGTTGCCACACATATTGCCAGATTCCACATTTATATTATTCACATACGTCTCACTCTGTTACTGCACACACTCTGGTCATATCTTCACAACATGGGGGTAGAGATGGGACACACTTTGCATATTACTCAAAACATTTTGGTGAGTTGCTAGAGTGACAGGTTTGTTCTTATAGATATATTTCTGATGGTTATGATGTCTGACAGTCAGTTGTATGTCATTATTTGCTGCCTAAAATTCTGGGATCATCCCACTGATTTGCTAGGGGGACAGAGTGACAGGCAGGAAATGTAAGCCAATTATCTGAACTTTCTGACAAAAATCTGTACAGTTGAGGGGTATGATTCTGCATAAAACTTACTACCACTCCCAGGATTCGAACCATGGCTGTGCATGCTAAAAACACAACAGTTTATGTCTCAGTTGAGTGTGCTATTTGGATTTTGCTGTGTATCTTTTCACTGATTTCTAAGTCTCTCTCAGTTGTACAATATGACCTTGTGATTACAACAGTTATATACAGATATTCCTACACATTTTATTTATGTAGCACAGTGTGAGTAACAGTGCTTAATACAACAGTACTATTAAGAGAATGCAACACTACATTACCATATGATACCAAATAAACACAAGCAATCCAGGAGTTAGATCTTTATTGCCATGCTGTTACCATTTTATTTACATACAACCTATATGAGACTCTTCCTGCCATATTGTCTGATTTATTCAGTACATCCCATACACAATACAGGTTTTATACTGGCAATTAGCTTTCTACCACTTTTAGATTTATTTCTTATGACAGTACATGCAAGATTATTATTAACCTGCCTCGTGATGCAGCCTCTGCAGCCTAAGCACATGTGCTTCCTGATTCACAGCCTGCTCTGCTACTGCTGTCAAAGACATAAGAGGAATATTTAGCCATACCTATCCATAATATACATGAGTTGGCAATTATTAAACAGGTAGTAGAATGCGTATTTACACACTTCTGGGACATCACCCTGCCTATCTTCTTGGATCCACTGATCCAAGACCTCCTTCTTCCTCTGTTTGAGGTCAGCATAGTGATTCCTGACCTGCTCACCAGTTTGAGGGATACCAGTGGTACTGGTGAGGTCACGAGTGAGACGGTCCCAGGCTTCCACTTTAAATTGGGAAACCTGGTACTGGCCCTGCAGGAGTCTCTCTTCATGTTCTTTTACCAGGAGTCCTGCCATGACCTTGGACTCCTGGATGCCCCAGCGCTGCACTTGGAAGCTTGATCCTTCTCCAACACCAGCTATTGTGCCTACAGGAGGAAGCTGCTACCAGTTATGAGATGTATTCCCACCTGTAGGGTTTAAATAGGGCCGATTTCCTGCACTTTGCCATGATTAGATGGTTTTGAAAACGCTAAGCTATTGGCAAATCTGCTTACCTAAGGTTGGCATTGCTTAAAGAGGTATACCAATGGGCAAGTCAATTTAGCTGGGCTATGCATTGCTTATACCTAATAAGCAGAGGTGTGCAATGCTTGGCGTTGCTTATTTTTAATTGTGCCCACTATTTGCTGTTTGGCATTGATTTATCATTCATTACATGTTATATATCCATGATACATGTGTACATACACTGTATGGGGTACTTGTGTTTATTGGGGGATTTCACCACTTTATTACAATGACACCTCACATCTGGACTTAATGCAGTACTCCAGTTCACAGATATATGTTATGTAGTAGGTTATACAACATAAAACTGTTTGTAGAGTTCTTTCACATGTAAATTGTGATTTTGCTATAGTGAGGATCTGTTTGGGTATACCTCAGTTTTATGCACAGCTGGGATGGCTTACTGGTTAACTGCGGTCACTGTAGTGTACAGGGTCCTGGGTTCAAGACCTTCAGGGGATGTTTATTTTTTTGCTAGGCAGAACAGGGACTGTTGGATACAGAGTGATTAAGGCACTTTATGCAGTTGTAAGCAGTTTTGCACAGGTTTGCACAACGTTAAGCAATGCTAACTTCTGCTTACAGTTTCTTATACTCAGCCTCTAAATTGCTTAACCTGTGTAGGCACTGTTTACCACCATGCAAGCAGGCTTAAACTCACTTACTACTGCCTAAAAGTGCTTACTCCCGCTTACCTCCAGACTAATTAAGAAAGAAAAAAAACATGGGTCTTGGGAAAGTGGTAGATTTGGACACTTTATACATTTTTTATACTATTTGCTCTACGGCATGGATTTATAATTCATTACACAATATAACTTTGTTTAGTATCCCTGAATCATGTGTACATATACTGTATGGGGCACTTCTGTTTATCTGTGGATTTTACCACATTATTACAATGACAACTCACATCTGCACTTAATGCAGTACTCCAATTCACAAATATATGTTATTTAGTAGATTATACAGCAAAAAAATGCTTTTAAATGGCTTTCACATGGAATTTACTACAGTGAGGATCAAATCGGGAATGACTGCTCGCAAAGCGAACGCTCTGACCACTACACTATTGCAGTACTGCTTCTACTGCATGTATCTTGCTATTTATCTTTTTATGCTATTTAAGTTACTATATGAGTAGCTAAGCAATGGGCAAACCCATGCAGCTATTGCTAAATTTAATCTGTTTGATAAAAAAATATTTCTAGTGTTATTTTCTCTAGGAAGGGACATGTTTCACTTATTGCTGTGGATTTCTGCATGCATCTGCAGATTTGGCAGACATCCTAGAGTGTTTCAGTTACTATGAGCATAGGATTTTCCTGGGAAGTGAGGCTTTGACCTTTACAATAGCTGTGGATGTGTTTACTCCTGCAACGTCATGTTTTTACACTAACAGTCCCACTTTGGGCATTTGAAGAGGTGGCAACCTCCCATATCTCTCAACCTCTTCATGCAAAATATCTAGACAAAGCTTGAAAAAATGAGGTACAACTAGGGACATATTTTAAATATTGCTCTTATAAACTTGAGAAAATTGCTAGAGTAAGAGGATATGTTTTAATATAAGTTTTTTGACGGTTTTGAAGTCTGAAAGTCAAATGTATGCCATTATTTACCAACTTCAATCCTGAGATCATCCCAGTGATTTGCTAGGTAAATGAGGTACAGGACAATTGTATGGGCAAAAAATCTGAACATTATGCGATGATCTGTACAGTTGAAAGGTATGCAACCCCCTATGAGCATTCTAACTCATTGTAATTGCCGAATGGCAATTCTTGACTGCAGGGGCATGTATATTGTGAGAGCTCTGCTCTGAGACACACCCCCTGCACTTGTTCACACAACATGTCTGTTTAGGAGCAGAGGCAGTGTGCCTTCATAACTATGCATGTTGTGCTACTGTGCTGCTCTTAAACGGTCGTTTCCATGCAGGAATAAGCTATTCCTGCACGGAACCTTACTGAATCCCAGGGTTAGAGTTTCCCGCACTTCTCCTCTCTCAAAATCATGGTCGAATGGGTCCTCCCCCCTGTAGCCTACTTGGCTATTTCACCCCATTTACCATAAACACTGTAATGTGCATACTGCTTTACTTCTATGATGATTTGAATTTCATTTCAAAGTTTTATTTTACATTTTACAGCACAAACACTAATAGACATCTGCTAAACAAAGCAATGCAGTGAAACCCAAATTCAAAGAAGATACATCTGGCCAGCGGCAGATAAAGATTAACTTTGGGATGTTTTCAAATCATAGGCCCTTTGCACATGAAACATGCATGTGTTCTTTGATACACTTTCCTGATTGTATTAAATTATATTCCTAGTATAGTACAGTACAATTGTTAGAGGGCATTTTAAATGTATTGCTTCGAACATTTTTCCAATAAGCAATGAAACAAAATGCATGCACCAATAATGGCAAAACTGCCTAGTTCAGAACATTTCCATCATAAAAGTCTACTCAAACTTCTACAATCCACCAGTATCAGTAAATATGCACAATCTCTGTAGAAGTAAAAGTCATATAAATAATTCCACATTAAATAGGTCTGTAACTAATGAAGAGGTTGCTGCTAGCAAACAACTTTATATTTCATTGTTTCATCTACAAATAAAGTGCCTGTTGCCCTTGAGGAATAAATTGCCCATGTTACATTAAAAAAGATAAGCTAGTAACATTGTAATAGGGAATGGATGGCAAACTGACAACAGGTTGATAGTTACTACGTATATCTGCCAAAGAGGACATTCTCAGGACTGCAACATCCACCCCCTTTAAAAGTGCAACACAGTACAGTATCAGCAATGCATCTATATACTGTGGGAGTAGAACCAACAGCCTTCTGTATCAAAAACAAGTACACAACCCGTTGTGTTATTAACAATGCAAACAAACTCAGCATAAGCAGCACTAAACTTCTTTTTCCCTGAAGCTCTTAGCTCTTTGTAAAATCCACTCGACACTCAACTGTATCTCTCAACTTTGCAGCACATGAGCACAAGAAATCTGGAAAAAAACAAAATTTATTGGGAGGGGGGACAAAAGCCCAAAAACCAGGGACACATTTTAAACATTGCTTGTATAACCTTGGAAAGTTGCTAGAATAAAATGATGTTACAACCATATATTTCACTGCCAAATCTTGAACTGAGGACCCTGTACACTACAATCAGAGCAACATACCACTATGCCAAATCAGCTGTTTCTTGAAAGACAGGAAGACTAAAACTTAAATGGCTATCGTTTAGTGAATTCAGTTCTTACCATAGCTCTCAACCTCTTAGCACAAAACACCTGGACAAAACCAATAATGGGGGAATACAACCCCCAAACATATTCAGTGAATTCAGTTCTCACCACAGCTCTCATCCTCTTGACACAGCAAAAAAAAAAAAACTGCACAAAGCCAATAATGGGTAAATACAACCCCCAAAATAAGGACAGATTTCAAATATTGATCTTATAAACTTAATAAATTTCTAGAATAAAATGTTTTGTGTTACCATATACTTTCTGAAGAATATGAAGTCTGAAATTCACGTCTGAAAATCCAGAAAATTACAGATTTTATGAGGAACAGAACAGAAAAGAACAAAAATATGAGACAAAAATTGGAATGGTTTTCACAAGTGGTGGTGGGTAGGAAATGCAGGTTCTTGCTACCTGTACCCAAGGTTGAGGGTATGAACCTGAGTCACTCTCTATAGCTACCAGTTATAGTTAACTGGGGCATTTCACACACACACACACACACACACACACACACACACACACACACACACACACACACACACACACACACTAAAGCAAGTACCTGCAGAGATTGCTTTGCTCTGTCCCATATCTTCATGCAAAGCGGCTAGCTGTTTCTTCAAAGTGTTCCCCAATTTCTAAGCATGCCAGCAACAGTCCTGTTTAGCCAAGCTTCGAGCAGCAGCAGTCCTATTTAGCAAGAGTTTCCTCCATCAGCCTCATTCAAAGTGTTTCCCAAGCTCCTGTTCTTGGCACCTCCAAGTACGCATGTGTCTGCTGCCTCTATGCATTCCCAGAATGCACAGACTGAAGACCTTGCAGTCAGATATCCTTCCAGTATATGCAACTGTAATTGCATAGACTTCTGGGGCATCTGTAAGACTGCTGCCTTCTTCTGAATCCAGACTGGTTAAACAGCAGTCCGGATTTGATTTTCCATGCACGCATGTGTGAATTCTGGGATTTTTTTTATTTTGTTTTTTCAGCTGGGGGAGCTGCAGTCCTGCAGTCCAATAGCATGAGCCACCACTGGGAAATACATCTTCCCTCTCTTCTTATACAAATTATTTCACAGTCCAACTCCTTACTACAGTAAAGGTGTTTTCTTTGACTTTCCACTGATTTTCTTAATTTTACAACTTAATCTTACATTAAGGTATGGTTTCTGATTGGTTTTCTAGTCTGAGTGTAAACTTTCTGAAAGCAGTAGTGGTTATTTGGTGGCAGGGACTACTTTGCTGCTGTTTCTGAGGGGTAGATATAACTGGCTGAAGGCCTATCTTCTCCTTGGTCCCTTCAATTTCCCCCTCAGCTTAACAGGGCTGGTAGCCATGTACGTGTGTCTTTTTTACTTTCCCAAGACTTCCAGGAAAGGGAGCTGAAGCAGATGCTGAGAGCACAGTTTCAGGCATTTATCAAGTTCAAACTCCACAAAGTCTCCAGTAAAGTAAATTACATCCCTGCATATTTTGTCAATTTTGTGTTTTCAGTACTTTTTTTTCTTCTTTAATCGTATGTTATAACATTTTACAGTCTGCTTAATTAAGAGAGTTGACTTTTGGTCTTGAACAGCTGCCATGTTGTTAAGTATCTGACTACATCCCCTTCTAGTTAAACAAAGTTTTTTTCTGTGATTTTTACATATTTGTCACTTCCTTTTGCATTAAATTGCAACTTATTTAAAATAACAAATAATGTGCATTGCTTAGTTATTTGGTTGTTTGTGAAGCTAACAGATCTTTCATTTTGTTAAAATATGTGCTCTTTCAAAATTTGTTTGATGATATCTCCAACAAGCTAATAAATGTTTCCCTTGTGACTTTTTTCTTACTTTACAATTTAATCTTTCATTAAAGTACAGTTTTCAGTTGTTTCTTTTGTCTTGAGTATAAACCTGCTGACAGCAGAAGAAGATATTTGGAAAATGGAACAATTTGCTTCTGTTTCTGGGGAGTAGCCATTTTAATTTGAAGTTCTTATGTCTTCCGTTTTGGTTCTTTAATTTTTTTCCACTTAGCTGAACTGTGGGTGAGTGTGTTCTGTGCCTTACTGCACAGTGCTGAACTCCACAGATACATAGCTGTGCTCTGCTCTATGCAGTGCTGCACAGTGCTGAACTCCACAGATCTGTGGCTGTGCTCGATGCAGTACTGCAAAGTGCCAAACTTCACAGATTTGTCACTGTGCTCTATGCAGTGCTGAACTCCACAGATCTGTGGCTGTGCTCTATGCAATGCTGCACAGTGCTGAACTCCATAGAGCTGTCCCTGTACTCTGTGCAGTGGTGTACATGACTGAAATCCACAGATCCGTGACTGTGCTCTATGCAGTGCTGAACAGTGCTGAACTTCACATATCTGTGGCTGTGCTCTGTGCAGTGTTGCACAGTGCTGAACTCCACAGATACGTCGCTGTGCTCTATGCAGTGCTGTGCAGTGCTGAACTCCACAGATCCGTCACTGTGCTCTGTGCAGTATTGCACAGTGCTGAACTCCACAGATTCGTGGCTGAGCTCTATGCAGTTCTGCACAGTGCTAAACTCCACAGATCCAGGTGCTTTAATTTTAAAAATCTGTCTTAGGAACCTTAGCTAAATCTTGCTCTAAGTTATGTTGTATAAACCACTGAGTTAACAGCTGCAACTACTTGCAAGTGAAAGCCAATCTCATAGCCACTCTATACTAATTATTTAGTGTCTATCTGGCATTGGTATACCCCAAACAAATACCTTAACTACTTGCCAGAATGTCCTGTCTCTGCAGTAGTGTGAAGCGGTTCTGGATTTGTGCAGACAGGAGCATTGCTCTTCATGTGGAGACTTAACATTATTATTTCAGATAGACAGCAGTCCCATAAGTCAACCCCAAACCCCTTAGGCATTGTTCCCTTTAGCCAACAATAGTAAGCATCTGAAAACATGGATTCACAGTCTCCAACCATCTTTGTAACCACTTTTGTAGAACTGGGCAAACTGAGACAATAATGTCTCATGTTTACTCATAACCACCTGCTGCTTAAACAACCTGCTACAGTAAGTGAGAGATGTAGTTATATAATGTTATTAGAGACAAAGTTTCCCGACAATGCCACTACAAAAATAACAAGAAGATTGTCAGTACCACAGAATGCCACAGTCAGTCAGCCACACAAGCACACATAGCTCAGAATAAACACATAGACCTACATACGCTGAGACTCTTCAGAGTGACCCACATAAACCACAAGGGTCTTCTAAATGTAACGTAAGAAGAAGTACCCCCAGCAATCTCACAAACATACTTCTGAACCTGTAGATTTTGAAAATAGGAACAAATGCCCTTGCAAAGTGCAGCCAAACAAAAATGTGGACATATAATTACTATACAATTTGAATACCTAATAGCACATATCTCTTCCTGCTTCCAGTACGAATGTGTGATACTGTTTAGAACTACATGTAAAAAACAGAGAGGGATAAAAAGGATGGCTCATAGGTTCATAGGTAGGTACTAGGCTATTGACCCTCGGGCCTACGTAAGCCTAGCCAACAAGGTTCCTTGGCTTACGCCACCTAAGAAAGTTATTTACATGTGACCCTGTCGAGCAGAGCCACAGAAGTTATCCCTGGGGTGTATTTCCTATTTCTCATCCACTCATGGAGATTTTTCTTGAAAAGTGCTAATGAAGAACTTTGCTTGACAGAGATGAGTAGCTTGTTCCAGAGTATGGGAAGTCTCTGGGACAGCAATCTATTCCTCCAGCATGTCCTGTATATTGTGGTGACAAGGTTTAGGTCCCTAGAGTGTGTAGCTTGGAGGGGATTGGGATTTCTTTAGGTGCAGCATGTCCAACAGCTCTAGGTTTGACATAGCTTTATATGTTAGGCAAAGATCACCTCGGAGTAGGCAGTATGCTACAGAGTAAAGCTGGAGTTTTTTGAGATGGTCAGTGTAGGGCATCTGTTTGAGGCCGGTAATCCTCTTTGTGAGGTACTTCTGTGGCCTTTCCAGCTGCTGCATATGTCTTGTGAGGTACAGTCCAAAAGAGGCGTTGTACTTTATAATGGGTCAAATGAGTGTCGCATAGAGGGGAACAATAACCTCTTTTTTCCTGGCTGAGAACCCTTTTGTGATGAGGTGTGCCACATCGAAAGATTTTCTGACTACTGTGGTGATGTGATTATCAAAGGAGAGACTACTGTCCACCTGGGTCCCAATGTCTCTTATCACACATTTGGCATTAAGTAGACTGCCGTCTATGTGGCAGTTCATGGGTACAGAGTTTTTAACAAAGGGGATGACAATGCACATTTTGGCATTGGGCTTGAGGCCATGGCTCTGACACCAGGCATCTGTCTCCGTGAGGCCCGTCTGTAGGATGTCCACATCATTTGGGGACTCGACTATGGCTCCTAGTTTGCAGTCATCTGTGAACTTCATTAGCCAAAGGCCTTCTGTGTTGGCCTGTACTTCAGAGAAGTTGATACCAAACAGGAGAGGTCCCTGGACTGAACCCTGTGGTACTCCACTTGTCACTGGTTTGAAGTCAGATTTGCAGTCTGAAACTTATACAGTGTGCGTTCTGTCAGTGAGCCAGTTGGAAACCCATCTTGTGAAATAGGGATTTATACCTAGTTTAGTGAGTTTAGCTATAATTCCAGAATGGGGAATGGTGTCGAAAGCCTTGGCAATGTCAAGATAGGCTGTGCGAACCAGCTGTGAGACTGTGTAGCTAGTGTGTTCTTTAATGCACTGTAAAAGATCATTTATTTTTGTTTCTGAAAAAAGGGAGATTTGAGATGTGTGGCCTCTTTCTTTAAATTGTTGGTGCCGCTGGTATATTGGCCATGGTACTACTAGCATCGTGGTCATGTAGTGTGGTTTTCTGTGAACTAGACAGCTTTAAAATCACATATGATGAGGGAAATTCAGAACATTTTGTGAAGAGGTAAATTAAGCCTAAATATAGGGGCATACCTCTAAAAATCGCTACATTACGGATAGGGAAAAATCAGTCCTGAAAATAAAAACACTTCTGCAAAATAAGGAAAGTTGAAAGTTCTGTTTGCAAATACAAAACCAAGGTAACACCAGTCATAAAATGTACAACAAAAAATTATATTGATTAATTTCAAAAACACACAAGGTAAAACCTCCACACAGTCTTGATAAACCACTCATACGTAACTACTAGGCTAGCTGCCCTTGCAGGCCACTTTAAGCTTAGCCCATTTCCCTTTAAAGGCAAGAATCAAACACTGTACCATCTGTGTGTGAGGTCAACACCTTAACCATTAAGCCAACCCCCGACTCCTGAACTAGATTAACTAGAATTATTAGACTGTGCAAGGAGAGGGTCACTATTGGTTGCCCATCAATTGACAGGATTTGGCACATCACATATGCACTCAAGCAGCACAAGTACCCATTTGATACAGTCAATGTTCATGTGAGTGTAAATGGCGTGAGATGTAAAACCCTGAACATTATGATGAGAGATATGGTGACGTTCTCAGAATTTGTCCAAGATAAATATGAACCTAGCTCTGAGCAGTGTTCTACCATCACCAAGAATAATGCTACAATTCCAGCAAAAGATTACTGGATTCAACAATTGGCTTTGCCTCTGGTGTCATTTAAAGGAAGTAAAATACCTGGGAGGTGTTAGTAGACAGTCCTAACTGCTTTGCCAGGGATGGCTGCACCTATCCCCGTAAAGCTTCCTATATTTCCAAATGCTTGTCTGCTCCAAAAATGTCATTTTTAGGCAATGTCAGTCTTATAAAGCATCCAACATGTCAAAACAGAATCCAGATAACATAACATGTATCCCTGCTGAATGCTAAGAGTTTTAACAAAAAAGTCCACTCCTTACCCTGTAAAACGTTGATATATGCATCATCACAGAGACCTAGTTCAAGGCAAATGAGAACAATCTATCAGTGCAGGATTTCAATGCCTATCTCATGTTCAGAGCCACCAAATTTGATGAACGAACTAAAGCCAGCATTGTCTCCATATTCTTAAAAAGAAAATAAATTTCACAACAAGGCTCATTAGACAAGATAATGACTTGAAACTTCTTCATGTCTAACTCAGTATTAACAAACCCTGCCTTCTCATATCATAGCTAACCATAAGAAAAACTCAATATCCACCTCAGCCCATACCTGATGATCGACACCTGGCTAAATGAAAAATCCCCTTCTGACCTCATGACTACATTGCTTATGCTGAAACTTTTGCTGCTAAAGTTTATGCACCTCTATATGGCTGCATAGGTACATCTGTCCCCCTCAAAAGTAAATACAATGCATAATTTAAGAACAATCCCCTATGGTGGAACTCAAATATAAACAGGATCTATAATAAAAGAAAAAAGTCTTTGCATGATTAGAGATGATTATTCAGATAAAGCAATTGTGTGCTGTTTAGACATGTCACTAGATAACTGTTGTACATGGTCAGTGATAATGGACAACTGGAAAATTCTGGAAGGGAACTTAGATCTTATAAGTGCAATAAGAAAAATCCCTAAATTCATGTATATAAACACTTATAATATTAAGACCATGTTGCAGAGAGATACTACCAAGTTACCAGCTATAGGGTGACTCTCAAGTAAAAACAAAGGGATGTATAAATGATGAGAATGCTTAGTCTTGCAGATTTATTTTAGATGAGCCAGTTATCTGTTTAGAACATATTAAATAGACTATCAAAGTCCCAGGAACATTCAGTTGTAGATCCAAGGGGGGTTGTATGCATCTGTCTGTGCTCAGGATGCAGTGCAATTTACATAGGAATCACTACTAGGTGTCTCTAAAAAAGAGTGAAAGAACATCTTTATTTTATTAAAACAAAAAATGATAAAAATGAACATACACTAAATTGTGCTGGATATAAAAAATGTGTATTTTCCTTGCTAGCGCAGGTACCATTAAACTTGAAGGGGGGTGATTACAAAAACAGATTAAAGCAGAGTTAGACCTTATGGCAAATAAACCTTGAGGCTGACAAATTCCCAGGATTGAATGACATAAATATCAAATGTTTTTTTTTTAAAGACCAAAAGTTAAAAATAGCTACCCAAAAAAGGTTATTTGTGATTTTTTATGACTTTGTGATGTTCTTTAGACTTTTCAGGAAGGTTAAGCAATGATTATTTAATTAACTAAGCAATTCATTGCATTTGTGATTGGTCATGGGAAGTATAAAAATAAACAGTTTGTATTGTAAAGTATTCTGATGAAGTCTCTTGTTGGAGAAAAGTGGTAATACATGTTTTGTCTGCTAATTCAGATCTCTGGCAGGGCATTTTTGGTGGATTTTTATTATTTTGTTGTTTGAGTTACCAGCTTCAGTTCAGGTTGTTTTTTTTTTTATTGAGACTTTCAAAACGAACCTAAGAAATTAAGATGGACAGGTCTATGTACTCCAAAGTATCTGTGACTAGTGGGGTACCCCAGGGCTCAGACCTTGAGTCACTTACCTTCAACATTTACTTCTCAGAGGTCAAAGCAAACGTTTAAGATTTATGGCTGACCATATTTACAGATAACAGTAAACTTCCTACCATCATAAATTCTCCAGAAGACACCAACATCCTCAAAAAGGGCCTTTCCCAATTAAATGGTGACAAAACCATGGACTAAAACTAAATGCCAGAAATGTATAATGGTACCCTTCAACAAGCATGAGTTCCCTTGTAGCTATCACATTGATAACATGACCTTGAAAGATGATCCTATAGTCAGTGTTATGGGAACCTCTGTTGACAGTGAACGGTCCTTTGATAACTACTCACTGTTGTAAAAAAGTCCTTTTTCATCACACAGCTTATATATAAAGATATGGCATCTGGGTACAGGGAAGTAAGCATTCCACTGAACTTGGTTCTCATTAGGCTTAACATTGAACATAATGCCCCCATTCATTATGTACCTGTCCAAATATGTATATATATATATATATATATATATATCCAAATATGTATATATATATATATATATATATCCAAATATGTATATATATATATATATATATATATATATATATATATATATATATATATATATATATATATATATATATCTATATATATATATACACACACACATACATATACACACACACACACACACACACACACACACACACACACACACACACAGACACACAAATACTTTATACATATGTTTGCAGGTCATTGTTTTGCCAGCTTAAAAGGCTTTACCATCATCTGTGAGTGTGTATGGTCATGGTACAACTTGGAGTTAGTGTATATTAATTTAAGACATATACCAACTCTGTGGTTGCACAGTAGTGGAGAAAAAGGCAAAAGGCAAACTCCACCTTTACTGAATGCAGTTTTGACAAACTTACTTTGATCATTTTATATTTGCCAAACTACCTGTGGCAAACTGATATGCTCCCATATATACCTACATATGAAATGTAGACAAGTAAATGAAATGTAAACACATTGACTCAATCCAAAGCAATACCTACATTTTGAAACTCATTCCCTGAAAAACAAATATATTGAAAAACAAAATGATCACAAAAGGAAACCTCTCCATAATCTTTAACTGACCAAATTTACCAATGTAACAGATAAGTGATAGTGTTATGAAAAGTGTTTTTCTAAGGTACCATGATGAGCATTAATGTTAAGGGCAGGGTCAAGGTTAGTGTTGTGATTGGCAGGTATTAGTAAGTGGGCTGGGGCCTATCCTTAACCCTCACACTGGCCATAACCGGAGCTCTTGCACCTTACCTTAGGAAAATGTTTTCAATACACAAGACAAACTCAGACACATGCCACATGCACCAACGTAGCACTGAACTTATCTCCTTACCCTAATGCACATATGTTTTCACACAATGTCCTAAGCCCCACTTAGCTCCATACACAGTGCCACTTCTTTCAGCAAACCCAAAAACTGTGCCATTTGACCATTTGCACATCTCTGGCACACATTCAAAATACATATCATTTGGCCACATAGCATGTAACCATATATACCTGCTCTTGATACCATTTATTCAAATTAGTAAACAACTTGACTTCTATTTACATATCTGAATATGCAATATCACATATCATCCTTTCTTTCCAAACAGTCAATATCACTCATGCTCTTGATTTCTGCATTTATTACAAATTGTTTTTCATGCATTTTTAACTGTACATTAACTACATCATCTTTTCTTTTGAATCTGTACTTTATGATGAAATTTGGTCAGTTTTATCTATCATTCTCTCTCTCTCTCTCTCTCTCTCTCTCTCGTTGTTTGTGTTTTGTACTGAATATATTATGGCTTCTTTCTAGTGCAGCAAATACTGTTAGGGTCAAAATTGTGTTTTTCCTAAGTGTACTGAGTATGCATTCATGACTCAAATCTTAAAATGATTTCTTATGATGAGTGGTCTAACCCAGTTAACAAATACAAATAAACACAAAATAAATATGTAGTATAAATACATTTCTTTCTTTATCAATTTAGAAAATCATCTGCTTTGAAAGAATTTCCTTTACACTTCAATTTTATATCATTGCTTTCATGAAAATAGCATATGTAGCAGGTCCTTTTAAGCTTGGTATGTCTAAGCTGCTCTACCATCAGTGTTCAGATATTGAAAGGTGGCACAAATCCCTTTTTGCATCATGTTGCACAGTAGAACCATAGCTAAATGGGCAAATGGGGTGCTGCCATGGGTGCAAGATGTTATGGAGTAAGGCTGGCAGATGCTGGTGGGACACAAGTACTGTATTCTAGTGCTAGTAACTGTAGCAAAGAGCTTAAATACATTTTGGTACTTACGTATTATCGCAACCAGATTTTCGCGGTTGCGAAACTCGCATGCTGCAATTAAAATCGAGTGCGGGGAAACACTGTAAGGTGTAATTTCATTTCTTTAGTAAGTTAAAAAAAAGTTTGGGTTACATTTTGGAAGAGAAAGAAATGTGCAATTCTTCTTCTTGTTTTTGTGCATTACACATGCATGCTTCAATTCTCACGGCTGCTGTGTTACTGACGATAGAAATACAGTGACTGTAAGGAAGAATGCTGCTAAGAAAAGCACCCACACATGGAAATGCTTTGGGTAAAGTTTTTATTTCTAAAACTTTGTAGACAGACTTGAAAGGAAACTTTTGTAACAGTAAGGAATGGCTTGCAAAAGTCTTGGTGGATGATGTTGACAGGTGATTCTAGGGTCGTTTCTGATGGGAGAAGTTGGAAGCAGTGGGTATTTTTTGTGTTGTTGAAGGTGGTATCCTCAGACAAACTTTGATTGTACTTCAGTGGTGTTTGGAAGGTATTACACCTGAAAATATGTGGATTGTTCATTCGCTGTTTTTTTTTTTTTATGCGGGGGAATGTTGTCACAGATTGTAATCAGGAGTGCTTCGATACCGTGCTTTGGATGAGCAAGCTGGGTTTCACATCACTTGCTGCCAGGGAAGTGCATACATAAACAGTCAAACTTAGTTTTTAATTTTTATTGATAACCTGCAGTAAAACAACCCTAAGTGTGAAAGAAAACAGATTGTATAACTTCATTATAACATCAACAGTCAGATTTCAATATCGGGAAGCAACCAGTGCTACCGTGAAAATCTGGTTGCGATAATATGTAAGTACCTACATTATATTGTTGACTTTTAAATACATTTTATTGCTGACTGTTATAATTCATATTTCACATTTTTATTTTCTTTTTTTTGTTTTGGTCCTTAACATTGGGACCTAGGTTATCATGTCCTCAGCTGCTCAGCATGCCAGATGAATGAGCTTTGACCCTGTTTCAGAGGGATAAAGTCTAGATTGTCCAGAATAACGAATGAAGAAAGCACTAGGATAGATAATCAGGGAGAGAAGAGTGAGTGACTTTTGCTGGCCCACCCATTTTGTTGGAAGGAGTTAGCATGATATGCGGAATAACCGACATCCTGCAGATGGGCCAGGTTTGTCGAGTAATCTCTGCAACAGCAGATATGTGGACTGACATCAAGCAGTGATGTAATATAAATCTTTTTTTCGAAAAAACAATAGCCTTGAATAGAAAATACCCTTCCAAACTTGTTGGACCACATTCTCACCTTTACCTGAGTTATTACATAAGCAAATCAGTTTTGTCCAAATTTAAATGAGAAAAATATTTTATTTATACTCATGCTACAGTGCAGCATGTCTTTCACTGTTTGTGATTTCATAGTGAAGGTCCATATAACCTTTAACTTCACCTGCTTTACACTGATTATTTGCTTATCTTTACCACTTTTATTCATGTCTAAACCCAATGCTTTAGTCATTTCTCTTTATCCTTATTAAACTACTTGTATAATGTCTACATTTTCATGTTTTATTTCCATATTCATGTCTAATATGATAATTGAGCCAATATTGTCCCCCATTTCACTATTTTATAGCTCGTATTGTGCTATAAAATGTCTTTGCTTCCTACTCATTTTGCCCATATTCATTTACCACAAGTCTTTCCTGAAAGCCTCTGACTGCTACAGATAAAATGAATTATACTTAGATGCAGATCCTACAATTCCTCATTGATTGATAGTAATTACATTATTTTAATGAAATCATTTCCTTTATGTTTTCAGTAGACACCATGCTTTCCATTCATCAATCAGTATATCTGTCAATCTGTTTTAATATCAAATACATCTTCATATAATTACTTTAATAATATCTTTTGATATCGTCTCTCTTAATTATTTAATTACTGAACATGATCCTTATATATTTCTTAGCAGACTTTATGCATTCCTTTTATAATTACATCAGGCATCTGTTTCTCATACAATTTATATAACCAGAGCATATTACTTTCTCTTCCAATGTAAACATTAAAGTGTATTTCCTTATATATGTATGAAAGTGTAATTTTTGTGTGTGTTTATGTTTCTGTGCATCTGGCTGTCTGACTATACATATATCTAGCTAGCTATCTTCATACATATACAGGGGTTTGCTTACTGCTATTGAAACTGCAGAACGTTGACCTCTGTTTTTTCAGTCTTTGGTCAACAAAACAGATGGTTGATAGGTGTGCAACATTGACAATTCCTTGGATTAGGAATATGCCCTTTCTCTTGGGCTTGTGTGATCTCAGAGTAAGAATAAATTAGCATAGGGTGTTGAGGGAGCAGCCCCCAGCTGAAATCAAAAGTACATTTTTATTGTTGCATACTGCAAGGTTATTCCACGGATCACGCCTAAAGGTGTTTTTTATGTTACACTGTCAGTCATTTGACACTGCCGTTGAGCATGTTGACATTTGGGAAATTCAATATTTTAAGTATAATCATAGATACATGCGCACACAGATATGTGTGTTAGTATTAATTCTCTGTTTATCCATGGAAATGACTAAAGATGATACAGTATTTTTGAAAAAAAAAATATGTATCTGGAAATACTGCTCCGTTTTGCCAGAAGAAAACAAATAAAAACATTCCTGTAATGAACATCATTGCCCATATGAATGTGTTATCTAACTCCTTACACATTTTCTGTAACCATGCCCACATGCATTTTTTCTTTTCATTCTTCCACATGTCAGATTTAATATTTTCCCTATATTTGAGCATTCTATATGAACAGAGCATGCTGTCCTCTTCCACACCTCTCATATACTTTCTGGATCTTCAGCAAAGTTATGATTAGTGTCATATTTCTGTGTGCTCTTTGTACTTCAGATCATGTCTGTCCCACAGCTGCTTGATGTTTATGTATATTTCAATGTTGACTCAACTGCAGATGTAAAATCTATTTGTTTGACTATCATTTATTAGTATTTCTAAGTCTTCACCTCAGCTTTGTTTTGTAACATTATCCGTGTTCATCCTTTTCACTCATGGTACCATTTTCTACTCCCTTCTCATTCGGAAGGCCACTACTTCAACCAGCAGGAAACCAGTACGAGAATTATCTAGTGCCCTGGTCAAATTTTGTTATTCTCTACAGAATACTTCCACAGGTCTTCCCTGTAAATAATTTATAGTCTTAATGAAACTAATCCAGTCATTAAAAAAAAAAAAAAAAAAAAAAAATAGAAGTGTTATATCGGGAAAGTGTTAAAACAGGAACTGGGGGGCAGTGAAGAGTTATCGACTGGATGGGTAACTACAGCAGAGATGGTAAGGGAGACAGCTAGAAAGGTGCTTGGTGTGACATTGGGACAGAGGAAGGAGGACAAGGACAACTGGTGGTGGAATGAGGAAGTACAGGAGAGTATACAGAGGAAGAGGCTGGCGAAAAAGAAGTGGGACTATCAGAGAGAGGAAGAAAGTAGACAGAAGTATAAGGAAATGAGGAGCATGGCAAAGAGAGAGGTGGCGAAGGCTAAGGATAAGGCATATGGAGAGTTGTATGAAAGGTTAGACACTAAAGAGGGAGAAAAAGAACTGTACCAACTGGCTAGACAGAGGGACTGAGCTGGGAACGATGTGTAGCAGGTAAGAGTGATAAAGGATAGTGAGGGAAACATAATCACAAGCGAGGATAGTGTGTTGAGCAGATGGAAAGAGTACTTTGAGGGGTTGATGAATGAAGAAAATGAGAGAGAGCGAGAGAGGGTTGGATGATGTGGGGATAGTGAATCAGGATGTAAAACAGATTAGCAAGGAGGAAGTAAGGACAGCTATGAAGAGGCTGAAGAATGGAAAGGCTGTTGGTCCAGATGACATACCAGTGGAAGCATGGAGGTTCTTAGGAGAAATGGCAGTGGAGTTTTTAACCAGATTGTTTAATGAAATCATGGAAAGTCAGAGGATGCCTGAGGAGTGGAGAAATAGTTATTTGGTAACTATTTTTAAGAATAAGGGTGATGTGCAAAGCTGTAGTAACTAAAGAGGGATAAAACTGATCAGTCACAGCTTGAAGTTATGGGAAAGAGTAGTGGAAGCTAGGTTAAGAAGGGAGGTGATGATTAGTGATCAGCAGTATGGTTTCATAATGGGAAAGAGCACTATAGATGCAATGTTTGATCTGAGAGTGTTGATGGAGAAATATAGAGAAGGTCAGGAGTTGCATTGTGTCTTTGTGGACTTGGAGAAAACATATGATTAGGGTGCCTAGAGAGGAGTTATGGTATTGTATGAGGAAGTCAGCAGTGGCAGAGAAGTATGTAAGTGTGGTACAGGATATGTACAAGGGTAGTATGACAGTGCTGAAGTCTGGAGTGGGAGTGACAAATGCATTTAAGGTGGAACAGGGATTACATCAAGGATCAGCTCTGAGCCATTTCTTATTTGCAATGGTGATGGACAGGTTGACAGATGAGATCAGACAGGAGGCCCCATGGACTATAATATTTGCAGATGACATTGTGATCTGTAGTGAGAGTACGAAACAGGTGGAGAAGACCGTGGAGAGGTGGAGATGTGCTCTAGAGAGAAGAGGAATGAAGGTCAGCAGGACTAAGACAGAATATATGTGTGTGAATGAGAGGGAGGATTGAGGAATGGTGAGGATGCAGGAAGTAGAGGTGGCAAAGATGGATGAGTTTAAATACTTGGGATCAACAGTTCAGAGTAATGGTGAGTGTGGAAGAGAGGTAAAGAAGAGAGTAGAGGCAGGATGGAGTGGGTGGAGAAGAGTGTCAGGAGTGATTTGTGACAAACGAGTACCAGTAAGAGTGAAAGGGAAGGCCTACAAGAGGGTAGTGAGACCAGCTATGTTATATGGTTTGGAGATGATAGCATTGACAAATAGGCAGTAGTCAGAGCTGGAGGTAGCAGATAAAGATGTTAATATTTGCATTGAGTGAGATGAGGATGGACAGGATTAGGAATCAGTATATTAGAGGGTCAGCTCAGGTTGTATGGTTTGAAGACAAAGCCAGAGAAGCAAGATTGCGTTGGTTTGGACATGTGCTGGGGAGCAATGCTGGGTATATTGGGAAAAGGATGCTAAGGATGGAGCTGCCAGGTAAGAGGAAATGAGGAAGGCCTAAGACAAGGTTTATGGATGTGGTGAGAGAGAACATGCAGGTGGTTGGTGTGATAGAGCAAGATGCAGAGGACAGGAAGAAATGGAAACAGATAATCCACTGTGGCGACCCCTAATGGGAACAGCTGAAAGAGAAGAAGAAGATACATTTTGTATGTGATCAAAAGTAATGACTTACTGATGCGCATATCAGGCTACTTTTCATAACCATATTTGATGTCCCGCCCTGCATCTAGATCTATGCACAGTTAAACTTCTCAGTTGCTCAGAATAATATCTTTATTAATCATGTGGCCTTAACAGTGACCTGGTCATCTCCTTAGGGAAAGTTCTCCACTAGGATGTTTACAAATCAGTTTCAGTATTAAATAGAGATTGCATTATAATATTATTCGTGTCTTTGTTTTCTAAAGTATACTCAAACCAACTTATCAAAAAGCAGTACTATTTCATGTCTTCTCTTGTTCAAAGTGGTTGTCATATAGCCTGGCATATCTCCTACCATACAGGATTGCTAGACCATCTTCATATGAAAACAGTAATTATTTATTTCTCTTTTAGTCTGGTTATACATATGTTGTCCAGTTAGGAATTGGGGCATTTTGGCAGTAGTGTTGTGACTAGGCAGGAATTAGTAGTGATCACTTTTCAGGTATGTCCAAGAACAGTAGGTGGTTATTTTATACTCAATTGCTTCCTAACTCACAGCTTAATAGGCATTTACAGTAAAGTTATTTGATTTGCATTTCTTTTCCAGGTCATTGATGTCCTATACGAACAGTGTCCCCTTGGGGTCTGGATTCTTGGAATAGTTGAGTTATCTTGTCATTTCTCAGAATGCATTCTTTTCTTCAGCACTGTCTGTCCTGTGGACAGCTTGTCAGTGTTCTTTTAGCTGTACAATGTTACAGTGTTCAAAATTTGCTCAGGACCTCATATGATATCATTGCCACACATTCTCAAGAAGAAAGCATTGAAAAGATAATGTTTCTATTCAATGACTCCAATTTATCTTTAAATCTTAACAAATTGCCTGTTTGTCTAACTGCTGAAGATAATACCATTAATTTATACCCAACTCTAATCTGAAAATAATGTCTAAATATTTTCTTTTCCAGGTCTGCCAACTAAACACATTTACATTTGTTTGTTCCTAGCATTGCTTTTCTGTTTTACTGAAGTGAGTCCTAATAAGCTTTTCCATACCCAAATTAGGGTACCACCTATGTATTTACAGTATATAGAGAACAGCTTTGTTACTTTGCCTTTCCTCATAATTAATTTATTTCAAAGTCTGAATATTTCTATTGAAAAATCTGTGCACCTTCTCTAGTTTACATCTGTCAGACCTATAATACATACAGAAACCAGTGACATATTCCATTGTAGGATTAATAGTTGTACAGCTCAGAATCATCAACTTTTTGTCACTTAGGTTCATAGGTTGGTCCTAGGCTATTGGCCTTAGGGCCTATACAAGCCTAGCCATAACAATTCCCTGGCTATTTCTTCCCACACTATTTACTTCCCTGGACTCCTAATTATAGTTATTATTATTGTTATGACAGTAGAATAACTTTCTTAGAGCTTTACTCAAGTTGTCTGCAAAGTTAAAACTGCTTTCTATTATGATGCCAAGATAGTCAAATTCTTGATATTTTCCAGTTATTGAACTATTGAGACTACATGTATATCCTGTATTACCATTACTCAAATATAGACCTTTGAACTTTGAATTACAAGATATGGGCTTGTAAGTTCAGGTTGTCCGAATAAATATACAACTCCATTTACATTTTAACTGCAGTCATTATTCTAGCTGTTTTGAGATTGTCTTCAAATGGATCCAGACAGATCCTTGTGGTACTCCTTTTCCAAATTTTCTTGAGTCTATTCCCTTGCTTTTTTCCCATTTAATCAGTTTGCTATATGCTGGCTTGCATAGTTGTTAACAGTGCATTTTTCCATAGCCAAGAATATGGAGTGATAGAAGACTGAATCAAAAGCTTTTGTTAAGTCCAGATAAACTTCATCAGCTGTCATGCTATTATCCAGGGTCTAGACTGCATCTGTATTTAATTTTATAAACTTAGTTGTTGTTGACCTCCTTTTAGTAAATCCATGCTGATATATGTCAAAGTATTTATTCTCAAAGTGACAATCAATAATCATATTCAGAATCCATTCAAAATATTTTTCAATAAGGGTAAGAAGTCTAATTGTTTTATTTTTTATCAGCCTTACATGATATTCCCCCCTTAAGTATGGAAAATATATTAGAACATTTGCATTGATGGGTTAAATCCCTCGTAATCTCTAAATGCCAGAAATCTGGACAATGCCAAAAGAAATGGGAGTGACAAAGGCCAATAAGCAAGGATGGATTTTATGTATTGTCTTTTAAATTTAGAATGTTGTTAAATAACTGGTTTGGCATTAACAGGCATTTTTTGAATTAAATTTAGTTTGAAACTTAAATGTATTCCATCATTTAATGACTTAAATCTCCAAAGATTTACCAGACAGCTTCACAATTTATGGAAACAGAATAGACATATTTCACAAAAATCTTGACAATTGAGAGGTAGATATTATACCTTTTAATAAAAATATCCTCTTTATTTTATCAGGACCTTGTGGAATAGTGTTCCTTATGTTGATAATTGCTTTCTCAAACAAATCAGCAGTTATTATTCAGCATGGGGAGTAACAAAGTAAATACTCATATCTTATATTTAGCAGTCCTTTATCATACAGTCAAAAATTGGAAAAACTACACATAAGACAACACTATATTAAGTCCAAAATATGTCTATCTATCACTAATACAAATGTTATTAGCTAACGATTTCTTATTATCCACTACAATTTTTTTTATCGGAACTTGTCTTCTATTTGCCTTTTCACTATCTTGTCTTACCTTCAATGCATAATTCCTTTAGATTATTATGCTCTAATGTATTTCTTTGGATTATATGACTTCTTCTTGTCATTGTCTTATAACAGTAATTAATAGTGGCCTTCATTCAGTGGTGATGACTTCTGGTCATTATGTTTATCTCTGGTTGGAACACATTTGTCAGCAGCTTTGGCCATCTTCTCATAAAACATATTCCACATCTTTTGCACTACAATTACCTCTAATTCTTTTTCTTCATTCATATTTGTTAAGGAAAGTATTTATGGATGAAAAAATGGCCCTGAAATAGTTATTCTTATAACATAAACAATACTTTTTTTTTCTTTATTCTTGCCTTCTTTGCATTAAAAAAGATGAGTGGTCTGAGCTATGTATGCTATGTTTCTCTAACAGTCAACTTTGTTGTTTTTACATTCGGCAGAAGACATGTTAATATCAAGAATATTCCTTTTTCTACTGTGACAATTAAAATGTTGAGATACAACAAGTTCAAGGTGACCAGATAAAACAGGAATATCAAACTTGTTTATATGTGTCATTTTGTCTGGTCTATACCTGGAAAGAAATCTTCCCCTAGAATATTATTAGTAAATATGATTGATGTTTTAATCACCTGCCTATAACGTATTTTTATTTATTTATTTATTTTTTTAACATTTGTTAACTGGGAGTCTGACTTAGAACAAAGCCAATTTTCAGCAGAGACTCAGGGAGAAATGCTCCAGATGCATGTCTTTGTAAAGTGGGAGGAAACCGGAGCACCCAGAGGAAACCCACACAAACACAGGGAGGACATGCATATTCCACACAGAAGGCACTCCAGCTGAGAAAGTACCAAAAACCTCTTGCAGTGAGGCAACAATGCTACCGCTGCACCACTGCACTGTCCTTAGTTTCCTTAATATTTAAGGGTGTTGGTCTGTAATACCCTACTAACATCCGAACACTTAATTTCATCCCAAGTATCAGGCTGTACAACAGACGTTCTGATTTTTCACTAGTATATGCTACCTGAGCCCATAATGAATCCTTAACATAAATCGATACCCAACTTGCTCTTTATTTCTACTAGATATTATGGTATGCAATTTACCAGATAGTTCCAATGGCTTATTAAAGTCAATAAATTGAGTTTTTGTTATAATCCCTATAAGCACTTTTTCTTTTAGAAAAAATACCTTTAACTTGAGTTTATTTGTTTTTTGCAATATTAACCATGTATACGATCTTACTTTCTTTTACATTTTCTTCGTGTTCATAATGCTGTCATCTCTAGCAGTGAAGAATCTTTAATAATTTTCCCCAGCTCATGATACATGATTTTGTTAGCTTTATGACAGTTTCTGAACAACAGTTAGCCAGTGTTGTGGCATACAGTGTAAAAGCCCTGACTACAGTCCAGTCAACCCATATTCAGTTAGCATCATAGGTAACTGACAGAGCAATAGGGAGGATTGATACCCCATCCTGGGGGACTGGGGGGGGGGTGAATGAACACAAAATGATTGTAGTTTCTTCGTGAAGGCTGGGAAGACAATTCTTGATGTGCAACAGCTGAGGGGGGATCAACTTGTCAGCATCAGCTCCTTGCAGAAGCAGAGAGCAGTTTAACACTATAACTATCTGCTCATTGGACAACCCCACTAAGGTCATCCAGTCACACACTATACAAAGAAACCAGGGTAGGTTTAAGTTAGAAAAAACATGGCTGGAAAAGGCTGACAACACAATCCCTACACCCAGATGCACTTAGGCTCCTTGATGGCCATGGCTGAAAAATTTGGTATTAGTCTGGGGGCTGATTGGAGTGGCCAATAGATCCAGCAAAGAATATGGGTCTCAGGGACAGCTGTTGGGATGATGGTAAAGGGAGAAAATAAATGCAAAAAAATTGTGAAGCAGAGTTTGCTACTTAGAAACAACATTATTTTAACATAAATACACCTTATTTACTCCTCCATTTGTATAATTACACCCATTAGTTGTGCACTCCAGTACTGACAGTGTTAATCATTGTTTCTGTTATGTTTTAAAAATCACCACTTAGTGTCAGCAGCTGGTATTGCCATATAATCTAGCTGTAAAAGGGTAAGTTAGTGCATACATAACTTTTTTAAAGGGAAATGTTATTATGAGCACTGTCAGAAAGAAAGTGTAAGTGTAAAGAAACAAATCTGTTTTCAATTCTGCATCTGCTGTTTTCTGATTAGTACTGAAGGTTTAACTGTCTAGCATATTAACCAAGCTTAAACAGTAAAGCAGGGGGTGCTCAACAATTGTTAAGATCAGGTCTCACACCGTAGGAGCTTAACTTTCCCTGATACGAGGGCGTAATCACTGCTTTCCATGTACTATGTATATTTCTTCCTGAAATGTTACTAGCATGTTAAGTATCATCATGTTCAGTAATTTCACATTGGATTTTAGACATTTTCTAACATAACACAAGTTATCATATTCACTGTCCTGCCTGCACAAAATGTTCTTATTTCTGTGAGTTCTCATGGTGAGTCAGGCTACTTGGTGATAATGTGAGAATTACATCGATAAAATAAGAATATCAGAATGGTGTTTGGAAATTAAAGTGTTCCTCTAAGCTGTTTGATCTGTTTGAAGGAAATATGTTAATGTTTTACAGTAATCTATTTTTCAAACATTATTGCATATTATCAGACTATTTTTCAGACAGTAATGCATACCTAATTGCGATTTTTATTTATGAAACCCTGTAATGAAAAGTCATGACTACAAATGTTGTGTACCTAGTAAAAACTTAATGATATAAATTTCCGTCTATAAAACAGGTTTCTATGCAGTTCAAAACATTTTTTTTTAATCAGCTAAAAGATATTGGTGTCAGGTTGCTGCGTAAGCTGCAGAGTGCATCTCACACAGAATAAGACAGTGATCATTTAAAATTTACTTAGAGATGTTTATTTATATGTTTAATTTGCTAGTAACAATATCATTATGAATATTAATTAGAGAATGATTAAAAAAGTTTCCATATAATGTGTCATTGTAATTGCCATGCAAATGTAACCACACTGATGAATAATAAGACGTTGCTTTTTATAATTGCCTGCATACTCCCCTGCCAAGTACACTGATATCCTGTGGCAAAACTCATCATTTTTGTTCAACAACTCCAGGTGTTCATCAATTACACAAACTAACGATGACACAGAGAGACAGGATTTCTTTGGCTGACAAATTCTTGCATGGCTTATCCCTAGAATAATGCTTCAGGTTATCTGATGCATGCACGCTTTAAAAAAGAGGGAATATTTCTTACTGACAGACAAGATGTGGGGTCAAGATTTTGTGTGCACTAGGGGAAGTAGGCAATATTTTCTTCATTTGACTGTACTGCAGCAATTAAGGAGGCTATACCATTGTGTATTAATTAACTACAGATTTACAGATCTACATTGCATATTTTGCATATATTTCAAATGTTAAAGAATTTTAGAGTATATCAATCATTCATTTTGTATAGCTGACATTTTGCCAAAAGGGTGAAACCTTGTTGTTCCCTTAATTTCACTGATACTATAAGACTACTTGAGAAATATGCAAGGCATTGCAGAGCTACTCATTCCAGATAATGTTTAAATTTATCATTACAGAGTTACTCATTTTTCAAACATTGTTTAATTTCAAGGTTGTTCAGTAGCTAGGATATGGGTGGCATTCATAAGTATCAGAGGGTTTTTAAATATGAAATCTGTTAAAGAACTGAACCTGTTATTTAAATGAAAGAGATGTATCACTCATTTAAGATTTCTAGTTATCTGATATGCCTTCTCATCTAAAGTCTTATGTATATGGAAAACTCTTGGAAAAACAATTATGTTTACTAATATTGTTACTGTTGTTCACAGAAGTGCATGTTCAAGACATCACTAGTAATTGTTGTGATATAAGTGGGATGTCATCTTCTGTATGTATTTACTACCCTACTTCACATGAATATCAATCAGTTGTAGCTACTGTGACATATGCAGGATTATTAAATATGTGCTTGTGTGTTGATCCGATCTGATCTGAGTCAGCAGATCAGGTTTTCAGCAACTCAAAATTCATATGGTCGAGACTATATGATTGAGGCTCTGAAAACTTGAACTTCAAAAAAAAAAAAAACACAAAACCCCTCACAAAATCTACCTTTTTTATGTTTTTTGCAAGGGGGGGCAAGATTCCCTGAATCCCCCATACCCCTGCAAATTATATATACCAACTCCAAGATCACACTACAGTGGGGGAAAGGGTACATTTCCTGATCCTCACTGTACTGCAATCTCTATTCAAAAGCTTTGGGTTTTCAAAAACTTAATCATATGGTCTCAACCATGTGAATTTCGAGTTTGTGAAAACTCTTATCATCTGATAGGGACCTATATATATATATATATATATATATATATATATATATATATATATATATATATATATATATATATATATACACATATAGTTCAAAACAGAAAACATCGAACTAACCCATTATCCACAATTAAGTCATCTAAAAAAAAAAAAAAAAATTACAAATGTAAACTAACTGTTTGCATTTGTGATTACCAAAAGTAAAACAAACAAAAAAACAACTTTTATGTGATGCTATGTATTAGCAGTTTTATTTACAACTCATTTGTTATATTAGTCTGATGTCAGCTTGGTTTGGTAGGAAGGGGTCTTTGGTTGTTGAATTTATGGAGCAATTCTATATATTTAGTATCCATGTGACTATCATGTTTCTGTAGTTTGTCAAGTATTGCTAATAATGTTCTAAAGATCAAAGTATATCTTTATGGTTTTTGCATGCTTTATGGACATGCAGATTTGCAGTTTTAATGCAATTAATTCTGTGCTCCACTTTCTCACTCAGTTTGTGTTTTATTTCTTTTTTATTTATTTCATTATTTGTTTTTGCTTTTGACTTTTGGCTTATCTCTGCTTCAGGTGTTTCACAGGCCTATTGATCCTTCGCTGCCAAGTTGCTTTATTCATTTAACTCCCTACCTATATTTCAGCCATTCCAAGTTCCCTCACTGCATACTCCATTATCCAATGATAACAGTGAAACATAAGAGCAGATTACATCAGAAATGTGCAGCAGGACTAAAATTAAGATCCATGATTTAATGAAAGTACAAGTATAAATGCAGTAGTTACATACTGAGTGCAAGCATGTGATATTTTGACGACACTCCCTAATCTGAAGAATGACATTTGTGGAGGTATTACAAACAAGGTGCAGGATTACACAACATACTGTATGTATCACAGGTTCAGGAGAAAAGCAGTTTAAATGTTCACCAGCTGGTTTTGGATTATTTTTCTTTTTTATTGGATTTCATTGTGACTGCAATTACTGTATTAGTCTCACACATCTGATAGGAACCCATCATTCCCAGTCATATTGTACATGAAGTAACAAAATCAGATATTTTATCTTCAACTCCTAATCGGTTTATCACAGGTACACTGTGTTTCTTAATTCAAAACAGTAAAATGCAAAGTGTGAAAATAAATTGTGGTTTGTTATCAGTGGCTTAACAAATAGATGGCATAGTAATTGCAATGGCTTAAAAACCTCAGCTTTGGCCGGCTAAGATCTAGCTGTATTCAACTGGACATATAAGAGTAAGTACATTTATCTGCACTTTTTTTTCAAATAATACAGTATTTAAATTGATTTAACTGTGTTGCATGATTATTAACTGAACTGGAAGTTTTGACTCTGTTCTTCAGTTAGTGCTGGCTTGAATTTTATTATTTGTTAGTAATTGCAGGCGTGGGGGTAGCCACATTCGTTGATTTCCTGTCCTTGCCTATTTAAGTGGTAGTGTTAGAAATATTTTCTGTTTACAAACCTCAGCTTTGGCCAGCTAAGATCTAGCTGTATTCAACTGGACATATAAGAGAATTTAAGTACCTTTATCTGCACTTTTTTCAAATAATGCAGTATTTAAATTGATTTAACTGTATTGCATGATTATTAACTGAACTGGAAGTTTTGACTTAGTGGCTTTGAAACTGCCCGTCCCTCTTGTAAATTTGTGTTTGGATACTCCTTCTGGGCCCATCTCACTTACTCACTTAACTGAGTGCAGTGAGATCATATTCTGATTTCAGGCACTCCTACTGTGTACAAAGAGCATCTGGGAAAGAGAACAAAAAAAAAACATTTAAGCTTGTTTCCTGCCTTTCCTGTTAAGTGGTCTCGACTGTTTGTAGGCTTCTGAGCCCCCAAGCCCTTCTGTGTTGGAGGGAAGCCTTCTAGCTTAGTTTTGTTTCTTATAACTAGCCAGTTTTCTAGTTTCAGCACTCAAATCTGTTTCTTTGAACTCAGCACTTGTTCAGAACTCATTGTAAGCACTACATAAGCTGCAAATGACTACAGCACTCAACTTTCCTCACTTGTCTAGTGGAAAGCAAATTTTAGTACTTAATAAATAAGCACTTATCCAGGCATGTCTAAGGGTCATCTCCCAGTGATTTCTCCTGTCTACCTGATGAATCTGGGCATCTTGGGGCAATGCAGCAATTGTCTCATGTACACAGACAACCCTCTCCTCCTACCATCCAACACTACAACCTGCGAGAGATGCACTTATATAGCCAAACTGGAAGCAAAGCTCTCTTCACCCAAGACTGGACTAGACAGTCAAGAGAAGAAGGTAAACACTTGCACCACACCACACTCATCACATAGTCCCTCAAAACCTACACCACCAAAACACACACACAGAAACACAAAACACACACCTACATTTGTGGAGGCTCCAATAAAAACCTGCCCAAGCATCAGGGACATCCAAAGCATCAATGCAAGCAAACTCCACACCCCAACACAACCCAAATGACACATAGCCCACAAACTCAGTGTGCCACTCAACCACAGCCCATAAGGCATAACAACGTACCCAACACTCAAGTCATAGGTGACTCTATAGTCAGGTACACTGATGTTCCACTCACTAGACTAAACAAGGAGAAAGTTACTGTCAGCTGCCTGTCAGGTGCCAGGATCCACCACATAATGCATGCACTCAGGTCACTCCACAATAAGTACAAATATGACACTGTCATTGTCCATGTTGGTGTGAATGACCTGAGACATACCTCCCTGGACTACATGAAAAGAGACATGGAGGAGCTCTCCGATCTTGTATCCCAGGCAGGTATGACCCTAACCCTGAGTAGCATCCTGCCATCACCCAGAATGATACCACAGTACAAGGACAAAATTATTGACTTCAACAATTGGCTAAGCTTCTGGTGTCATTCTAAGGGGATCCAGTATTTGTCTGCCTGGGATGACATGATCGACAGTCCATGATGCTTTGCCAGAGATGGCCTGCACCTGTCACCCTTAGGATTCTGGATACTGGCTAAGGCTCTTGCCACCCCTATAGTGCCTTTGTTAGGCAAGATTCAAATGACAAATTCACCACCGTGACAGGTGCAAGCAAGCAAAATCTGAGGGTAATGCTACTCAATGCTAGAAGTCTAAACCTCAAAATGCACTCACTCGAGGCACTCCTTAAAATGGAGAACATTGACATCTGTGCAGTGACAGAGACCTGGTTCAAAGCTCCAGAGAGCACCCCTGCATTACCAGGATGCAATTCATACCACACCTTTCTGCCAACTAACCCAGAAAGAAGAACTAAAGGCGGAGGTGTGTCCATATTCATTAAGGATATCCACACCTCCAGGCTAGTTGCACAGCATAATGCATCCGAGATTATCCAAGTGCAACTAACTCTGGGCAAGACCGCAATCCAAATTGTAGCTTGTTACAGAACCCCCACCATGCCCCAGGATTCACACTCCTCATTTCTTGATACACTGGAAAGTATTAGGGTACAACCCAACACCCTAATAATGGGTGATTTCAACTACCCCACCATTAACTGGGAAAACTACTCATGTACAAACTCTTTTGCTCAACGTTTTCTAGAATTCATAAATTCCAACGCCTTGGATCAACTTATTCACAACCCCACCAGAGGCAGCAATAGCCTAGACCTGGTCATTACCAACATGGGAAACTGGTGTTCCACACCAGAGGTCAATTCCTCATTGTTCAGATCCGACCACAAGCCTACACATCCACATCCCACCCCCACCCCCAATTAGGGAAACCATTGTAAAAAACTTCTCCAAAGCCAACTTCACACTTCTTAAGACAGAAGTGGCAAACTTCATGACACCCATGCAGATGGACAATAGAGGTATGACTGCCGAATCCTACACAAATGCACTTTATAAACACTTACACGAGTGCATGGATCATGCTATCGCTAATAAAACCTAGATGTTATCCTCCAAAAAAAGGAAGCCAATCTGGTGGTCCTCTGCCATAAACAAACTCTACAACAGAAGAAAGAAACTGCTGCAAAAAAGAGTAAAATCCCATGACTGGAGGAACTCCCTGGTCAACCTCAGTAAGATGCTGAGATCCCTCATAAAATCCTCCAAAGCTAGTTACAAAAACAAAATTGCCACTGACTCTAAAGACAACCACAAATCATTCAATAGCTATGTTAAGAATCTAAATGGGAACACTCAGATCTGCTCTGAGTTACAGCATAATGACACTAAATATACAGAAACAACTGATTTTGCCAACATCCTAGCAGATAGGTTCAGTGCTAACTTTACCCCCCTCTCACCCCCTAGAGGACCCATGTCTATACTGGAAGAATGCAAAGTTCCTATAATCATGGCTGCACAGGTAAAAAACACACTCTCCAAAGCCAAGAACACAGCATCCATGGGACCTGACAATATCCCAGGCTGTGTTCTACATGAACTACAGAATGAACTGGCACCCCACCTAAGTACCATGTTCAATCATAGCCTCACCTCAGGCTTTGTACCCACTGAATGGTGCACCACAATGGTTATCCCACTCCACAAAGGGGGAGCCACGACGGACCCCGGGAACTACTGCCTCATTAGCCTGATGAGCCTGGTCTGCAAGGCCATGGAACGTATCATTGTGAAACTCATAAACAAAGACATTGGTAATCTCCAAACTCTGGACCCTACCCAGTTTGGATTTGTAAAAGGCAGATCATGTCTCCTAAACCTGATTGACTTCTTTGAAGCAGTCACCAAAGCCATATATGAGGGTAAAATGGTTCACACAGCTTATCTAGATCTCGCCAAGGCTTTCGTCACCATCCCCCACTCTGGAATTATAGATAAGCTCACTAAACCAGGTATAAATCTCTATGTCACAAGATGGTTTGCCATCTGGCTCACAGACAGAACCCAGACTGTGAAAGTAGTGGATTCCAAATCTGACATCAGACCAGTGACAAGTGGAGTACCACAGGGTTCAGTCCTCGGTCCTCTCCTGTTTGGTATCTACTTCTCGGACGTGCAGGCCAACACAGAAGGTCTTTGGTTAACAAAGTTTGCAGATGACGGCAAACTAGGAGCCATAATCAAAACTCCTAATGATGTGGACAAACTACAAAAGGGCCTCACTGAGACAGATACCTGGTGTCAAAGCCATGGCCTGAAGCTCAATTCCAAAAAGTGTACTGTCATCCCCTTTGGTAAAAACTCTGTACCCATGAACTGCCACATAGCTGGTAGTCTACTTAATGCCGAAAATGTGATAAGAGACCTTGGGACACAGGTGAACAGTAGTCTCTCCTTTGATAATCACATCGCCACAGTGGTCAGGAAATACTTCTACGTGGCTCATCTCATCACAAAAGGATTCTCAACCAGAAAAAAAGAGGTCATTGTTCCCCTCTACTCATCACTCATTTGACCCATTATAGAGTACAACGCCCCTTTTGGTATGTACCTCACAAGACATCTACAACAACTGGAAAGAACACAGAAATACCTCACAAAGAGGATTACTGGCCTCAAACAGATGCCCTATGCAGACCGTCTCAAAAAACTACAGCTTTACTCCATCGCATATCGCTTACTCAAGGGCGATATCTTCCTAACATACAAAGCTATGTCAAACCCAGAGCTGTTGGACATGCTCCACTTAAAGAAATCCCAATCTCTCTGAGCTACACGCTCTAGGGACCTAAACCTTGTCACCACAGTAAACAGAACATGCTGGAGGGATAGATTCCTGTCCCAGAGACTTCCCATACTCTGGAACAGACTACCTATCTATGTCAAACAGAGCTCCTCATTAGCACTCTTCAAAAAAAATCTTGATGATTGGATGGGAAATGGGAAATTCACCCCAGGGATCACTTCTGTGGCTCTGCTCGACAGGGGCACAGGAAAATAATTTTCTTGGGTGGCGAAAGCCAGGGTACATTTTTTGGCTAGGCTTGTATGGGCCCCTAGGGCTGATAGCCTAGTACCTACCTATGAACCTATGAACCTATGAAGGAAGTCCTAATGAAGCCGCAACTTCCAGTTTCAAAGCAGCATTATGATTGTACTTACTGTAAGAAGCATGTTCTACAACAGATTACAAGAACCATGCTATGAAAATTCCATGATGTATCATTTTACAGCAAGAGAAGGCAACCTTCTTGAACACAGCACCAAAAATTGTAATTTGTAATCTGGTAGTACATTTAAGTGTCATGTAAACAAACACTGGAGTGGATAGTAATATCTGTGATACTTGGATGTGCACATATATTTTAAATCCATTTAATATCTTTGTTATTAATTACATCCATTAAAGATATACTGGTTGATAAGGAATCCTGTGAAAAAGTTAAAAAAATAAAACTATGATGTCAATGACTAATATATGCAGCTTGGGTGTCAGAAGCATAGTTGGTTCAACCAGCACCCTGGGCTGGTAGTGCGAACCAGCACCCACAAAAACACTTAGGTCTATGCCTCTCCCTTCCAGCTCTTGTATTCATCAGAAAAACAAACAAACAAAAAAAAAATAGACACTCCTTTTACAGGCATAACAACTAGTTGGCCAGATGCACAACACATCCCCCTCCCTCCTGCTGCAGTCATTTTGATCCTGTTTCTGTGTCCCTGTCCCCAACCCTCCTGCAACTTACCTTACCTGTGCGGAGTGCTCCTTGCTTTAGTTTAAAAAAAAGGAAAAAAAAATATTTTTAAACTGTAGCAAACTGCATGCTACAAATGTAACAAACAGTTGCTACAGTTTATATCCTACCTGCATAGAGCACTCCAATGCTCATATTTAGTTTAAAAAAAATCTTCTTTTTTAAACTGTAAAAACTACAAGAAAAATCTAGCCAAGCTAAAGTTTCCACTGCGTGATTCCTTAGACCTCTTGTATTAGAGGCATATGGGCAGGGGCGGCTCGTGCTATAGGACTGCATGACTGCAACCCCCCCCCGACTTGTAGAAAAGAAAGAAGAAAATAAAAAAAAATCGTGAGTCTAGGAACTCCACACAGGCATGCTTGGAGTTCCTAGTACACACAGAACTCCAGACTGATGTGTTAGGCAGTCTGGACAGAGGAGAAAGGCATCTCTGCCCTGCAGCCCAGAAGTCTGTGCAGTGACGGCCACACAGAAGAGAAGGAAAACAGACTGTATCGTCTGCAGGCTGGAGCCTCCACCCTATTCTAGTGGAGCCAGCCAATAGTTTGCATGGGCTAAGGAGAATACCTTGCTTCAGGGGACTACCAAGGAGCTTTCAGGGGATGAAGACTGTGGATTACCTACCTAGGAGCTTGCTTTCAGGGGGAATGGAAGACTGGATTATTGCTTCAGGTAGTGTGTGGGGAATGGAAGACTGGATTATTGCTTCTGCTTCAGAGTGTGTGTGTGTGTGTGTGTGTGTGTGTGTGTGTGTGTGTGTGTGTGTGTGTGTGTGTGTGTGTGTGTGTGTGTGTGTGATGCCCCAGTTGCTATATACTAGTTTCTAGAGAGAACACATGGTGGTGGGTAGAGAATACTCAGGCTTGAACCCTGTACTGTGGGTGCAGTTGGCAAGGGCATGAATTCCCTACCCACCACCATTTGTAACACGTGCAGATTTTTGCCTCATATTTATTCTGTTCCTCATAAAATCTGTGGTTTCTGTGTGTTTGTTTTTCCTTGCACAGTCAGTAGTTCTGTTTTGCACTGGTAGCATTGTTGCCTGATAGCTACAGGTTCTCTGGTTTGATTCTTGGCTGGGGTGCCTTCTGCGTGGAGTCTGCATGTCCTCCCATCTTACAAAGAACTTGTGTCTGGAGTGTTTCTCCCTCCTCTGCTGAAAATTGGCTTTTGTTCAAAGCCAGACTATCCTGGTTAATAAATGTTAAATAAAAATAACATGCATTTGAATTTCAGACTTCATATTCTTCAGAAAGTACATGGGTTACAAAATCTTTTATTCTAGCAATTTTCTAAGTTTATAACATGGATATTTGAAATGTGTCCCTATTTTTGGGACTGTATTCCCCCATTATTGGCTTTGTCCAGGTTTTTTGTGCTAAGGTTGAGAGCTATGGTGAGAACTGAATTCACTGAATATGTTTGGGGGCTGTATTCCCTTATTATTGGCTTTGTTCAGGTGTTGTGTGCTAAGAGGTTGACAGCTATGGTGAGAACTAAATTCACTAAATGGTAGCCATTTAAGTTTCAGTCTTCCTCTCTTTTACAAAACAGATGATTTGGCATAGTGGTATGTTGCTCTGACTGTTTTGCAATGAGTCCCCTGGGTTCATGACTTGGTAGTGAAATGTATGGTGGTAACACAGCATTTTTTTCTAGCAACTTTCCAACATTATACAAGCAATGTTTAACACGTGTCCCTGGTTTTTGGGCTTTTGCCCCCCCCCCAATAAATTTTGGCTTTTCCGGATTTCTTGTGCTGCAAGGTTCAGAGGTATAGCTGAGTGTTCAGTAGATTTTACAAGGAGCTGAGAGCTGCAGGGGAACAAATGCTTAGTGCTGCTTATGCTGAGCCTGCTTGCATTGTTAATAGCACAACAGGTAGGGTACTTGCTTTTGATGCAGAAGGCTGTGGGTTCTACTCCCACAGTAGGTAGATGCATTGTTGATACTGTACTGTGTTGTAAAGGGGGTGGATGCTGCAGTTCTTTTTGGTGAAGATATCTAGTAACTATGAACCTATCAGTTTGTCATCCATTCCCTATTGCAATATTACTAGCTTTATCATTTTTTTAATGCAACATAGGCAAATTATTCCTCAAGAGCAACAGGCACTTTATTTGTAGATGAAACAATGACATATAAAGTTGTTTGCTAGCAGCAACCTCTTCATTAGTTACAGATTTCTTTAATGTGGAATTATTTAGATGACTTTTACTTCTTCAGAGATTGTACATATTTACTGATATTGGTGGACTGTAGAAGTTTGAGTAGACTTTTATGATGGAAATGTTCTGAATTGGGAAGTTTTGTCATTAATGGTTTATGCATTTTGTTTCATTGTTGACTGGAAAAATGTTCAAAACAATAAATTTAAAATGCCCTCTAACAACTGTACTGTATTGTACAATGAATATAATTTAATACAATCAAGAAGGTGTATCAAAGAGCACGTGTATGTTTTGTGTTCAAGAGGCCTATGATTTGAAAACAGCTCAACTTTAATCTTTATTTGCCACTGGCAAAATGCATTTTCTTTGAATTTGGGTTTCAATGCTGTTTCAATGAATGTGAGTTTCAAGGGCAGAGAAGGTTTAATGCTAAGTCTATTTTCATTGTGAGACTGCACTGCTTTGTTTAGCAGATATCTATTAGTGTCTGTGCTTCAAAATGCAAAATAAAACTTTCAAATGAAATCCAAATCATTGCAGTAGTAAAGCAGTATGCACATTACAGTGTTTATGGTAAATGGGGCAAAATAACCAAGGAATGGGACATTGGAATGGCTGCAGGGGGAGGCTCCATTCGACTATGATTTTGTGAGGGGGGGAGGGCAACAAACTCAAAGATGGCCCCAGCTGAACTATACCTCTCAACTGCCCAGATTTCTGCAGAATATATAGATTTTTGTTTCTTATTTTTGGTTTGTTCCTCATAAAATTTGTGGTTTTCTGGCAAATCATTTAGGAATGAAGTCACTAAATAATTACAGACATTGAGTTTCAGACATCATAACCTTCAGAAAAATGCATGCTAAAGCAAGGCCTGTTATTCTATTAACAGTCTTAAGTTTATACAAGAGCAATCTTTAGTACTGCTTGTATGTTCCCCCAATATATTTGACCTTGTCCAGATTTTCAGCAATAAGAGGTTGAGAGGTACGTGCAAATAAATTGCTTTATAGAATTAGGAATATCCAAACCTCTCAACTGTTCCCAATTTTAGCTCACAATATTGCTCTCCCCTTAATAATCCCTCCGCAAAATGGCAATTTTGGAAGAAAACGTGGAGGGTTTACAATTATACATAACTGTAATGATCAGAGTTCTAGATTACTTTTATTTCAGAAATGCATGTAGATGCTCTTATTTTGTCAGCTGCTCAAGTTAACAGTACTAATATTAAAAAGGTGTCCCTTCTTTTACAGGTTCCCAGCTGTATTGTGGACAATTTTGTATTTTAGCATCACATTTTTGGTCTGTTTTTCATAAAATTGTGGTTTTCTGGCAAATTAGTGGGAAATCATTAGAGATTCACATTAGAAAGTAATGGAAGACATTTGGGTTTCAGATTTCATACTCTTCAGAAAATTCATACTAATGAGAGACCTACTACTATTCTGTTATCTTTCTAAGTTTATAAAGAGTGATAGTAAAAAAAATGTCCTTATTTTTGTCCTTTGCCCCACTTCTTTGTATGGCTTTGTCCAGATTTCTTGCTCTGACGTTGAGAGGTATGAGTGCTAGAGCCATCACCGTCAGCCAAAAACATTTGAAATTGTGACATACTTGTTGCACCTCACTCCCCCATGTGCTGACTCTGGGTGTGTCCAAGCAAGGCAAGGAGCAGTTATGCAGTGTAAGTGTGCAGAGTATTCCCCCCACTCAAGGTAGACACAAGTATGACAGTGGCTTTTCATCTGTCCTTGATTTTGCAGAATGTTCTGGTTTTCTGGCATATTTTTATACTGTTGATTTATGCTTCTTATTATTCAGAAAATGCATGCTGTTGCAGTGCCCTGTTGCTCTGTGTTTAAGTAGCAATGCTTTAATGACCATCAGGTAAGCTTGAATGAGATTGTAAGATGCAAGTAACCTTTAATAAGCATACTGTTAAATAATTACCAACACTGAAAGCCTTTTTTTGTTGTCGTGCAGAGAATATTTACATAACTAGATAATGTACAAGCCTTAGGTATTGAAATGCATATGACAGTATTTGTAATAAAGGACAGGATTACAGTATTTTCAGAAGCTCATTACATTTGTTGGAGATTTGCAGTCATCTTTGCAGGCTTTAACTATAAACTAAACAGAATGCCAATATATCATGTGTGGTCCATAACCTGTGCAGTAATCATTTAAGCAATTTATCTTGAGCTTGTTTCTTGTTTGCTGTTCATTGTTTACTTTGATCATGTTTTCCCCATGAAACAAGTAGATAGTTGTTGTCAGGCAGTAGGTCTTTTTTGGGTAAGAAACATTTTTACAAATGGGGGTATCACAGAGATTGCTACTTTCAGCATGTTACTTGGTACTTTTGTAAAGCTGAATATAAATTATAATTAGAACTGCAGAGCAAGGAGAAGCTTGTTTTTTTATACTTGATTTTGACTGGTATTCCAGTAATGTATTTAAAAAGTAATTTATTTTTTCATGCCTCACAACCTTTTTGTTTCCTTCTAAATATTAAGTAAGCTATCATGTAGCCAATGCATTGAAATATTTTTTTCTTCTACACTACATTTTGTCTTGATTGGACTCTTGTAATGATGGTTTGGCACCTAGGGCATCGTATTTAATTAAAGTGCCAGTTGTAGTTTTGAGCATAGCCCCACCCCTTTCTAGTTGCCCACACCCCCTCCTTTTGGCCCCACCCATTCAGCTGTCTCACACAGCCCCCCTTTAATTTGAAGTCACCAGTCGCCACTGCATATGGGATATATGCAAATGACTCTTTAAGGACATCAAGTATTTCAACTATATGGCAGTTCAGAATGCCTATATTTGTATGTATCCCATATGCCTCTAATACAAGAGATTTAAGGAATCACTCAGTGGAAACTCTAGCTTGGGTAGATTTTGCCTTGTAGTTTTTACTGATTGTTTTGTCTGTGGGACCTTTTTACTCATTGTTTTAGTTTGTTAGTTAGGATATTTTGCAAACACCCAAATGATTATGGTCATCAGTTGGGTATGATAACCCTGTGTTTCTAAATGTTAGTGAAACATTTCACTTATGTTGTTGTGATGAACCCATAGGAAAATTGAAACATGGATGTTCACAGCTAGTGGGGTCTGGTGTTCTTGTCCTGTATTTGTCCATAACATGCTTTAAAAGAAAAAAGTCATGTGCATTCAGCACTGCTATATACTGTAGATGAAACACCTTGTCCTTAAGGGATCATTTGCATAGATCCCATATGCTTCTAACAGAAAAGGTTTAAAGAATCACACAATGATTTGTTTGTCTGTATGACCTTTTTGCTCATCTTTTTTAAACTTTAAAAAATCATTTGCTAGAAATTGCCCATTGAATGTTCTATTCCATCTATAGTTTAAAGTTTCCTTTGATATATACAACTCATTTGCTAGAAATATAGTAAACACTAGGTACAGTTTATACCTTGCCTACATGGAGAGCTACAGTGCTCAAGTTTTAGTTAAAAAGAAAAGTTATTTTTTCTTTTGAACTGTCGCAAACTGCTTGCTACAATGCAGCAAGCAGATGCTACAGTTTAGACCACACACAGAGCACAACATCACTCAGGTTTGACCACAAATGCAATACTGGCTTTTAAAAGCCAGTATTGCATTAAAGAAAGATCAGAATTGGCTGTCTGTGCCCAACCAACACTTTGTGCGCGGGGCTATTACCCTTCTCATCCTGACCAACCTAGCAATGCTACTGTTAGGCAGTCCTCAGGAGGAGGGTCAAACAGAATGTGATAGCTTCCCTTCGGAACTGAAGCCAAATTTGTGTACCTTGATTTAACAGCCACACCTTTATCTTTGCTATCACCTTAAAATAAATTGGTATTTGTATGGGATCTCTAAATTGTGAATAAAGCTTGACTACATAGTACAGTCTACAGAGAAGCAACACTCAATTGATTAAGTATACAGACCCATTGCTAAGGTAGACAGATGGGGTGGCTTACCTGAGCACATGCTGTTGTAGGGACATGATCTGCAATGAAAATCTAAAGGAAATGGGAGTTCTTCCTGCCATTTATTTTTTTAAATTTTAATTCAACATGTATGCCAGCATTCACTTAAACAGCTGCAGTTGTTTAAAGGAATGAATGAGTGAATGAGTCAGTTAGTTTTTTGCAATATTGCTAGGAATTAGCCTCTGAAGATTTTGTAGTTGTTGTTGCTGTTTCCCAACTTCTGAGGAATTTTTGTGTTTCTTTTATTATTAATTCAGCTTTGGTATAATAAGGCACAAGTCTGGGAATGTCCCATGGCATGGATTTACCTACCGACTGTTCTACAAGTATAAGAATAACTATCCCTGTATGATAGTCAGGAAATTCCAGACAGGCCATGTATCCTATTCTGTGTTTGTGTACTTGTTTTTCCTGTTCCCTCAGACATCATCCTACCTGCCTAGCTGCCAATGCCCTATGTCCATATCAGGTCTTATAGCCATCCCCCTAACCCCTAGGACTGGACTTGTATTGTTGAGACTGATTATGGATCCTAAGGTAATTCCTGGGTGTTCACCTGTCTGTGCTTCTGTCTGTATGAGTTTCTTTTTATATGCTCTACCCACTCCCTTTCCCTGCCTCTTTCACACTCATCGACTATGTCTGAGGGTGACCCCTTCTTTTGACAATTCCTCTCCTTAGGCAATATCATCAGTGAGTGCCCTCCCAACCAGAATGGGCAATGTCACCCCTCCCTCCCCCTCTGTTAGTCACCCAAGCTGCTAATCAAACCCAGGTCAACTAGGCCATAGTCAGGACTTTGTTCCTCTATGCCATCAGAGTGTCCTGTTGCTTTTGTATTTGAGGGGGTGATGAACATTGCTTTATGGCTTCCATTAAATGGATAACTAGAGTGATCTGTAAGGAACATATGTTATGCTTTATTGTTCAATGCACAGCATTAGGCTATCAGCGATTCCTCTTACTACTTCTAGTTCTGAATTCCTAATGCTCGTGTATCTAATATGATATTAAAGGCTGGAGATAACTGAAATGTCCCAGTGCAATGTTATCTTGCAGCCATAGAATACTAATTTTGTTTGTTATTTCATGATTTGCCCCTAATCAAATCCCGATATATTTTGCTCTCAACTGGGGTATATTCTATGCAGAATCTTCTTGTTATTTCATGGGTTTTCTCATGGTTCATGAGTTTCTTCTTACATCTCAAAATTATATGGTAGCTAGATTGTTGAATTAATTTTACACAGGTGTGTGCATTTTGTGTGTGTGTGTGTGTGTGTGTGTGTGTGTGTGTGTGTGTGTGTGTGTGTGTGTGTGTGTGCGTGTGTGCATGCGCTATATGTAAGAAATGTGTATCAATCTTCTCCCATTCATCACTTTCCAGGAAAAGATTGTGGATAATGGCATCTCTTCATAGGGTCACTAACATCATTGCTCAGCAGGAGAAGCAATACATTCTGATAATAATAGTCACTACAGTTTTTTTTTAATATCTTATTTAAAATTTCAAAATCCAATCTATCTGTCATAACAATGTTAAGTTTGACTCTGTGCTACTAATACTTTTGGTAGTGTACCTTTGTATACTATAATGCATGTTATCCAACCTCCTAAAGTGTAACTCTACAAACAGTTTTGCTCCTCTAGTGGACCTGTTGAGCAGACATGTCTCTTCCAATGCTTTCTACAGCAGAGCTCTTTCCTGATATAAAAGAGAGAAAAGTGGATTTATCTCTCTCTCCTTGACAGGGAATTCAAGGAGCACCTGCTAGGTCATTATTATGCCACATCATATGGTGAATGCCTAGCACCAGCATGCCAAGACACTGAAGGATGCCATTGACATTACCTGTTCTGGTGACCAGTATAAGTGATGGGGCGGTATCCTGCAGAGACGTCATCACAATCTGGTTCACAGGTGGCAGGTAGAGGTTAAGGGTATATGCCAACTAGTTTCTGAAAGCACTTTATGTTAGCACTTTTTTCCATTTGATTGTTTCTTTCATCTTCTTTTTACAGGCTCAGATGTGTACTACTTTTTCATAGTTTCTTTTACACTGGTAGAGAAGGTTGTACAGAGCATTGAAGCCTACCTCAGGAGTGCTCTCGTGGCAGTGTAGTATGCATGCTATGTGCTTTACTGAAATGTGCAATTGCCATTATTTTTGCAACACTGATGTCTACTAATAAGTTGGGTTTTTTTCTTTCATTTTTGTCCATTTATAGGTACATCTGTGGTAAAGGCAAAGGGCTTCAAGTGGTCACCTGGGTCTTCAATTGCTGACACAACTGGTGTTGGATGACCAGTTCTGCCTGTCAGGTGGAGGGACTAAGACCCCTCTACTGAAGGTGTCCAAGAAGGCTGCCTGGTTGCCTCCTCTCAGGGAAGGTAGTGCAGAGTCCTATTCTTAATAGGTGAAGAGTGGGTCCTCTTTAGTCTTCAACATCCTAGCATCAGGTGAGAAGGCTTATTGCTTCCAAGGTATGTAAGCCTCTGGACCCCTCCCTAGAGACCAATGATTGCCTCCAGGCATGATTAGTGGATTTGTAAATCTGATATGACACTGATCATCAGGCCACCAGTAGGAAAATGTGCTAATGACAACAATTCCTTAAGTGACTGATGTCTGCTTGGGCTGTTATCTTGGCCCACCTGGTATGCCTCTGATATGTGGCCCTATTCTCGCCCATGTTTTTTCTCTCTCATATGTGCCATTCCTGATAACCTATACCTTGTGGGGACAGGTTGCTGTAATGGTTAAGGTCTTCACCTCACAAAATCAAGAGATGGGGTTTGAGTCTGACCACTGATCATTGTCTGGTTATTGACTATGCTTGAAGTACTCTACAGACTGATTACCTAGTCTTTACCTATGAGCCCAATTCGACAAGATTTAGGAATTGATAATGCTAATTAGTCACGTGCTGTCACCCAGAAATGTCTGAGGCTCCATATTTTCTTACCTTGAATGATTTAGAGAATCACTCAGCTGAGTAAAACTTTACTTTGGTAGAGATAAGAGACTGCCATCAAAGCACTGTGATCACGAGGTATAGGAATATTAGTGGTGTAAGTAAGGGGTAGCAAGGTACGTTAGTTTGTCTTTGTTGGTGTGTGTTTGTTAGTGGGTGTCTGTGTTTGTGTACGTATCTGCAGGGATATGAACTAGGCTGTATGATGTGTGTGTGTGTGTGTGTGTGTGTGTGTGTGTGTGTGTGTGTGTGTGTGTGTGTGTGTGTGTGTGTGTGTGTGTGTGTGTGTGTGTTGGAGGGGGTGCCTTTGCTGATGAAATGCATGGCCACTAGAAAGAGCTCTAAGCATGGTCTGGGTTGACATCACTAGTGCTTGAGTCAGAGATATGCTAATGAGCCAATAATGAGCTATTTTGCAGCAATAGCTGTTTCTGAATCACACTTTTCTCAAAATCTGGATAATTGAGCAATCCACATTTCTTTGAATCCTGAGGAGGGAGTTTGTATCTTTTAAAGTGAAATATATGTCCGCATGACGCAGCTGAGAGGGGTTGTTACTTGTTGTGTTCATTAGGATACTGTGAAGATATATAATGTAAATATATATATAAGATGCAGTGTTTCCTTTAGGATACTGTGAAGATATATAATGTAAATATATATATAAGATGCAGTGTTTCCTTTAAGATACTGTGAAGATATATAATGTAAATATATATAAGATGCAGTGTTTCCTTTAGGATACTGTGAAGATATATAATGTAAATGTATATAAGATGCAGTGTTTCCTTTAGGATACTGTGAATATATATAATGTAAATATATATAAGATGCAGTGTTTCCTTTAGGATACTGTGAAGATATATAATGTAAATATATATAAGATGCAGTGTGTCCTTTAGGATACTGTGAAGATATATAATGTAAATATATATAAGATGCAGTGTGTCCTTTAGGATACTGTGAAGATATATAATGTAAATATATATAAGATGCAGTGTGTCCTTTAGGATACTGTGAAGATATATAATGTAAATATATATAAGATGCAGTGTGTTCTTTAGGATACTGTGAAGATATATAATGTAAATGTATATAAGATGCAGTGTTTCCTTTAGGATACTGTGAAGATATATAATGTAAATATATATAAGATGCAGTGTTTCCTTTAGGATACTGTGAAGATATATAATGTAAATATATATAAGATGCAGTGTGTCCTTTAGGATACTGTGAAGATATATAATCTAAATATATATAAGATGCAGTGTGTCCTTTAGGATACTGTGAAGATATATAATCTAAATATATATAAGATGCAGTGTGTCCTTTAGGATACTGTGAAGATATATAATGTAAATATATATAAGATGCAGTGTTCTTTTTTTTTACTTTTCGTACCCTTGTTATTACCATGCATTCTTAGTATGAGTCAATAGAAGGAAATGCATGATGGTAGTCTGAGTGAAACAGTGGAATTAAATAAATAATTATGAAGTGATTTACATAGTAGAAATAATTACTTTTTTGTTTCTTATTTCATCATGGGATGGGGGCGGCCACAGTGGTACAGCGGTTAGCATTGCGACCTCACAGCAAGAGGTTCTCTGATTCAATTCTCAGCCGGGGTGCCTTCTGTGTGGAGTCTGCATGTCCTCCCTGTGGTCACGTGGGTGTCCTCCAGGTGCTCTGGTTTCCTCCCACATCCCAAAGACATGCAGTAGGTGGATTGGATACTCTAAATTGGCCCTAGGTGTGAGTGTGTGCATGTGTGTGCCTTCTGTGGAAGGTTGGGCACCAGGCTGGCAACTCAACACTGTAAAAAACTCCACTGCCAATCATCAGCAGACAGATGACCTGCTGTGGCAACCCCTAACCAGGAAAAAGCCAAAAGAAGAAGAAGAAGAAGATTCCATCATGGGATGATTAACTATTTTCATAACTGTTTTCTTTCCCTTCTTTCAAGTTATATTCTTCTTTATATTTCTTTTATTTAATTTTAATACATTTTCTCAATATGGTATATAAGTGTAATCTGCTATAAATGCATATGTTTCCATTTGTTGTTATGAACAGTTATAAATTTCAGCCTTAGAGTATCCTCACTATAATGCCTGGGCTTAATAGCCAAGCTGGGTGACTTTGGTATGTTGCTATTTTGCTCATATCAACAACTTCACTTTAGAAAATAGAGTTACTGCATAATATAAAGTTTACTGCAAAGATTGATCCCATATACTTTTATTATAGATAATAAACCCTGAAGCAGTTGCAAAATGGCAAAATAGATTCATTGAAATACTTACAGTTGGGAGAAAACATTTCAGGCACTCCTGTTTGTCAGGTTGACAGATTGACTATATTGGTTGACCACATTAATGTGCTCTCCTATTAAATAATAACTAGTATGATCCAACTTGTGTCAGATATCTATTGTCTCACACTGATGATGATAGTAAAGTCTGATAAGCATACTTGCAATCCCTATTTTAGTCTTTGCCCACTGCACTGAAAGACTATTTTATTCCATTTCTTTCTTTGTATTCCAGAATCATTATGAATTGCCACCTGAGGATCTTTGTTCTTTTCCAGAGATCTTTTCTAGTATATAGCATGCAAATGATAACAGATGCAATTACAGGGGCATGAACTTGTTGGATATAGAGCGACTGTAAAATACACCTTTATCAGAAGTTAATATGAAAGGATGGTTCATTAGGATTTAAGGAACTGAACTGGTTGTTGTCTTTATGTGTTCTGGACTTTCCTAGTAAGACTTTCTGCCACAGAAAATGCCTTAAATCTTGACATTCGGAGCAGTAATTCCGATATTCTGTTATCTGCCTACAAGAAGTGCAGTAGCAATTCCAAGCCAGAACAGACTTGTTTCACTGAAATAATTAAATGTAGGTCAGCATACACTCTAACATAAGTTAGGTAACCCTCCCTCAGTTTGTTTTATTATTGCATACATTAACATGATTTGCCACTCTTTTGACAAATCACAGTTTGCTTCAGTATTATGATTCCCTAATTATGCACGCTGTGTTTAGCATGTTAATGTTATTCTTCTTACTCTTACGTGGATTTTTGCCTAATCCTGAGAGGTATATTTTACTGCTGTTATTCTAATTGATTGTTGCTCATTGACCCATCCAGATAGCACCTAGTTGTGAGCATGAGTTCTACATTTTAATCAAACTCCTTTTAGAAATAATTGGGTGTCACAGGAGCATTGTGAGACCAGAATAATGTTTTATAGCTGTTGCATTCTAAGCCAACTTTTGTGATGTATATTTAACAAGTTGTTTTCCATGTTCTAAGAAAATGTAACTGGCATAATTGCTCATAATTTAGTCTGCCCTATTCCGCCATTAAAATCAAGCTGAACCAAACATTCTTGCTTCCTTTATATGGGGACTTTACCCACCTCCACCGCTACCATCATCATCTCATGAAAAAGAAGGTACCTTCCACTCTTTTTTTAATATATCTGCCCCTTGGGTCAGCAGAACTTTGAGTAAGTTATGTGTTTAGTTTCAGGAAAATGTCTATTTTTCAGTCCTTACCTGACTACACCAACTTTCGTTAAATGGTTAGAAGTCAAGAGACCTAAAATTGTTTCAATTAACCCTAAGTGATTTCTGCATCACTGCTGCATATCTAACTGTTCATTTCAACAAACAATACATTTAGAGACACCTGGATTATGAACCCCTTGCAGTACAGAGTGGGAGGTGCAGAGGTATGAGCTGCAAACGAATGTCACACTGCGGAACAGAAGTTTCATTCCCTTCAGTGCCATTCGAATAAGCTGAGCTGCTTACGTGACATGAAAATTACTCCATTTGTTTTGGAAAAAAACACATTTGTGTAGTGAAGTTGAAGTGAACCTTCTGCTAATTAGCTGACTGTGTGACTTTGCTAGCTAGTGGCATTTAAGTTAGCTCTTTAGGACCTCTATACTCTAGTATTATTTCACTATTATATAAATGTCAGTTAAGATGGCTACTTCTGGTACTGAACAGTGGACAAAAATTGGAATTATGCCACTTCTCACCTGTCTTCAGCCTCTGCCTGCATGCATTGAGGACATAACGGGTTTTCATTTTTAAGCAAACCTAATTAAATCTGCAAACCGGTGTATTATGCTTATTACTACTATTTCTTTTAACTCATGTCTTTTTATCTGTATGGGGTTTTTCAACCTTTGCCTGTACTGACCATGGGCAGAGCTCATTTGAATCATCTCAGTCATTCATTCAGTTTCGGATTATCCTTCTGACACTCCCCCCAGACACACACACACACACACACACACACACACACACACACACACACACACACACACACACACACACACACACACACGCACACATTATACATTCACATCCAGGAGAAACTGCAGCATCTACCAAAAACAATGAGGGGGCATGGAAACATTACAAAGATGGTACCTCAGCTGAGAAGTGAACTGCTGAAAAGAACTGTACTAGTTCAGTTAATACAGTGTGCAATTACCCAGTTGGTGCACCCTCCTACCTGAGTTAAAGCCCCTTCCTCCTGCCCCCAAAACTGCCTTTGCACAAAGTGCTATTTAATTTATACATAAATACATAATAGGTCTTTCAGTGCTTGAAACCCATTTCAGAAACTGTAGCAAAGACCTACAGAAGCTTCTTGCTGCAGACACACACACCCTCTGCAAGCAAATCATTTTGCAGCCTCATTCTCAGTTTTGGCTGCTTAAATGAATGTCAGTACTACACTCACTGCAGCCAGGTAGCTGCCTAACATAGAAACACATTTTGCATCATAGATTTACAAGGGATGGTTGGCACCTTTTCTGCAATGTTGATTTTTTTCACCTAATAACCTCCATCTGTGGTAATCTTGCCATTTACCTGGCCTAACTACTGCACTGCTGGAGAACCAAGCACTATGAGCTGAACAACTGCTATATCCGTGTGTCACCTACCATCTCCGTCATGAAACTGACTTAAAACTAAATGATACAACAAGTGCTGAAGTGGGAGGAATGGACACTGTTAACCCAGTTTTGCACCCTCTTTTCCAGTAAGCCTGTTTTGATTTCAACTCATTTTTCCCACCATAGTTCTTTAACAACATGACTAACATTTTCAGTCACTTCCATTTTAAGTTACATTACAGAATATTTTGGTGTGATATTTCATAAGATAACTCTTTGGTAAATGTATTAACATCTTTCATTTCTATGTTTTATCATATTTTTGTTTTACCAATATATTTGATATTTTTAAGTCGTCTGCATAAAGTGGTTTACCTATTAAACAGTCAAAACTTACTTTCAGTTAAATGACATTTAAATCAGCTGTCATTTATGTTTGCTTGGTTTATTATTTACCAGTATTGTAATCTTCTGTCATATGCGGTGTAGTACAGTTTTATTGATTATGCATTACAGAATGTAAGAAAAGCAGAATTCAGCATATTTTATAAAAATATATACTTCAAAAATTAATTCCAAGTGTATTAGGCTTGAGGCTCGCATGTGAACTAAGCCTAATTATGTACTAAGAATAATTTATGACCACTGTCCTGCTACATGACAGGAAGACAGATCATATCAATAAATATACTGTATTGTAAATTATGCATTTCTTTTGTGTGAAACAGGCATACAGAAATGTAGAAAATATGAATTTGGACAATGTTCCATAGAACATCAAGTGACAAATTTTGCAAATTATGCAGATTGTAAAGCTTGTGAAATATAAATTTGAATATAAAAGGAGGACCGGAGTTTTTTTCTAAAAAATATGTTTGTATACAGTTGTATACATAAACAAACACACACACGTTTGTGTGTGTGTGTATGTGTGTGTGTGTGTGTGTGTGTGTGTGTGTGTGTGTGTGTCAGTGTATGTATACACATATATATATATATATATATATATATACATATCTCTATATTTGTAATCATCTATATCTAAATATATATATATATATATATATATATATATATATATATATATATATATATATATATATATATATATATATATTTGGGGTACCTGCACTTAATCTAACCCTCATTTAATTAACAATCAAAATACTGACTGTATAATTTCGTAATATCAACACTGTAAAACGCTGACACAGTAAAAATATCTAAATACAAAATAATGTCAAAATGGAAGTTACGCTAAGGGACGGTTATGCCTTTTTTCCACTGCTGTGTGACTTTGGAGATTATAAATATTTAGCAGGGGGTGTGGGGACACAGAAGATCTTGCAGCCTGCAAACACATTGACAAAATGTGATTAGAATTTCAGATTTTGCAATGGTTTTCTGTGAGGTTAAATTTTGTCACATTTTCTATGTTTTTTAGGGGGCAAACCTCACTAATGCCATCAGCCACTGCTAATTACATATACCAACTCTGAGGTTGCCCAGCAGTGAGGAAAGGTCATAACCCATTCCTTAGTATAACTTTCATCTTATGAGTATTTTGTGGGTTGATGTTTTGCAGCTTTGTTCAGATGACACTAAAAGCAATAGAACTCCAAAACGTTTGCTTAAACTCCCAATCACAGTAACTTGCTTCCAACGAGTATAAAATTGTATATTTATTAAGCGTTTTCCTCACAATCCACTTTTCGTCAAGTTCACTTTACTCAGCTTCATCAGATACAAGTATAAATGAGACAATACAAAGTAACAACTAGGCACTCACATTTAACTCGTAAGCAGGTCACATGGTAATCGCTTTCATCACTATTATTGTATTAGAGTTTGTATCCCATTACTTCGTTGTTTGAAAATTTAAAAGTACATAATAGTATTTAAAACAAAGTAGTAAAACTACCATATAAACCCTAGCTCGTAAGCTACATGCTGCAATATAAAACACTCTACCAATTTCACAGAACAAAACAAATTTTCAGTATCGGGCCTCGAATTTTGTTCCAGGCAAAAGGAAAGCAGGGAAGAACAGGGCGAAAACCAAATGGTGGGAGAAGCTAGTCCTGTTGAGTCATGCCCGAGGTCCTACAAGTGTACAATTTTACAAGATATTTAACTACTCGGACATTACTATAACACCTGACATGATTAATTTGTTGGCGAAAGGCCATGCATTTGTGCCAACATCGCACCTAGATGTGGCTAAGACTTTAATTGACTTGAAACTTTTTGCCCGTAAATTGAATTTAGTTGATTTAATGGGCAAACAGAGTAATAACAAAAGCGACTATTATGCGTCCAGTGTATACAATCCACCATTGCACCCTTTAATAGTGTTCTTCGAACAAATTTGTGAACTTGATTTACATACTGTTAATAATCGGCCATATGGTCTAAGAGTAGGTAGATCGTATCAACACAATATTAGCAAAGAGAATAGGGATAACCTGAGGTATTTAAGTCAGGCCCCAGTACGACTTATGAAACCTGACAAAGGGGGTGGTCTAGCTATTATGAATAATTTTGACTATTACAATAGGATGTCAGACGTCCTCGAGGGCCACACTTATGTCGAGGTATCAAGAAATGAACTTAATGGGGCATATAAAAGAATTAGAACTTATATAGAGGACCTCTATATAGAGGCAAAAATAGACAAGACACTCTATAATTACTTGATACAGCCAGCACCAAGGATCCCGACCCTCTTTGGAATTCCGAAAGTCTGATCACCCACCAATGCGGCCATTGGTGGACGCTAGGGATAGTATCACTTACTCATGTGCAAAAGTAGTGGACAATATTTTGAAGAAATATGTTATTCTAGAAACACAAATTTCTAAGGACTCATGGTCGTTTCTGCAGACAATGAACCAGATTCCCTTCAATGCGGATGATTTTTTCCTTACTGTAGATGTAAAAGACCTTTATTCATCTATCCCTCATGGGGAAGAAATAGAATGGGTTTCTCATATGATGAGAAGACACGGAGCACCAGTAGAGGAAATACATCTAGTAGAAGAGCTCTTGGACATAGTGTTATCTTATAATTATGTTATGTTTAATACAAAATTGTACCATCAAGAGGTAGGGGTGGCTATGGGCTCCCCATGTGGGGCCAGCCTAGCCAATTTAGTAATGGCTTATTGGGAAAGAGAACACGTCTTTTCCAACCCCGCTTATAAACATCTACTTCGATTCTACACGCGTTTTTTAGATGACATTTTTATTTTGTTCAAAGGCAAAGTAGGGGACTTACAAATTATGTTAGATGACTTTAACACCAGTACTACTTTTCTCAAGTTCACACATTCAGCGAACAAAGACCATATAGCATATCTGGATGTGCAATTGAGTAAAGAGTACCAAACCAGGTCTTATATATCAAAAATCTATTGTAAAGAAACATACTCTAACATCTACCTTCAGTTCTCCAGTTGTCACCCTTCATTCCAGAAGAAATCCGTAGTGAAGGGACAACTGGTCAGGGCTGCTTGGATGGTATCTAGAAATGTAGATTTTGATGAAGAGTGTAGTTTACTACATACCTTTTTCATTCAAAGAGGGTATCCTGATATACTTGTTTGAGAAATAACTAGAGAGATCAAGTATAAAAGAACTATTGGTGAATACACTCCAATTTTAATTAATGAATATACTAATAGAGCAATGGAAAAGACTGTTAAACAATCATTTAGTCCCTACAGTTTCATTTGCACATTTAGTCTAGACTCAAGTGAAGTAACAACCATTATTTCCAAGAATTGGGAAATTTTACTGAGAGATGGACACTTCAGGTCCCTCTTCCCAGACCACCCTAAAATAGTATTTAGACGAGGCAGTAACCTGAAGTCAATCTTGGAAACTAAAACTAAGGCACCAAGTAGCAGTGACGGCATGTTCAAATGTAACATGTGCCGCTTTTGTGGGTATATAGATGTAGCCACTAGTTTTAAAATAAGAAACAGTAAATATAAAATCAAAGGCAAATTCAACTGCCAAAGTAAACAAGTCATTTACTTAGCTAAATGTGTTCTATGCCATGCTTTCTATATCAGGAAGACTGATAGAAAGTTATTGGAAAGGATATATGAACACATTTATTGTATTGGTAATAACAAGCTTGAAAATGCATTGGCTAGACACATTAATGAACATCCAGGACACCATTTTAACTTTAGGGCTATTCAACAACTAGTAAGTGATGGGAGAGGAGGGCCAGCCTCTCTTAGATTAGAAAGATATGAATTAATCTGGCAATTGAGACTTAATGCCTGTTAATTTCCAGGTATTAATGATCTCTATTCCATCATGTGTATTTTACGGTTAAAGAACTTGGCCAGATAACACTAATATACATAGTATCTGAATAAACAGATTCTTGACCCACCATTAGATTACCAATGGATTTGAGTGACTGGTTTATACATGTCACTCCCTATGGGTCCATTTTTAATAAGTTATTAATTTACACTTAAATATTGACACTTTTCTTTGTCTACGCATTAGTTAAAATATGTAGATGTTGTTTTGGCCTACTTTACGAACAAAGATTAGTCTATAAGAGCGAGTTGTGGCTCAGAGGTGGGAGTAATTCGAAAATGAAAATGTTTTTATTACATTTGTAATAAACTATGGGACAGCGGACGTCCGTGGATGTCAACATTCTTGACCTTTGGTTTCGTATGTAATTCCAGGACCTTTGGTCATGGAAAAGTCTTTTGGAAAATGTAGTTGGATGAGTGTAGTCCCTGCTTATTCAAGCTTTAAATGTAAGGTAATGGTGGTAATGTAAACGTAGTACTAAGGTAACAGTTAGTCTAAAGCCATATAACACGTAGAAGATGAGTGGCTTTGGTGAAATAAAAGTCGATCTGCGCCCTTAACGCATCACAAGGGACTTGCTGGCAAATAGGGTTACGTTGAGCACATAAATATATATACAAAATGAGTTTTTAACATATATACAATCATTTTTAGGAAAGAACTATAAGAGATTGGTAGAGTGTTTTATATTGCCGCATGTAGCTTACGAGTTAGGGTTTAAATGGTAGTTTTACTACTTTGTTTTAAATACTATTATGTACTTTTAAATTTTCAATCAACGGAGTAATAGGATACAAACTCTAATACAATAATAATGATGAAAGCGATTACCATGTGACCTGCTTACGAGTTAAATGTGAGTGCCTAGTTGTAACTTTGTATTGTCTCATTTATACTTGTATCTGATGAAGTTGAGTAAAGTGAACTTGACGAAAAGTGGATTGTGAGGAAAACGCTTAATAAATATACATTTTTATACTCGTTGGAAGCAAGTTACTGTGACTGGGAGTTTAAGCGAATGTTTTGAAGTTCTATTGCTTTTAGTGACAGCAGTCTGAGTTAATTTCTTCTTAGTTTGTCTTTGTTGTTGTGGAAAATTAACTCTGAAACTATGCTTAGCTCGACTCCCCTACCAAGCCAGCACGACAACGAGTGTAACCTGATGGCACTCATTGAACTTCTAACGCAGAAAGTGGACACTCTATCCAAGAGACTGGACGATGTAACCCCTCTGCAAAGTGACCACGGTCAATTTACCAACTCAAATTTGCACGAGACTACAGGGTCATTTCAGCGAACTTCAGACTACAATCAATGTAATCAGTCTATAGATTTGTCTGAAACTGGACCTAGAGGAAACGCTAATGTTAATGGAAACAAGGATACACATTCCAGTCCTGCACAACAGTACAGTGGCAGACAATCTATGCCATGTGTTCAAGATCTCAACACTTGGTTAAATAGATCGTTTACCTTTTCACAAGCAGCTTCAGCTAACCTAGCGGACACTACCTCAGAGGTAAGCATAGACCTGTCTGCTAAAATGAATATTTTTGATGAAAAATTACTTAAACTTAGGAAAATACAGCTAGAAATAGTGTATTTTCAGGAGTGTATCCGATTAAAAATAACACCAAAAGGACTGAGACTTTGGCAATACCCAACAGGGTTAACTGAGGGATCAGGGTTACATAAAGACCTTATTGCCTTATTTGTTAGACATGGCCTTGAATTATTGCAAGTGTTTTGTGATCATTACCAACAAGCAGCAGACAGGCTGATAGCTTAAACTAACAGCTTAAATGTTGAAATTAAGAACAATATTGA
>NC_056744.1:1736839039-1736889039 GCF_019279795.1 Protopterus annectens
TATTAAATCTATGACAAAATGTAGGGGGGTGTGGGGGGCAGGCAGGCTTTTTTTTGTTTAGTTTTTTATATTTGTCCGCGAAAGTGCATTTTTGAAAAAATGCACTTTTACGGAAGTCAGTTTGTGGAAGTAAGGTTCGATGTTTCGAGTAAAAAACATAGACTCATAGATATATATATATATATATATATATATATATATATATATATATATATATATATATATATATATATACATATATATATGAGTTTACTTTCCTTCATCATATTTGTAGTTCATCGAACTGTAAATCTACAAACTCACTTTTACAAAAGAGCACTATGATAAAGTCATAGTGTGCCATGCTCCCTTTAAGTGAAAGTGATGCTGGTAGTGCGAGACAGAGAAACAAACATATGTACTAGTTGTTTTGCATAATGGATATGCCAGTAGATTAAATTATGCCGAAGATGTTTAAAACTAATTTTACGATACTCGTAGCTTGTACATGGAGATCACACAACAGTAAGGATCAGGGGAATCCACCCATGTTGTCACTGTAGTGCAATCTTAGAGTTGGCATATGTAATTAGTGGGGGGCTCCCTGCAAATATAGTGGAGAATGTGTCTGTGTTTTTTAATATTTTATCTATTGTTGTTTCTGGGATATGTCAGTTGGTGCACTGCAATTTCAGCACAGTGCCCTTTCGTAAAAGTGAGTTTGTTGATTTACAATTCGATGAACCATAAATTCAATGAAGAAAAGAAATATATATATATATATATATATATATATATATATATATATATATATATATATATATATATATATATATATATATATATATATGCATGCATGTATATGATCAGTCGATTAAGTCAAAAGATTTATCCTTATATTTATAAGAATTATTAAAATATTCATAGGATAAATGAATATACTGTTACTGATGTGGAAGGTCTGAAATACTATATATATATATATATATATATATATACACACACACACACACACACACACACACACACACACACACACACTAGTAGATCAGCAACTTTATTAAAAAAAAAAAAGTCTATTTCTAAAAAAATGCCTTTACCTGACTTTAATTCCTGCATTGTTTGTTGTATGCAATTTCCAGCTGCATCTGCTAATACCTCTTTATTGCGAGACTCTCCTACATTTTTTGTGCGGACTAAATTCATTTAGTTTAACAGTTAGTGACCAGACCATGACTTGAATATGAAAATGAAGTGATGTTTAGTTATTAAGTACCACCTGTTCACATTTCAAATACTGAATTTCCACTCTCAAAACAAAGATTTTTTTTTTTTGCATGTGACAAGCCCACTGCATCTATAATATGGGAATAAGCTCCCAGACCTCCAGTCTGCTAATATGCTGCATCTCAGGTTGTCAATGACTGGCATAGCATATTTACAGAAATAGTCTATGTATTTGAGCAACTCACACTGGAAAGCAGAGATGAAAATTCAGCTGTGAGCAGATATTCCATAAATGGCTGAATGTTGAATAAATGAAAGACAACCTTATAACCTTCTTTCAAATTTGAAGAACTGTCCATCATGTCAAATATCATATCAGCAAGTCAAATGGCATCAGAAATGTTCAGGCTAGGGATTTAAACTTTGTCTGCAACATCAATAAAATTGTTTGAAGGATCGGATTTTCTTGCAGAAGATTTCACTTGGAATAAACTCCACATCCACTGTAAACAAAGCTCATCCCTGTCCTTATTCAAGGACAACTTGGATCTGTGGATGGCGAACAAAATATTTACCCCACGATTGCCCCTGAACTATTAATGGACAGAAGATGCTCCTAAATGCTTTATCCCATACATGGATCCCCTTGAATTATTTATGGTATGATCCCAATTAGTATTATTAGTAGTAATATATAAATATTGGCCATGAGATGGGTAAGGCCAGTCTCTAACTGAATGGGATAGGTTAATTCTAGCATAACAAGAGTAACTGGCTACACTTAAAATGGCCTGCAAAAACAGCTAGCCTAGTGCTTACCTATGAACATATGAATCTTTATAGTAGAGAGCCATGTTGTGTTATCACTCACAACACACCAGTAGATCCTAAACTTATTCTGAGACTGGAAAGAAAATTTGACAAAGCCTCCTAAAATGTATTCTAAAAGATTCCAGATCACATTAGTTGGTTGCTTTAGATGGACTTGGATAAACCAATTCCATTCAGCTTATCAAAACACCTAATAAATGTATAATTATGATTCAGAGTATTACAGCCAGGAGAATGACATTATTATGTTGTTCTTTGACACAGGAAATGTCAAATATTTTAAAGAATCTGTACAAACTGTTTATTTTATACTGCAGTTATCCATTTGTGTGTAATTTATAATATCCCCATATTTCTTCTTGGTTTCAGTCATGTGCAGAATTTCTTGTCTTATTTATGTGCAAAACTAGGAGCTATATGAGCAAAGCTGATTTAAACAACTTGGTTGAGAGACAAATCTAAAACTGTGATGAAATATTTGGCATAATTGTCTGAAGTTGTATTCTTATGAGTAGCTAGGATGTGCTCCCTAAAGCAACATTACATAAAGTGCACAATGTCTTGAGATCCATCAGTGAAACATTTAGAAGATAAAGAACACAGACAGTATATACATACATATATATATATATATATATATATATATATATATATATATATATATATATATATCAGTTCTGAAAGATGGAAAAAAAATAAAGCTTTGAAAGTGAAAGTCTACTGATTGAAACTGGAAAAATGGAAGTATACCAAATCAATACTTGTATAGATTTTAAAAGCTAATATACTTGGCTAGATCATAGGCCTGTATGCCTTTACCCACAAGTCTGCAAAATTGTGCATGCTTTTATTGTTACCACAAAGACTGGCACATTTCAAGATGCTGATCCTTCCATATGTGTTAGTTGTCTGCTGTCCTCTGAAGCTGGTTACTGTGGTATGGATCAACTTCCACATTGGCCCAAATCTCTCACTCCACTCAATTTCCATAATATGTACTGAAACCATATCTACTGCTTGCAGACTCAATATATCTAATTGTGTTTTAGAAGGTGTGATAACCTGAGATGTTTTTCAGAAGCAGGTCATATGATCCCAGTGAATCTCAATCTCAAGGAAGGTGAATAACTTGGTTTATCTCAACAGTTCCAGGCATTATTCTTTAAAACATACAGTGCAGAATCTTTGCTATGTAAAGAAAATTAATTTAAACTATACATTAGAATATAGCTTGGAAGCTGTTTGCACTGCTACTTTTAGTCCCCTTGTTCATTAGAAAAAATATGAATTAGCTTTAATTAAATCACACTGTACAGCCTACATGGTACAGAGCAACTCTCAATGGACTAGGCAAAGCATTTCTGGGTCACTCTATCTTATTCCCATTATGCTCTCCTCTTTTACCTGTTTTAATATTATGTAAATTAAATACTAATTTAAATGACAGAAGGTAGGTGGCATCTCAAAAAACAGAGAAAAAAATAGAATTCTTAATACAACCACAACACATCACGATTCCCGTCATATATCTATCTTCTACTCCTTCAGTTTTGCAGACAAAGTACTTTCAGAAGTGTTTTCATAAATTCTACATTCTCCTCGATAATCTGAACAGATTTTTGCTTTAGGTCCAGTTTGTTCACTGTTTACTGCCCCTTGTTGCAGTGAATGCCAGTAGGTCAGAATGGACAGCACACTATCTTATATGGCAAGTGTTAACTGGCCTTGTTTGATCTGAACAATAGACTATGAACTTTGAGGGGGAAAAAAAGAAGTATGTGCAGGAAATGTGATAGTTAATGAACTTGTGTGTGAAAATCTGATGTTCATTAATAAGAGAGCAAATAATTTGAGAAATAATCTTGAGTAAAGGAAAAATAAAACAAAGAATATGAGTATCTCTGGAAAATATAACTAATATGCCAATCTTTTTTTTTCTGAATCAATGGACCAGTGGTGTCCTCATAATACATAATACATTAAATAATTAATCCATTATTTGCTATGTCTGTCCAATTCAGCTTCTCTTGTAATGCTGTTAACCTACTTGCTTGTGTATCCCTATCACAGCACATTTATACAGAAAGTTCTTTTTTTATATATATTTTGTTTCTTCAGCTGTAAGTTGAGAAAATTTAATACATCGTGAGTTTAATTATGTTAAATTTATTAGATGAGGGATTGCATTTAAGTTTTATGAATATATGTATCCCTATGGAATGCTTTATGGTAGATCTGCTTTTTCAATATCTGTACCAATATTGTTTCTAGCAATATATCAAGGTGATAACCTTCAATAAGTTCTATAACAAAAATGAGTTTATAAAGTAATGTTATGGATAACAACCACCCAGAGCTGGCTGGCAAGGTGGACATGTCATGTTTGATATTCAAATAAATTATAGGCTCATAGGTTAATACTAAGCTACCTGCCCTTGTGAGCCATTTTAAGCCTAGCCAATTATCCCTTGTGAGACTCAAACCTTGCACCTTGCGTTTGTAAGGCAAACACCTTAACCATTAGGCCACCCTCTCAAGATACTTTTTCAGCACATGTGTTGCTTGTTTATTATTTTTCTTAGCAGTCTGTGTTGGGAAAGAAGGAGAGAGCAGAAGGAATAATATGATTTAAGCCAAGATTCTCTGATGATACAAAAAGTACACTGAAGCATGAAACATAAGTAAAGATCCAGTTTTTCAGTCACACAATCCATGTTGCTTCAACTTTACACTACTTACATTCAGCTAATACCTAAGCAACTGTTATTTTTACATGTTTTTTTATTCAGTGATCCTAGTCAGTATTTCAGACTTGTTTAGCAAAGGCCTTTATGCGTTCTCATCTAGGTAATTTGATCAAGTACAAACAACGATAAGCAGTTCTATGCCCTGTGCAATGTCTTACATGAACATTAGGAATTTTATTTTATATTTCATTGTCGTGGCATCAGGCAGACTCCATAGATCTCATTCGTCTTCCTCTCTCCCTAATTCTACCTTGCTGTCAGTAGAGTCCCACTAACATAATTTGGTCATCCCGCTGTGAAATCCCATAATTCTCTCCTCTTCTGTGCTGTACTGTGCACAAATGATTCACGCTGTGCAGTATACATGTTCTAAGGAGATTTAGTGAATGATATAACTACAGGCAGAGACAGAGAAAAATGAAGGGGGCATTTAACACCTTCAAGCAAATGCAAATCTCTATACCTATTGAGACACTTTTCGTTTAAAACTTCTTAAGTGGTTTATTTATTCATTTTCTATGGCAGATTCAATGAGATTTGATTAACATTTGCATAATGAAACTTTAACTGCCTGCCTAATCATTAATTAATATATATGATTCTGTGATTCAAGAAATTTTCCCAAATACTGTTATGGTTTTGCAAAGAAGGACAGAATACATTTAAAGGATAATTTAAAGGATAAAACTGTAATGTTTATTTTAGATCGAAATCCCAGAGCTGGTAATGATTTTTTTTTAAACTATTGTTTATCTTAACATACATGGTCTTAACAGAGCTGATTTTCTGTATATGTCACTGGCAGTGGGGACAGGCTTACTGAGGCAGAGTTAAATTTTAATATCTATATTTGGAATCAAAGATTATTCATTTAATTTTAAGCTAGTTTCTTTGGCAAATAGGGACCAATCCTATATTTTCTGCACCAGTCAACCCAAGTTTGACTAACAACCTAGATGTTGGCAGGGCTGATAAGAAGAAAATATGCCGACAAAGAGGCAAAGTTTGACTCACCAATCTTGAGGAGGAGGGCCCACAGATGATCCATGGGTCAAGAAATTGAGGCAGTCACAAATGAGTAAGAGGAGGAGTTAGGAGCATAAAAAAGCTCTAGCTTCCACCATGATTTGCAGATCCAGGATGTCTTAGTGCCTCACTGTTATCTGTCATCAATAAATGGATCTATAGGTTCACCAAAGGAGTGGCTTGATGATCTGAAATGGGGGTCAAGCAATCAAAAAAGCATTTAAAAAATAAAAAAATATTTTTCCTTTAATTTTAGAAACAGTACGGCAGCCTGTTGAATGTATCCAGTTAGGCAAAAAGCAATGATATGAGTTTTTCTCACCACTGTAGCACCCGTTAAAGCCAACAGAATTATAGCATGGTAGGTTATCAGCATACGAGAGAAACTAAGGAGCAAAGAAAAGATCAGGATGTGAAACAAATACAAAGTACATTTTAACTTAACCAAATGTGACTTGGTAAGTACACACTATTACATTTGGAAGTCCAAAATTATTCATTTTCAGATAGCTCTGGAAGGTATTACTTATCCACTTTTCTCTGTCTGCATTTACTTAGTGGTTACTTCAGACAGCCATGAGCAGCAGCTGTTAAGGCCAGTAATGATAAAGTAATGAGTACAATAGATCAGACTATTACTTGTGTTGACCTAAATCCATATCTCATCAGCCACAGAAATGTCATAGAGAAACAATTTCTTACATCAAAGTTCACAGTATCCTAAAATAATGATCTAGATTTATATGTTTTATGAACTGTAAATGTGCAAAATTCTCCAGTTATGCTGTAAGCCTACCAACAATCTGGGAAATGGATGCCTTAATGCATGCCATCCATTGTTGTTAGTTTACTGTCGTAAGGTTGTAGGGGGTTTGGTCGAATCCACTTCAGTCAAAGTCCGGAGGCAGAACGGCGACAATGTCAAACCCAATATTATCGAAGTATGAATCTTGCCCCTATCTCGACCCATGTTAAAGCCCATTCTGAGGTTGAAGTCAAGTCGTATTTTGACAATGTCGGGATTTGGCATTGTTGCTTTCGCAGACATGGGTCAATGATCCCATCATTCGATGGGGTCCAGTTCGGACTTATGATAGTAGACCTTGTTGTTTTACAAGTCATGATGATTGCTCTTGGTGCTGGGATCCACTGGCCACAGTGAAAGTAGCCACTCCTTGTGGCAGACCCAGTTGTCAAATCCAGCATTATCTCTGTGCATGCAGATAGATGAATGCGATTTTAAATAAGGTTTTATCAATGTATTTTTCTGCTATGAACACAAAGTATGAAAATAATGCTGTGGCTCATGTTCTTAACCTTTATGGTAAATACACAGACAGAGGTGGAGCTATATGCACAGTTTACAAGACTGTCATGAATTTAGACCACCGAAGGTTTGCTGAATCTGTTAGTGTGAGATCAGGATTTTATTTTTATTTAATTATTTCTCAGTATCCTTTAATTTTAAGATGCACTGAGGGTGCCCATTCCTCAAGTGTCAGTGTCCTATCCTGCAGTTTCTAGCACAAAACAAAGAAATCTGCTATTCTTTTTTCAGCTGGCTTAAAAATCATAATCATCTTGAAGACACATGTCACACATCCACACTCAGAACCCATCATACTCCTCCACTCTTACACAGACAGACAGATGCACACACACAACGCACGCACGGATGCGCTCACATGCGCGCACACACACACACGCACACACACACACACACACACACACACACACATACACACACACGCACACACACACACAAACACATAAACAACCATTCTAACATGAATTCTGCATGACAATCTCTGTTCACTAATAGGAACATGCAGCTAAAGCTGCCAGGTAAAGACTTTATTGTCTCTAGTCAGACTGCTGTCTCAGTAGTTTTCTAAAGGGCTTTGAATCTTCCAACTATAAATGGGCATATGAATTAGTGTTTTGGTCCACAAGATTCACTATGTCATCTTTAGTCTCATGGGTAATAAACTATGGCATAGACATTATTTAAACAGCTCTGTTCTTACAGGTAATTACATAGTGGCATTGCCATAGTTCATTAGATTTCACCTTGACATAGTCTTCTTGTAAATCTCAGTTTGGCCTATACACGTCATTCAAGTTCAAAGGTGGCCTATTTACATTTAGTTATGCAGGTGATTAATTTATCGTAATCATTTAAATACGCCAACCTTCAATTTAAAGTATAAGTATTTCTTATGATACTTGTCAGCTGTAAGAGTTGGCTTAGATGATTAAGGAGCTGTTGCCCTTGTGGTGCAAGGTTTGATTCCCTCAACCTCCATTGATGAACTGTGCGACTTTGAGCAAGTCACTTAATCACACACTGCTTCTGGGCTAAGTCTGAAGAAGGCCTATAGAGATCAGTGCTCTATCCAGGAAAACAAATATAAATAAAATAAAAAATAAATACTTGCAAAATTTGTAGATTTTCTATTTTTAAGTAAAGACAAAAAGTTAGTTTTAGGATGCAATAGTACAGGCTACTGGCTGCGTATGAAAAATTTCACATTACGTATAATACAAAGGAAAATGCTTAGTCTAGAGACCTAGCATTACTAATTCATTCATCTGACCAAACGTTAAGAGAATAATTAATAATCTGAATTGTCATTCCTTCTAAGAAAGTTAGCTTCATGTGGTTTTTATAATTGCATAACAAAAAATATATGCATCCTTTGAAAACTACATGGATGTCACTGTTTTCCAAACTAAGATGTATAGTTTCAAAAATGAAAGCTAGACTTGTATGCTTTGAATTTATTGCAATATAATCCATTTTTCAAAAATGTACACTCTTTTTTTCAACCTAAATAATTAAAAGACTAAAACACCAACTATCTCAAATCTAGCATAAATAATGTATACACATTGTAATGTTAAGTAATACTGTATGAAAAAAATAAATAGCACATGGCCTGCGTTTTGTTTTCTTATAAAGGAGTGACAGGTTGCACAGCATATCAGACATGTTTAAAGTTTGTTTCACCTTTATGTGCTAAGTAAAGTGAACATAACTGTGGGCAGATGAAGGCTTGCATGCAAAACACTGTAAGATAGGCATTCTAAGTAGAGAGATGGTAGCTTAAATTCTGCTAATGGAAGTAAGAAGTAGGATTTTCAGTGAAACAGAAGTGAATTTTCTTATTCAATCGGAACACGGTTGAATATCTGGCCCTCCTTTCATATTTCACATTTTTATGACAAACAAAGCTAGTTAGTAAGTATAGTCTGCCATCCTTGCAGTTCCCCTTTATCTTCCTGGTTCATACCATCTTGAATCATCAAGAATTGCTTCTCTGCTTTCTGTTGTGACAGTCAGTTCTATGCATTGCCTGCTATCTCTGAGAATAAATACTTTTATAGAACCATTTGTCTCCTATATTATTTTGTCTTTGATTCCTTCCTCATTGTCCTACTTTTTTTTCCAGGAGAGCATTTTGGGTCTCCATGAAATGTTCATGATGCAATCTATGATGCTTTCCAATCTCTTTGTGAACCAGTCCAGGTATGATAGAGCAGATTCTGTGTTTTTTCTTCCTGTATACTTTTGCCTCAAGTACTTGACCATCATTGAGCCTTCCCAGTCATAAATTCTCCTTGATTCCTTGTTGGTGTGGACCTTCTTCCTTTCAGATGTGCCAATGGAGTCTTGTGAGGAGGCAATGTCTGGGCAGTTATTAGAGATTCTTTGAACACTCACCAGCATGCTGGACATGCCAACATTTGTACTTTTAACCCTAACCCCACCCACTTGTGTCACATTAGTGCCTGGTCTAGGTATGCCCCTCCCCCTCATCTGCACATGCATTCTTCTTCATTTGCAAGACAGTGGGCTACTGTTACTGGCATTGATAGCCAAAGTTCACTATCTTCCTTGCTGACTGCTTCTTTTGGTGCAATAAGCAAGCTCTAACCCTCTTTACTAGAGTGGCATTTATGGCTGGCTGAGATACCACCATCTCTCCCAGGATAGGTGCTGCCTTCCTTCCCTGCCAGCCTGTCAGTCACTCAAGCTGCTAGTTGAACTCCTGTTGCCTGGGACAAAGTAAGCGTTTTTTCCCTCTATCCTGCTAGGTTGGTCTTTTTCTGCTCTGTTCTCATCAGTTTCGCTCCCCTCAGCAGACAGATAAACTTGTATCAGCTAACTTGTTGTACTTTAAATCTGTCACTATAAATACTTGGCTGTAACATACCTGTACATTTGATCATCCATGCCAAGTCTTCTTTTAGTCTCTTCCTTCCATCCTTTGTTGCTGCATATATCTTTGTGTCATCAACAAATATGTTATCCTGTTTATTATTCCCTCAGATTTGCCTGAACTGAATACAGAAAAGAATACTTCACACAGAAGCATCCCATGCATCAGTTCATTTGTCATTTTCTTTGTAGTGCCATCTGTCTCAAAACAGCTTACGGTGTCTGCCTGTCTTACCATGCTGCATTCCAGTGCTTCCATCTTAATATGTCCTCCTTCCATTTCTTTTATAACTGATACCTATCAAAAAAGCTAGTCAAAGTCATTATGAAGTCCAGATTATCTACAGCTACTGGAATTTCCCTGTCATGTTATCCTTTAACCCATTTGTAAAACTGTATCAGTTTCAGCAGACAACCACTTCTTCTTGTAAACATGTATCATTTGTAATGGAGACCTATGCCATCGAAAAGGGAAAATAACTTATAATTTAAAATCCTTCTTTGTCTTTTGCCTCAATGAGTGTTAGTCAAATGTGCATTTATTTTAATGGATTCTCCTGTTAACATCTCATACAGGGACACCCCTTTAGCAGTGTCTGAGTACAGAGGCACATCTGCAATGGTGTTCGAATGGAGAGAGGAGTCCAAATGGAGAGATAAGGGGATATGAGTGGAGAGATAATAAATCAGCAAGCAAAGGAGAGAAGTATTGCTGGAATTGAATTCATCCTCATGTCTTGGAGAGTACCTTTATAAAGTGGACCCTGTTCTTCACAAAATCTCATCAAGACGATACTGATATACAGACTGTAATTTATATAGCATGTATCAAGAACAGAAGTAGGTTAAAGAATAAAAAAAAAACACAGCTGGGTTCACAAGACCCAGGATAAAAAAGTGCCCAGTCCTGGTAGGTGCAGTGGTGGCAGGACTAGAAATAATGATAGGGTAGAATCCTCTAGACAAGGAAACAGAATGTGGCTAGGTTAGGCTCAGGGGGAGGATGCCCCCCCCCCCCATTGTAGAAGACGTTTAGACCTATAGCAGTCTTATCTTCCCTCACCAAAATACTTGAAAATGTATTCAGAAAACATTGTTAGGTTATCTCCTGCAGGAAAAACTATCTCTTTCAAAGCCTGGTTTCTATCCTTCCCATAGTACTAGCATTGCCCTTCTAACCTGTATAGATACTGTCAATAAAGATAGAGATCATGACAAGCTAGTCTCCCCCTTATTGCTACAATTTGTTTAAAGCTTTTGACACAGTTTATCACAGCAAACTTCTACTTCAATTTTCCTCTCTAGATCTCTCTCAGCCTACCCCTCTGTGGTTCAAAATATCCCTGTCCAATAGGTGCAAGTCAGAAAAATGGTACTCCACGTTCCTGTCTTACCTCCCAGTAACTACCGGTATACCATAAGGCTCCATCCTTGGTCCCCTCCTCTTTAACGTTTTCACCAACACCCTCTATGCTTCCACACAGCAAGCCACCCTAATACATTACACAGATGATTCCATGCTCATTTGCACATCTGACAAGATGGTGCACCTTCAGAAAATAACTCAGAAAGCTTTACCAGCCATTGAAACATGACTTCGAAACTCACAACTCATTTTCAACCCAAAAAAGACCAAACTACTACTTTTTTCCTCAAATCCCTCTCTCATGAAAAATGTTTAAAGTCCTCTTTCTTGATAATATAACCATTGAAGTCACTTCTCTTAGCAAACTATTAGGGATGACAGTGGATGTAATCTAACATTTGACCTACATGTACAAAATTACATAAGAAAAAGTCATTAAAAACTAGGGATGCTTTTCTGAGTCAAAATCTTTCTCACTGACAACTAACACTACACTTGCTACTACTTATCTCCTCCCCAGTCTTCTTTATGGCGCTCCCATCCTTACTAACCTCCAGGCTTCACAAAAACTAGAATTTAAACAAAGCTGTAACAAATTTGCAACACATACCCATTTAATAACCCACCAGTATATAGTAATGGAAAGCCCAAATTGGTTAGAATGGTCACATCAACTAATATATATATATTACTGTTTACCACCTATAAAATTATCCAATATCCATCTGGTATCCAGCACTAAAAATACATTCTATAGAACTATGTTCCCAGTCAGTCATTGTGATCCAGTGACCAAAAACTCGTCTGTACACAGACCCAGCAAATCTGCTGAGCAGTTTCTGTACTTGTACAAGGTTGCTAAGACCTGGAAATTCTCACCCGTATCTATTATGTCTATACCCTCCCTCCTATTTTTCAAAATCACTTTAAAAGTCTTTCTAGCTAAATTCTGTCTCAGTTCTTGCTCAAAATCAGGATGAAGTATATCCCTAAATGTGAACAAGTACCTTTTCATTCCTTATACCTCCTTATTCTCCCTTCTTCACTTACTTCCTTACTGCTATCAATTTCTCTTCCCTGACTCTAAATATACCATTAGCCTGTTTTTCTCTCACTTCATATTGCACTTCCTGTTTGTATTAGACTAATTACCTTTAATTTCGCTACAAACTGTCTAAAATGTCTCGTAATATTAAATGATTGTCATATACCTTGTACTGATTCATAACCAATGTTTTATATTATGTCTAATTTGTTATAATTATTTAAAATGCAGATGCTTTGTTTTATTTTTGAAGATCGTATAATTATTTTTCTTAAAATGTTTTGTATTGATTTGGAGCTTTTCTCTCCAGGCCTCAACTGAAAATGGGCTTCTACCCAATCTGACTTTCCCTGTAATCAAATGTCATTAAAATAAATAAAAAATAATGCATTGCTACTATTATGCAAGAAGCCCAAAATTTCCAGAAAGAAAATATACAAAAAGATTAACAGAAAAATTAGAAGAAAGAAACATACTTACACCAGAAACATTGCCAAAAGCTTAAAATGCAAATTTGTGTTAATTAATACAACAGATTTATGAAAAACATTATGTAGACCAAGAAACCTCGGGCCATTGGGAAAAAGAAGTGACTGAGTACGTGCAAAAATAAAAAGAACAAAATCTAGACATTTTTGAAAGGTAAATATAGACATGGGAAAGAAATGGAGAACTGATATGCTGCTATATTTATGCAAAGGAGAAAGCCAAATTCATCAGTACAAAAATAGTGGTCTCAAAGATATTCAAAGAGAAATACAGGGCAAATGCATCCAGATAAAGACAATTTCACACTGGTTCATAGGTTCATAGGTAGGTACTAGGCTATTGGCCCTAGCCAAAAAGTACCCTGGCTTTCGTCACCCAAGAAAATTATTTTCCTGTGCCACTGTCGAGCAGAGCCACAGAAGTGATCCCCAGGGTGAATTTCCTATCTCCTATCCAATCATCAAGATTTTTCTTGAAGAGTGCTAATAAGGATAGGGTTACCACCTGTCCCACTTTAATGGAGGGTCCTCTTGAGCTTGAGCAGTTGTGTCCAAAAAAAAAAAATGGCAAAATGTCCTGAGATTTAGGACAAACAATATTTTAAGTTTTTTTCTTAATAGTTGTATAAAACAGTTATTTTTTTTATCTGAAACAAAAAAAAAATGAAAATGCAGCAGCATATAAACATCATGCTACAAGAATAAGCTTATCTTGGCAAAAGTGAAGTTCTGTCCTTGTTCTTGTCTTTTGTTATATGTGTATTTTGTGTCAAAAAAAATCTGTCATTTTTACAAAAAATGTCCCACTTTGGGCATTTGAAAAGGTGGCAACCCTAAATGAGAAGCTTTGTTTGATATAGATAGATAGTTTGTTCCAGAGTATGGGAAGTCTCTGGGACAGGAATCTATCCCTCCAGCATGTTCTGTTTGTTGTGTTGACAAGGTTTAGGTCCCTAGAGCATGTAGCTCAGAGGGATTGGGATTTCTTTAAGTGGAGCATATCCAAAAGCTCAGGGTTTGACATAGCTTTGTGTGTTAGGCACAGATCTCCTCTGAGTAGGTGATATGTGACAGAGTAAAGCTGCAGTTTTTTGAGACAGTCTGCATAGGACATCTGTTTGAGGCCAGTAATCCTCTTTGTGAGGTATTTCTGCAGCTTTTCCAATTGTTGTAGATGTCTTGTGAAGTATATACCAAAAGGGGCTCTGTACTCTATAATGGGCTTAATGAGTAATGAGAAGAGGGGAACAATGACCTCTTTCTTCCCGGATGAGAAAACTTTTGTGATGAAGTATGACACATAGACGGATTTCCTGATTACTGTGGCGATGTGATTATCAAAGGAAAGGCTACTGTCCACCCGTGTCCCAAGGTTTCTTATCACAATTTCAGTGTTAAGTAGATTACCACCTATGTGGTAGTTCATGGGTGCAGAGTTTTTACCAAAAGGGATGACAATGCACTTTTTGGCATTGAGCTTGAGGCCATGGCTTTGACACCAGGCATCTGTCTCAGCGAGGCCCTTTTGTAGGATGTCCACATCTTTTGGAGTTTTGATTATGGCTCCTAGTTTGCAGTCATCTGCAAACTTTGTTAGCCAAAGACCTTCTGTGTTAGCCTGTACTTCAGAGAAGTAGATACCAAACAGGAGAGGACCCAGCACTGAACCCTGTGGAACTGCACTGCAAAAATTAAGATCACAAAGAAGGAATGTAGAACAGAAAATTAGTAAAGGAGAAGTTAAAAAACAGAAGCTGAAGTTATGGAATACCTGCAAAATGAAGGATTTAGTGTAGGAAGTCTAAAACAGTTTATACCACAGCATGATGGAACAATGAGTCACCCAAGTAAGGAGAAACAGGAGGAGCAGGAGACATCTGAAGAAGGAATATGGGCATGGGAAAGATAAAGAGATTTAATATGGTGCAATATCTATGCAAAGGAGAACGCAGAACTAATCAATACAAAAAGAGCAACTCCAAAGATATTTGAAGAGAAATACAGGCAAAACCATCCAGATATGGACAATTTTACAATACAAAAAAAATAAGAAAACAAAGAGTAAAAGTAGAAAACAGGACTAGTAATGGAAAAGTTAAAGAAAGCAAATGAGTTTACAGATTACCTACAAAGTGAAGGATTTAGTGTAGAAAATCTAACTCAGATAATACCACAGCAGGATAGAGATCCCAAAATTAAGGAGAAACCAGTGGAGCAGAAAACATCCGATCAGTTGCCATATGAAGGTACTTTGGAGCCTTCCACAGGAAACCAGTACACAAGTTTAGTTGAAGTTGCACACCAATGGAAGGAACAGGAAACTGGCAACTCTGACACAGGCAATGTTGTGGAGTGATAGGCCAGCAAATTCCCATATGAAAGAGCAGTGGATGACATAGGATGAAACTAAAGAGAATGTGGCACAGAAAGATGCTCTAGAACTTTCTATAGGATGCCCACATGAAATGTAGAACAAAGAATGTGCCCTCAGTTTAGAAGAAACTGATATAAGAGAAGAGTTGCTTGATTTAATAGAGATGGACAGACATATTAAGATGAACGAAAGAAATAGACCACAGAAAGTCAATAAAACCCAAACAGAAGTTTGATAAAACAAATGAACACAGTAATTTGGACTGTTCATAGAGATTCATGTGATATAATAGAAGTACATAGGATGTATTACTGTGCAGCTAAATTAATAACAGATAATGTATTACCACTAAAACACAGGGCAGTAACGAAAAGGAAAGGGAGAAATCAGATGCCATCACGGAAGTATCAAACAGAAAAAATGATAAAACAATTAAGGCACAACATGTCACTGTTAGAAGAGCATAGAAGAGGGAAAAGCAACAAAAATACTCAGAAAGATGTGATAAAAGCAATGTGCAGTATCAGAAAAGTGCAAGATCTGTTGTGCACTATCACAAATAATAAATTAAAAATCTCAACACAGGCAGACAATTTTAGAAGATATGCAAATAAATATAAAATAAATGTACAAAATAAGCAATGTATCAATGACTGAAAAAAAAAGTTTTATACAGAATTGGGAAACAAGGCAAAAGGAATCAAAACGCTACCTAACTATGGAATATAGCAAAGATGCTGAATGGATAGAAGTAAAAGAAAGAATAAGAAGTTCAAATGTACAGTATATGAAATGAGATGATGTAACAGCAAGAGTAATTGAAATAAAGTAAAGAAAAGCTCCTAAATGGAAACCCCAGGCCCAGATGCAGTACCTAAAGTCTGGCTAAAAGTATTAACATCTTCACACGAAGATTTAGCCATGAATAAAAACTATTTATATGGCACACTGAACAGATAGTAACCTGCTTAACAAAAGGAAAAAACAATACTCCTACTTAAGAGTGAACCTGTAAGCTGTCCTAAAACTATAGCACAATAACTTGCCTTCTGATGGCGTATAAACTATACACTGGAATTGAGGCTGACAGCGTTTATAGTCATTTAGAAGAAAATTCAATCATGGCAATAGAACAAAAGGGTAACAAAAAAGTCATATGGAACAAAGTATCACTTGTTAAATAAAGTCATAATGCAGAACTGTAAAAAAGAGGAAGAATCTAAGTATGGCATGGATAGACTACAAAAAAGCATTGAGAGTATCCCACATTCATGGATAAAAGACCATAAAAGAGTGTCAAACCACTTTGCAGTTTAGCCATGATCAAGGACAAATTATTATTCCAGGGATAAAGATTCAGAGAGGGATATTCCAGGCTGACTCTTTGTCACTGCTGATCTTTTGTCTTGCCCTTACCTCATCGAGGTATGTATATAACAGATTAAGGCCATGGCTATAATTTGGCTCCCAGTAAATAGCAAAGTGTAAAGACTTCTCACCTTTATGAATGACTTAAAAACTGTATAATTTGTTAGATAAAGAACTGAATGCCCAACAGCAAATGGTTACTACTTTTTCAGCTGATATAAATATGTCATTTGGTCTTGATTAATGTGCAAAAGCAACCTATAAAACAGGAAATCTGCAGCACCAAGAAAACATCAGCATGGGACAGGAATGTGAGACAAAAGAACTTGAGCAAGAGGGAATGTATAAATATTTGTAAATTGATGTAAGATCAACAATAAAACATGAGCAAATATGAATAAAACTTAGTAAAGAATATTTTAGAAGACTAAAGTTAGTACTGAAAACAGCTCTGACATCTAGGAACAAAGAACAAGCTATAAACCAATTTGCTCTTCCTGTCCTAACTTACAGTTTTGAATTGACTGGCCGCAAAATATGCTGGATCAGTTGGACAGTAAAGCAAGAAGGATGTTTCATGCTTATCAAATGATTTCTAAAAAAATATATATATATATATATCCCATTCCGAAGGAGGTATTGGCCCATTGGCGGCTGGTGACTTCAAATTAAAGGGGGGCTGCAGGACACTGCTGAATGGGTGGGGCCAATGGGATGGGGTGTGGCCAACTAGAAAGGGGTGGAGCTATGCTCAAAAACACAACTGGGACTTTAATTAAATATGCTGCCCTTGGTACCAAACCGTCATTACAAGAATCAAATCAAGACAAAATGAAGAATAGAAGAAAAAAAATATTTCAATACATTTGCTACATGACAGCTTACTTAATATCTAGATGGAAGCAAAAAGGTTGCGAGACATGGAAAAATAAATTACTTTTTAAATACATTACTGGATTACTAGTCAAAATCAAGTATATAAAAAAACACGCTTCTCCTTGCACTGCAGTTTTGATTATAACTTATATTCAGCTTTATAAAAGTACCAAGTAACATGCTGAAAATAGAAATCTCTGTGATACCCCCATTTGTAAAAATGTTTCTTATCCAAAAAAAGACCTGCTGCCTGACAACTATCTACTTGTTTCATGGGGAAAACATGATCAAAGTAAATAACGAACAGCAAACAAGAAACAAGCTCAAGATAAATTGCTTAAAGGATTACAGCATAGGTTATGGACCACACATGATAGATTGGCATTTTGTTTAGTTTATGGGTAAAGCCTGCAAAGATGACTGCAAATCTCCAATAAATGTAATGAGCTTCTGAAAATACTGAAATCCTGTCCTTTATTACAAATACTGTCATATGGATTTCAATACCTAAGGCTTGTACATTATCTAGTTATGTAAATATTCTCTGCATGGCAACAACAAAAAGGCTTTCAGTGTTGGTAATTATTTAACAGTATGCTTATTAAAGGTTACTTTGCGTCTTACAATCTCAGAAAGCTTACCCGATGGTCATTAAAGCATTGCTACTTAAACACAAAGCAACAGGGCACTGTGACAGCATGCATTTTCTGAATAATAAGAAGCATAAATCAACAGTATAAAAATATGACAGAAAACAAGAACATTCTGCAAAATAAAGGACAGATGAAAAGCCACTGTCGTACTTGTGTCAACCTTGGATGGGGGGAATACTCTGCACACTTACACTGCATAACTGCTCCTTGCCTTGCTTGAACACATCCAGAGTCATTACATGGGGGAGTGGGGTGCAACAAGTATGTCACAATTTGAAATGTCTCTGGCTGATGGTGATGGCTCTGACACTCATACCTCTCAACCTCAGAGCAAGAAATCTGGAAAAAGCCATACACAGAAGTGGGACACAGGCCCAGAAATAAGGACAATTTTAAATATTGCTCTTATAAGCTTAGAAACATAATAGAATAGTAGTAGGTCTTGCATTAGTATGAATTTTCTGAAGGGTATGAAATCTGAAACTCAAATGTCTGCCATTATTTTCTAACTTCAATCTTTAATGTTTTGCCACTAATTTGGCAGAAACCCACAATTTTATGAAAAACAGACCAAAAATGTGATGCAAAAATATAAAATTGCCACACAATACAGCTGGGAACCTGTCAAAGAAGGGACACTTTTTTAATATTAGTACTGTTAACTTGAGCAGCTGACCAAATAAGAGCATCTACATGCATTTCTGAAATAAAAGTAATCTATAACTCTGATCATTACAGTTATTTATAATTGTAAACCCTCCAAATTTTCTTCCAAAATTGCCATTTTGCGGAGGGATTATTAGGGGAGAGCAACATTTTGAGCCAAAATTGGGGACAGTTGAGAGGTTTGGATATTCCTAATTCTATAAAGGGATTTATTTGCATGTACCTCTCAACCTCTTAATGCAGGAAATCTGGACAAGGCCAAATAAATATATTGGGGGAGCATACAAACATTACTAAAAATTGCTCTTGTATAACTTAAGGCAGTTGATAGAATAACAGGTCTTGCTTTAGCATGCATTTTTCTGAAGGTTATAATGTCTGAAACTCAATGTCTGTCATTATTTAGTGACTTCATTCCGAAGTGATTTGCCAGAAAACCACAAACCAAAAATAAGAAGCAAAAATCTATTCATTCTGCAAAAATCTGGACAGTTGAGAGGTATAGTTCAGCCGGGGCTGTCTGAGTTTGCTTCCCTTCCCCCCTCACAATATCATGGTCGAATGGAGCCTCCCCCCTGCAGCCATTCCAATGTCCCATTCCTTGGTTATTTTGCCCCATTTACCATAAACACTCAATGTGCATACTGCTTTACTTCTCCGATGATCTGGATTTCATTTGAAAGTTTTATTTTGCATTTTAGAGCACAGACCCTAATAGATATCTGCTAAACAAAGCAATGCACTCTCACAATGAAAATAGACTTAGCATTAAAACTTCTCTGCCCTTGAAACTCACATTCATTGATACAGCATTGAAACCCACATTCAAAGAAAATACATTTTGCCAGTAGCAGACAAAGATTAACTTTGGGCTGTTTTCAAATCATAGGCCCCTTGAACATGAAACATACACATGCTCTTTGATACACCTTCCTGATTGTATTAAATTATATTCCTTGTACAATACAGTACAGTTGTTAGAGGGAATTTTAAATTTATTGTTTTGAACATTTTTCCAGTAAACAATGAAACAAAATGCATGCACCAATAATGACAAAACTTCCAAATTCAGAACATTTCCATCATAAAGTCTAGTCAAACTTACATTTCCATCATAAAAGTCTTCTCAAACTTCTACAGTCCACCAGTATCAGTAAATATGCACAATCTCTGAAGAAGTGAAAGTCATCTAAATAATTCCACATTAAAGAAGTCTGTAACTAATGAAGAGGTTGCTGCTAGCAAGCAACTTTATATATCATTGTTTCACCTACAAATAAAGTGGTTGTTGCCTTTGAGGAATAAATTGCCCATGTTGTATTAAAAAATGATAAACTAGTAATATCGCAGTAGGGAATGGATAGCAAACTGATAACAGGTTCATAGTTACTAGGTATCTTTGCCAAAAAGGACTGCAGCATCCACCCCATTTACAACAGTACAGTATCAGCAATGCATCTACCTACTGTGAGAGTAGAACCCACAGCCTTCTGCATCAAAAGCAAGCATATTAGCTGTTGTGCTATTAACAATGCAAGTTGACTCACCATAAGCAGTACTAAACCTTTGTTCCCCTGCAGCTCTCAGCTCTTTGTAAAATCTACTCGACACTCCTCTGTATCTTTGAACTTTGCAGCACAAGAAATCTGGAAAAAGCCAAAATTTATTGAGGGGGGGATAAAAGCCCCAAAACCAGGGACACATTTTAGACATTGCTTCTATAATGTTGGAGAGTTGCTACAATAAAATGCTGTGTTACCACCATACATTTTACTGCCAAGTCATGAACCCAGGGGAACCCTGTGCAAAACAGTCAGAGCAACATACCACTATGCCAAATCAGCTGTTTTGTGAAAGAGAGTAAGACGGAAACTTAAATGACTACCATTTACTGAATTCATTTCTAACCATAGTTGTCGACCTCTTAGCACAAAACACCTGAACAAAGCCAATAATGGGGGAGTACAGCCCCCAAACATATTCTGTGAATTTAGTTCTCACCATACCTCTCAACCTTTTAGCAAAAAACACATGGATAAAGCCATTAATGGGGGAATACAGCCCTCAAACATATTCAGTGAACTCAGTTCTCACCATAGCTCTTAACCTTAGCACAAAAAACCTGGATGAAGCCAATAATGGGGAAATACTGTCCCAAAAATAAGGACAAATTTCAAATATCTATGTTATAAACTTAGAAATTGCTAGAATAAAAGGTCATGTACTTTCTGAAGAATATGAAGTCTGAAATTCAAATGCCTGTTATTTTTATTTATTTGTTAAACAGGAAAGTCTGACTTGGAACAAAAGCCAATGTTCAGCAGAGCAGGGAGAAACACCTCAGACACATGTCTTTGTAAGATGGTAAAACATACAGAAAGCACCCAAGCCAAGAATCAAACCAGTGAACTTGTAGCTGTCAGGCAACAATGCTACCACTGCACCACTGCTCTACTAACTTTGCTAGGAACAACAAACATACAGAAACCACAGATTTTATGAGGAACAGAACAAATATGATGCAAAAGCCTACAATATTTTTTTACAAATGGTGGTTTATAGCTTAGAACTGGGTTACCTGCCCTTGTAAGCCATTTTAAGCCTAGCCAATTACCCCATGTGAGAATCAAACCCAGCAGCTTGGGTCTGGAAGGTAAACACCTTAACCATTATGCCATCCTCCCACCCACTGGAGAGGGAATTCAGGCCCTTACTACCTGCACCCACGGTACAAGGTTCAAGCCTGAGTATTGTCTACCCACCACCATGTTTTCTCTCTGTCCCCCAGTATGTAGCAGCTGGGGCATTACACACACAAACACACACACACACACACACACACACACACACACACACACACACACACACACACACACACACACACACACACACACACACACACACACACACACACACACACACACACACACACACACACACACACACACCATTCATCAGTCCTGAAACATACTACCTTCATAGCAGCAGATCTGTTCCTCATCCAGTCTTGAAACACCCTACCTCCATAGCAGCAGATCCGTTCCTCATCCTCTGTAGCAGCCTGAATCTATCCTCTGCAGCAGCCTGATCAACTGTCTGTCCTCTGTAGCAGCCCGTGCAAGCTTCACTGGTTTCCCTGCAAGAATTGAGTAGGCTGGAGCCCCCAGCCTGTAGGCGATGCAGTCCGATGTCCTTCTGGTCTTTACGGTCATCACCACACAGACTTCTGGGCTGGCAGGGCAGAGATCCCTTTCTTCACTATCCGGACTGCCTAACACAGCAGTCTGGAGTTCTGAGTACCAGGAACTCCAAGCACGCATGGGTGGAGTTCCAGGACTTGCAATTTTTTTTTTCTTTTTACTTTCTACAGGTGGGGGACTCGTGATTTTTTTGTATTCTTTTCTTTTTTTCTTTCTACAGGTGGGGGGGCTGCAGTCCTGCAGTCCTATAGCACGAGCCACCCATGGCCTACTTGTAATTGATTACATGTATAGATCTGCAGTCATAGGATTGCATCCATATCTGCTGATCTCACAAGACCCAAACATAGTGAAAGTTTTAAAACATGAGGAGAATAAGTCTAAGATATCTTCCATGCTTAGTTTGCAGAAACATATCAGTGTCAAGTGGGAATGTTAATCAAACCAGAAGTAAATAAAAATCAGGTAGAAACTGAATGTGCCAAAAAACAAAAGAAAGAATATAATATGAAGGATCAGATAAGGCAAGAAATGTGGAAAATGCATAAATATAGTTGAAAGTACAGAAATATCTTGGAGCAACCTCATGTTGATCAGGACTGAACACAGGAATGGTTAAGGAAAGGTGAATTCAAACCAAAAGATGAAAGGTTAATATTGGTGGCCCAAGATAGTGGATTACATAAATGTTGGTTTACAAAGTCTATTAAACATGTTGGAGAAACAGACAAATGTAAGCTTTTTAAAACAGAATTGGAAACAATTGCACATCTTGTTGCTGGTTGTGTGATGGGTTGCCAAATGGATCACAAACTTGTCACATACTATTGAAATGGGTGAATCCACATCAAACCAGCAGACCTGTAACCAGTGGGGTGCCACAAGGGTCAATGCTAGGACCCCTACTTTTTGGTATATACTTCTCATAATTCAGGCCAAAGTCAAGGGGCTGTGGCTGACCAAGTTTGCAGATGACTGCAAACTGGGTACAATTACTGAATCCCCAAATGATGTCAGTATACTTCAGGAGGTGTTACACAGACCAACAACTGGTATCTTAGTCATGGTCACAAACTGAATACAAAAAAGATGCATCATCATTCCCTTGGGTAAAAACAATGTCCCTTCACACTATCAAATTAACAGCAATAACCTATGTACCTATGACGTGGTAAAGGATCTGGGATCTCAAGTAGACTATGACATTAACTTTGATCACCATGTGTCTAGTGTAGTAAGGAAGGCTTTCTATGTAGCACACTTGATTAGCAAAGCATCACCTCTAGAGCAAAGGAGGATGTTCTTCGTGTTTCACTATAGCAGTCATCACACTTGGGTTATCTGCTTGCAGGTAGCCCTCAGTCGGCCCGAATACCAGAGACTTAGGATTTCTGTGTCAGATGCTGTCACTCCAGGACTGATGCAGGTCATCATGGGCATAAAAACAGGCAGCTGACACCATTACATTAGTCTTTCTTGCCGAGCAGCCCGAGGCAGAAGCAGTTCGCAAGTGCCGGTCAGCCACTACCTGAATTTTCGTTTATGAATTGAATAATCCTGAAGTCTTCTAAAGCTAAGTACCCCGTTGGGGATCCTTTTTTCTTGCTCTAACTGATGTCAGAAAAAGTTAACAATTGTCTTGCCTTTAGAAAGCAAATACCACACAGAGATTTTCATTCTTACTGTGTCACCTGTTTAGGCCCAGACCACGACGTACCTCGCTGTTGGTTTTGTACCGTGCTCAATGCCCATACCATTCATCATTGGGCTCTTATTGTTGCTAAATTCTTTCGCTCTCAATCTCCGTATTCCGAAATGGCTTCGTTAAGCCATTCGACTACCGATATTCTGGAAAAACATAAGGATAAAAACAGAGACAGACCACATAGGTCCAAAGCTGCCGACGATGCTTTTGTTAAGCTAGTCACCAGTTCACTGGTACTCACCGAGGCAAATTTGCAGCCCGTGATACCCGCTTCTATGGATTCACAGGCCTCTACCAAGACCCATCAGGAGTCTGGTATGCCACGAGACTCTTCTTCGACTGTGGAACCTGCAGATGTCTCTACCTTGGATGGGTCCAGAGCTGCTGTGCAGACACCGGCTTCTGAGGCAGTTCTTCACTCAACCAATGTTCAACTCAAACCAACAACTTTTTATCTAAAACTACCAAGTTTCTTAGGCCAAGAGTACATGCTACGCCTAGAAAACCGATGACCAAAGTGCATGCACCTGGTCCCATGCCTCACTGACAAATGTTTAGAATGGCAGAAGATCTTATCACGTTGATTAGGGGAAGTCAGCCTTCCCCTGCTAAGAGGAAAAGAGACCAGTCCCCTACAGATTTAACAGACCAGGAGTCTGATGACTCTGAGGTATCTTATAATAAAGACATGCCCTTATCTGCTTATGAGGATTCATATGCAGAGGAATCCATTCCCTCTGCCTCCCCTTCAGAGGATTTTTCTTTTGGTGAAACCTTACATACTTTAAGAGAGCATTTCCACTGGGAATGCCAAGACTATCCTCAGTCCAAAAAGAAACTCATAGAATTCCTAGATTTGCCACAGCACAGGCCTTTAGCTATACCCCGTGTCCTGGAAGTCATTGATGATGTTTTTATGGAATCCAGTCTTACCCCTGATACTTTACCTCCTGCCCCTAGGAAACCTGGCAGCTACTACAGGGTACCTGATACTCACAAATTTCTTTTCAAGAATCCTGCTGCTGACCCAGAGATCATTTCCCAGGGGCCTGAAGGTACCAAGGCAACTACAACCAAGAATCCCACCCCTTCAGACAGGGATTCCAGAGCTTTGGACATATGGGGTAAAAAGGTATATACCTCTGCAACTCTTGCTATTAGGGCACTGAATTGTCACTTTCACATGCTGAATTACCAGCAACATATTATGGAAATTATTAAACAGAAAATGGCAACCTTCAGACTGTGCAAAAAATAAAGAATTGCAGGAGCTTATGCACTCTGCAAGCCAAGTCAGCAAGCATACTTTGCAGTGTGGCTTTGATGCTCTAGAAACAACTTGCCAGACAGCAGTCACTGGTTCTGTACTGAGAAGGCATGCTTTGCTCAAGGAGCAGGCCTTGCTAGACCATGTCAAATCAAAGTTATTGGATGCTCCTTTGAACAAGGACAGTTTATTTGGCACCAAAGCAGAAGAGGTTCTTAAAAAGATGATCGATAACCAAAAATGTCCGAAAAAGCTATGAAATAAAGTCTCCGTTCCACTAGTTTAGAGCCAAATCTTTTAATACAAATCAACAATGAGCGTTCGTCTGCTGTAAGGCAAACTCTTAAAAAGATGGAAGAAAAAGATAAGTCTATGCAGACTGTAAAATAATTCTTACAAGTGGAACCCCCTAGATTCAGTAGGCATTGCCCTTCCAAACACTGGTCCTTTCCAGCCCCCTCCAAGCCATTTCAAGCCAGACCCAAGGGAAACAGACCTCCCAGACTACAGTCTCAGTGTATGCAGATATCTAAGCAATTGAGTGCCCCCACCCCCAAAGCAGGGAATGGTAAGTCACCTCCTTACAGAAAAAACTCACAATGACTTTTCTACTCCTCTCCCCACCCCTGCCCAATTGCTTGTGCCCCAGGAGGAAAACCTGCCCTTCACGCAAAAAACTGGATGTCCATCACACAAGACCAATGGGTCTTCAACATTGTATTCCAGGGGTACAAATTTTATGCCCACTTACTGCCAACCTCAAGAGGGTTCCCAGACCTTCCTCCAAACCAGAGGGCAGAGGCTCAAAGCCAAGTTCTTTCCCTGCTCTTCATCAGAGTTATTCAGCCAGTGCCAGTGGAACAGATAGGTCAAGGATTCTATTCCAGACCCTTCCTGGTACCCAGAAAAGAGTGCTCTTGGTGCCCAATCCTGGATCTTTCAATTCTCAACACATTCCTGGTGGTACCAAAGTTCAAAATGCTTTCCTTGCTACAGCTTCTACCTATGCTAGCCAAGGATGCCTAGTTAATCACCCTAGACTTAAAAGAAGCCTCTCTGCACATCCCTATAAGGGAGTCATACAGGAAGTATCTTCTCTTCAGGGTCAGATCTATGCATTATCAGTTATCTGGGCTTCCCTTTGGCTTATCCACTGCACCCAGAGTATTCACAAAATGCCTGGCTCCAGCCGTTGCATACTGCAGGCAGAAAAATATCCCAATTTACCCATATTTGGATGACTTTCTGATTCAGGCGGACAGTCAGGAACTGCTGCTGCTGCAGCACCTGATATTTGAGAAAAACCTTATCACTTCCTTGGGGTACACAAGCAACGAAAATAAATCAAAATGGGTACCCAGTCAAAGGACTGTATTCCTGGGAATAAGATTGGGCACAGCATACGAGATGACATTCCTCACTTCAGAAAAACAAGTCTATCTGGCAGCCTACTTAAAACAAATGGCCACCAGAACCCAGCTATCCACACAAAAAATACTGCAGGCCCTAGGGTTCATGACCTCATGTATACTGCTAATTCCATATGCAAGACTGCATATGAGGAAACTTCAAAGGTACTTAAAAAGACTTTGTTGCCAACATTCTCAGGACCTGGAAACAGTCATTCCTGTCATACCCTATCAACCACAACAAGGGACTGCCCTTTACTCAACCCCATGCCACCCAGACCCTAACCACAGAAGCATCAGACTATGCCTGGGGGGCACACATGGATGGCAAAAGCATTCAGGGCCACTGGAGCCCAAGTCAAATTCATCTGTACATCAACCAAAAAGAGATGCTAGCTGTATAGAATGCCCTGACAGCTTTCAGATTACTACTCTTTTCAGGACAACTTCTAATAAAAACAGACAACACCACGGTTATGTGGTACATCAACAAGCAGGGGGGATCCCACTCTTACCCACTCTGCAGTTTAGCCATGGCCCTGTGGAACATAGCCTTGGACATGCAAGTCCATCTACAAGCTCAATTCCTGACAGGCAAACAAAGCTCACTGGCAGATGACTTAAGCAGAAATCTCATAGACCCACACAAGTGCCAAATGGATCCCAGCACATTCAACCTGCTCATTCAGAAATGGGGACCCCAGAGGTGGATCTTTTTACCTCCCCCTACAACCACCAGCTCAACAAATTCTGCACCAGGAGCCCTCACAGCAGGGCCTGGAAAGTGGATGCCCTATCTTTTCAGTGGGGAACTCTCAATCTATGCCTTTCCCCCTCTGCCCCTCATTTCAGAAGTATTACTCAAGATAAGACAGGACAGGCCAAGGACAATTCTGATTGCCCCAGACTGGCCATGCCAGCACTGGTACCCACTCCTGTGCAGCCTGTCACCGGTGCCACCCTGGCACCTACACCAGAACGCATCACTGCTCTCCCAGCAGAAGGGACAGATTTTGCATCCGCAGCTGCAAACCCTAAATCTTGCACCTGGCATATTTCTTGAATTCTGTCCCTTCAACCTTGAGCAAATAGGTGCTGGACATCATTCTTGAAGCCAGAAGACCCAGTACAAGAAAATCCTATGCTGATAAGTGGAAAAGGTACTGCTCCTGGATTCAGTCTAAAGGAGAGGACACAACTCTGCCCTCCCTGCCTCTAATCCTGGATTACTTAGCAGAGTTACTACACAAAGGCCTGTCTTTCTCTTCCATTAAGATACATGCCCCAGCCATTTCGGCTCATTACAACACTGAGCCAGCTCTGTTCTGGCACCCTCTTATCAAACAGTTCCTGAGAGGAGCAAACAACTTAAGGCCGCCAAGGAGAGCACCCACCCCTGCTTGGGACTTTAACTTTGTACTGAAAAAGCTCACACTTCCCCTTTTGGGCCTGCAGAGTCAGCAGAGATAAAATTCCTCTCTTGGAAAACAGCATTGCTTCTGACCATCACTTCAGCTAGAAGAGTGTCTGAACTACAAGCACTTATGGTGGAACCCTTCATTATTTTTCATGCTGACAGGGTTTCCCTCAGGACTAACCCTTCCTTTATGTCTAAAGTGGTGTCCAGTGTGGCTCTCAACCAATCCATCCATTTGCCTACTTTCTTCCCTAATCCTCAGAATAAAGGGGAAAGGATCCTGCACTCCTTGGATGTGCAAAGACAGCTCAGATTTTACCTTGATGCAGGGACATCCTGGAAGCTGCTACCTGGAGTTCTGTACACACCTTCACCAAGCATTACCACTTGCCTATCTTTTCCAAATCCAGAGCAGGTTTTGCAGCAGCAGTCCTGCAAGGCATACTAGCCAGCCCTAACTCTTCTTGACTGCCTACACCCTTTTTCAGCTTTGAGAATCCACCCGTGTGATGACTGCAACAGTAAAACACAAAGAAGATAGTACAGTTGTGTACACTTACCATAAAAGTAAATGTTCGAGTGTATTCACTGTTGCAGTCCTGGTTTCTCTCCCTCCAGCCCCTTGGTTTCTCTCTCTCTCTTCTCTATGGCTATTACTCACCCCTCTAATGGGTATTGGTATTTACTTTTTTACTGGTATTGGTATTTACTTTTTTACTTGTGGTGTTTTCCTACCATAACTTAGCTCCCTATTTGGGGGGGGGGGTGGCTCCTGACATCTGGGGCAAAAAAACTGATGTAATGGTGTCAGCTGCCTGTTTTTATACCCCTGACGACCTGACTTCAATCCTGGAATGACAGCATCTGACACAGAAATACTAAGTCTCTGGTATTCAGGCCGACTGAGGGCTACCTACAGGAAGATAACCCAAGTGTGATGACTGCAACAGTGAATACACTCGAACATATATATTTATGGTAAGTGTACACAACTGTACTTTTAACCCCTGTATACTTGTCACTAATCAGGCCCACAACTGAGTATAATGCCCCTTTCTGTTTGTACCATACAAAGCACCTGCAGCAACTGAAACGCCTTCAGAGGTTTCTAACTAAGATCAAGGGACTCCAGCACATACCTTACACAGACTTTCCAAAGTCCCTGTCACTATACTCAGTATCGTACAGAGTTTTTAGAGGAGACTTATGCCTGGCTTACAGAGCAATCTCTGATCCAAACCTAATGAACTTGCTTCACATCTGTAAATCAAGCTGAACTAAAGCTACCCATTCCACAAAATAATATGGCCTGCGACTTGAATTCATATGAAGCAGAGCACATCTATGACATTGTTCAAATGGAACTTGGATGAGTGGATGTGGCACCATAAATTCTTACCGGGGATAGCGCCCACAACCCTTTTGGACATGGGCAGTCATTACTAAATACAATCGTGGGTATTGACTAGATTGCCTGTCGTTTTACATTGGGATGAAACGGCTAAGCTTGAAATGACTTATGAGTCGATAGCCTAATAACCTCCTATGATCCTATGATGCTAGTGGCAGAAGGACTGTATACTGAAAGCCATAACAATGTGCCAAGACTGTTGCATTAAGTATTGTGCAAACATTATAATACTGAAGTAGCTGAAAAACATTAGAAACATGAGCCACAAAGCACTATAGTAAATGATGAAGTTTATATTGGATGGGATCACCAATTACCAACATTTCAAAAAATAGATGCATGAGAAAACCAGATTTAGTAGTCCATGAAAAGAAGACAAAAGTAGCATTGATCACTGCAATTGCTACACCCAGTGACTACAATGTCTTATGTACAGAAAGACACAAAGTCATAAAATACCAGGATTTACATGCAGAAATGAGGGCTATGTGGAAGAAGGATACCCAGACAGTTCCAATAGGAGAAGGAGCAACAGTTCTTATAAAAAAGAATCTGCAATTGTATTTAGACATGTTACTAACAGATGTAATTCCAAACAAATTGCAGAAGGAGCTATTACTGGGCACATTGCAGGTGCTCTGAAGAGCACTTTTAATGGAAACAATACCAATTTCATGGACTTTAATCATACTTTGACTTAGGAATGGGGTCCATTCCCACCATGATATTAGAAACCCAAAAGACTTGGAGAAATTAAAAACAAGAGCCTGTAATCTGCTAAATATATTAAACAGGGGATCCTCCAGCTTATTGGTGGATGCCTGAGTGCTTTGAAAGGCTACCGAAGTGATCCCTGTGTCTTCTTGTTCTAGGGCAGACAGTTGAATCCCCACATAGTTTTTCTGTATTTGTGGTCTCTTCAATGTAGTCCAAGTTTTGGTTCAGCATGGAACTCTACTTTCTCTTTCTGTTGTTAAAACCATTGCAAAATATTAATTTAATAGTATTTTCACTGTCTTTGGTGATCACCCAGTCGGCCTTGCCCAGTTTGAAAAGGTCTAGAATTCACATTATTCTTTTTTTTTTTATTACACCTAAAATATTGTTTTTAGCCTCCTCTCTCTTTTCTTTTTGACAGATTCCATTTTACTTGCTGCTTTGTAGCCATTGTTACATTTGTCTTCTTTTATTTCTTTATATCGTTCATCATCAGCCACACCCTTCCTTCACCTGTTAGTATGCCCTACCCTTTGTCATAATTATAATCATTAGCCGTTTCCATTGGCATGCAGGGATAAACGACTTGTCTGTGGCCTAGGAGACTAGGCATATGTTGTAGCTGGCATTCGATAATGAAAGGAATGATGATTATAGGCCTGCTGACCTTTAACCAGGGCAGATGTGTGGAAAGAAAGTCCTACATGCCTATCTCTGGAAGATGCTGGAACCAGATGATGGCAGCAGCTATATTGGATTGGAATATTGTCATCCCTGGTCTCAGGAAGGGGCCATTCACAGTAACTATTGCTCAATGTGAGATGAAACTAAAAAAAAAAAAGCATGCAGAGAGATAGCATCTTGTCTAACCTTGGTTTGGCTTTTGTTTCCTAATACATCCTGGAACAGCTTTCCCATGTCAGCATAATCTGCCTCTATGAAATTTAAGACTATCACCTTTGACTTCATTTCCCTTCCCCACTATAAATGACACAGTGGTGTCATATCTAATGTAACATTCACTTGGGCATCCTTAATTCATGTTGCCTTGGTTATGGACACATTCAGAAATCTTTCCTTCAAGATAAGTCTTATGACAAAAGACCTCACATATTTCCCATTCCTTCTCCAACCAGGACTTCTTTTTGCTACCTCTGTCTTTCACTTTCTCCCTTTACATGTTTGAGATTCCAGCTTGATATTGATCCACCAGCATTCTCTATTCCTTCTACCTATATCATCAGTGTACTTAGCCTAGGGTTTTCATCATTTTTTCTTTATTGTATTATTATTATTATTATTATTATTATTATTATTATTATTATTAATAATAATAATAATAATAATAATAATAATAATAATCTTATTATTTTATTATTATAATTATTATTAATAGTTTCATGGTGTGGAATTCTTAGTCCTCTAAAGTCACATTTGATTATACCTGTTACATATATCTCTACTCTCTGACCTTGCCCTCTCTTTCTATGCACTGTAACTAACATGCTTGTTCCCTTCATGTCAAATGCTATCTTTCCTGCCTGTGCTTGAGTGTAAATTGGAGGAGTTTACACCTTTTCAGTTACAACACTTTAGTTACATATCCCTGGTGTTAAACTTATTAATCTCTCTTGTCCAGGGGAAATTAATAGTTATGTGGTTTGAATTTGCACTTTTCACATTTTCCTCCATGGTTGTACAACCATGGCGTTAGTAGATGTAAGAAGATTGATGTTTTGAGCTTTGTTTTTGCCATTAATACGAAGCTTTAAGCAGATTGTTTTGTGAGTTGAAGCTTTGAGCAAAATAACCTTGGCAAAACATACTGGAACTCACAGTTGCCCATGTTTCTGTTGCATCAAAGGTTTGCACCCTCCCTTCTAATATTGTGTCTCCAGCTACTTCATCTTTTTTTTGAAGATGCTTTGTATTCCAGCATTGTTGTAAGTTGCATTTGCTCCTTCTTGTATTCCATTTTCTCTACCTCTAAGGTAACCATATATTTACCTCTCCCTTCAGCTTCCATGAAACACATTATATCCTAATTAAACATTATATATCTCTGTAGCTATAGCTATAGCTATAGCTAGATAGCTATCTATATAGGGAGCATACCTCTCAACTGTACAGATTTTCACAGAGTGTCCCGGTTTTTGCCTTGAACATTTGGTCTGTTCCTCAGAGTGGTGGCTAGTAACTTCAAATCAAATGGGGGCTCAGGAGACAGCTGAATGGGTCGGGTCAATGGGAATGGGTATAGCCAACTAGAAAGGGGTGGAGCTATGCTCAAAACCACAAAAACTGTAAATTTAATTACATATGATGCCCTGGGTACCAAACCATCATTATGAGAGTCCAATCAAGACAAAATGAAGTGTAGAAGAAAAAAAATATTTCAATGCATTGGCTGCATGACAGCTTACTTAATATCTAGAGGGAAACAAAAAGGATGTGAGGCATGAAAAAATAAATTACTTTTTAAATACATTACTGGAATGCCAGTCAAAACCAAGTATAAAAGCAACAAGCACTCAACTCAAACCACTTCTCTTTGCACTGAAGTTCTAATTATAATTTATATTCAGCTTTATTAAAGTACCAAGTAACATGCTGAAAGTAGCAATCTCTGTGATACTCCCACTTGTAAAAATGTTTCTTATGCAGAAAAGACCTGATGCCTGACAACAACTATTTACTTGTTTCATGTGGAAAACATGATCAAAGTAAAAAATGAAAAGCAAACAAGAAACAAGCTCAAGATACATTGCTTAAAGGATTATAACACAGTTTCTGAACCACACACGATAGATTGGCATTCTGTTTAGTTTGCAGGTAAAGCCTGCAGAGATGATTGCAAGTCTCCAACAAATGTAATGAGCTTCTTAAAATAATGTAATCCTGTCCTTTATTACAAATACTGTCATATGCATTTCAATACCCAAGGCTTATACGTATACATTATTTAGTTATGTAAGTATTCTCTGCATGGCAACAACAGAAAGACTTTCAATGTTGGCAATTCTTTAACAGTATGCTTATTAAAGCTTACTTACATCTTATAATCTCAGACAAGCTTACCTGATGGTCATTAAAGCATTGCTACTTAAACACAGAGCAACAGGCACTTTCTGAATAATAATAAGCATAAATCAACAGTATAAAAATATGACAGAAACCAGAACATTCTGCAAAATCAAGGACAGATGAAAAACCACTGTAGTACTTGCGTCTTTCTTGAATGGGGGATACTCTGCACAGTTACACTGCATAACTGCTCCTTGCCTTGCTTGGACACATCCAGAATCATTACATGGGGGAGTGGGGTGCAACAAATATGTCACAATTTGAAATGTCTCTGGCTGATTGCGATGGCCCTGACACATTTGTCATACCTCTCAACCTCAGAGCAAGAAATCTGGATAAAGCCATACATAGAAGTGGGACAAAGGCACAAAAATAAGGACAATTTTTTAAATATTGCTGTTGTAAACTTAGAAAGATAATAGAATATTAGGTCTTGCATTAGTATGAATTTTCTGAAGGGTATGAAATCTGAAACTGAAATGTCTGTCATTATTTTCAAACTTCAATCTTTAATGATTTGCCACTAATTTGCCAAAAATAACACAATTTTATGAATAACAGACCAAAAACGTGATGCAAAAATATAAAATAGTCACACAATACAGCTGGGGACCTGTCAAAGAAGGGACATTTTTTTATTATTAGTACTGCTAACTTGAGCAGCTGACAAAATAAAAGAATCTACATGCATTTCTGAAATAAAAGTAATCTATAATTTTGATTATTACAATTATTTAGTAATTGTAAACCCTCCACATTTTCTTCCAAAACTGCCATTTTGCAGAGGGATTATTAGGGGAACAGCAACATTTTGAGCCAAAATCGGGGACAGTTAAGAGGTTTGGATATGCTTAATTCTATAAAGCAATTTATTTGCATGTACCTTTCAACCTGTTAATGCAGGAAATCTTGACAAGGCCAAATATATTGGGGGAACATATAAACAGTACTAAAAATTGCTCTTGTATAAACTGAGACGGTTGATAGAATAACAGGTCTTGCTTTAGCATGCATTTTTCTGAAGGTTAGGAAGTCTGAAACTCAGTGTCTGTCATTATTTAGTGACTTAATTCTTAAATGATTTGCCAGAAAACCACAAATTTTATGAGGAACAAACCAAAAATAAGAAGTAAAAATCTATTCATTCTGCAAAAATTTGGACAGTTGAGAGGTATAGTTCATCCGGGGCTGTCTTTGAGTTTGCCCCCCCCACAAAACAATGGTTGAATGGTGCCTCCCCACTGCAGCCATTCCAATGATCCATTACTTGGCTTTTTCACCCCATTTACCATAAGCACTAATGTGCATATTGCTTTACCTCTGCAATGATTTGGCTTCATTTGAAAGTTTTATTTTGCATTTTACAGAGCAAACACTAATAGATATCTGCTAAACAAAGCAATGCAGTCTCACAATGAAACAGACTTAGCATTAAAACATCTCTGCCCTTGAAACTCATATTCATTGAAACAGCATGCATTGAAACCCACATTCAAAGAAATTACATGTTGCCAGTAGCAGATAAAGATTAACTTTAGGTTTGGGCTGTTTTCAAATCACAGACCCCTTGCACACGAAACATACACATGCTCTTTCTTACACCTTCCTGATGCTATTAAATTATACTTCTTGTACAATACAGTACAGTTTTAGAGGGCATTTTAAATGTATTGTTTTGAACATTTTTCCAGTAAACAATGAAACAAAATGCATGCACCAGTAATGACAAAACTGCCCAATTCAGAACATTTCTATCATAAAAGTCTACTCAAACTTCTACATTCCACCAGTATCAGTAAATATGCACAATCTCTGAAGAAGTAAAAGTCATCTAAATAATTCCACATTAAAGAGATCTGCAACTAATGAAGAGGTTGCTGCTAGTAAACAACTTAATATTTCATTTTTTCATCTACAAATAAAGTGCCTGTTGCCCTTGACGAATAAATTGCCTATATTACACTAAAAAAATGATAAGCTAGTAATATTACAATAGGGAATGGATGGCAAACTGATAACAGGTTCATAGTTACTAGGTATCTTTGCCAAAAAGGAGTGCATCATCTATCTTGCTTCAACATGTCCTTCTGCAGACTCTTCTTCTGCTCTTTCTCAACATTATACATAAACTTCCCTACCCTTCAATCTTTATTGCCCTTCCTTGGTTCCTATGTGTCACTCTCCTATGTTGGCTGTCTACCTTTGGCTTCCATTTCATGCCCAGCCTCCCAAAATGTCCCATCCTTTTCCCTCCTGATTACTCTGTACCTTCCTGCCCTCATTTATTCCCCACCAGGTTCTCTTCCTCCTGACATCCTGCTATTGATCAGATGTACTTGCACTTTTACTTCCCAGGTCAGATACCATCATGCTTATGTCTCTTGTCTCAGTCTCTAATCACTCTGTCCTACTTCCTCATGTATGTCATAGTACTCTGATATGCCCTCTGGTCATATACTAGCTGTCCCTTGTTCACATGTGCCTCTTACTCACATGACTGTCTGCCATTTTATTTATACACTCTTTGCATAATACATTTGAAGTATGACCTTTTACAACTTAGTAGAATGATAGTCAAATGTTCCATAGGATAGCAGCAGATGTACCTAAAACCTGATAGAATCTTTTGATGCGTCTTAAATTATAAGCTGTATGTGATATAAAGTTATAATGTTTTAATGCCAGTCTTTTTTCAAAGTTGCAGTTAGTGATGTGTAAAGCAAAATAAAAAATCGGTAAATGCTAAGGGTGTTCATCATGGCAGATTGTTGGCATGAAAACAGTAATGATAAGAAGGAAACTGAATCTTAATTAGCAGAAGGAGCGTAAAGATTAAGAGCGACCAACACCGAGAATACAACATGGACAGGATAAGTAGGCTAGAGAAACTAGATCAGCAGGGCTTTCTTCAGTTTGCATTTTACACTGCGAGGAATGTGGATTACTTTACACTAAAAGCAAAGCCATATTATACAAGTGTCCTTCCCATATCCCCATGCGATCGTGGGTAAGTACTAAGCTAGCTGCCCTTGTGGGCCATTTGAACTGTAGCCAGGTTTGCTTTTTCTTCTCGAAATAACTTATCCATTTTGTTACAGATAGGTTTTACCCATCCCATGACCGATAATTACATATTACCCCTAATGACAATAACTGAGTTAATACCATAGGTCAGTAATTCACAAACGTTTTCGATTCTCTGCTCCCTTGCGGAATCCAGGTTTTCCCAAGGTGCCCACCCCCACGGCATGCATAAAGTGCATATTTTATTTATTTATTTATTTATTTATTTGACATTTGTTTAACGAGGCTGCCTGACTGGACTAGGAGACCTGGGGAGAATATCTCAAAAGTACAATAAAAAGACAATTACCAAAAAAAAATGTACATTCTGCAATATTTAAAATCTGTCCCTATTATTTGGCTCTGTCCAGCATACCTATCAACTGTATAGATTTTTGCAGGATGTCTAGATTTTTCCCTCATATTTTTGGTCTTTTTCTCATAAAATTGTTGTTTTCTGGCAAATCATTGTCAGACTATTGAGGATGAATTCAGAAAATAATTAAAGACAGTTGAGTTTCATAGTTCATACCCTTCAGAAAATTCATACTAATGCAAAACCTGTATTTCTATCAACTTTCTAAGTTTGTGAGAGGAGTACTTAAAGTGTCCCTATTCTGTGCCTTTGTACCCCCACTATTTTGGCTTTGTCTAGATTTCTTGATCTAAGAGCATGAGAGGTATGTGTCCAGTGGTATGGTCCAAACTTACACAGACCTCATTGCTCCTGCTGCCAGGGATCACTCTTACTCTTCAATCTCTCCCCACGTGACACATATACACACACACACAGACACACACACACACAGACACACACACACACACACACACACACACACACACACACACACACACACACACACACAGTCACTCCTTCATTCATACCTGCATTCACTCACACATCACTCTTACTCTCCCAATCACACACACACACACACACACACACACACACACACACACACACACACACACACACACACAGCTACTTCCTCATTCATACCTGCATTCACTCACACATTGCTCTCACTCTCCCGATCTCACACACACACAGCCACTTCTTCACTCATTCCTGCATTCATTCACACATCACTCTCACTCTCCCAGTCTCACACACACACAGCCACTTCTTCACTCATTCTTGCATTCACTCACACATCGCTCTCACTCTCCTGATCTCTTTCACACACACAGACTCTTTTGCTTTCATGCACGCATTCACTCACACATGCAGACAGACACACACACACACTCATACAGGCATTCACTTAACTGACGTCCTGATTCCAAATGCTCCACAGCCTGGTACTGGTCCATGGTCTGGTGGATGGGGACCGCTGCTATACTTGATGCCAGTTCTACTAAAAAGCTACAGAGTAGGTCTAGAGTTAGTTCGCCATGATCTAATAAGCTTAGCTGCAAAATAAACTGCAAACTGTTTGTGGTTTATTTTGCAGCTAAGCTTATTAGTTTGTGGTGCCCCTGTGAGGAAGCCACAACTCCCCAGGGCACTGCGGCTTACACTTTGGGAACCCCTGTCATAGGTAATTTGAGGGGACTCATACATGGGATAAAACATTTATAGGTTCATAGGTTCATAGGTTCATACTAGGCTATCTGCCCGAGCATTACACAAGCCAGCCCATGGTTTTTTTAGCTTACGCCACACTTTTAGTATGGGGAACTATACCATTTTTTTTTTGCTGTGCCTGTTGAGAGTGACACTGAAGGTAATCCCATCCCTATATCTGCGATCATTCATCCATCCATTGGTCTTTCTTTCTCCTCTCAGCGCAGGTGCTCTGCCGATTTTATTCCACAGCATAGGGAGTCTGGGTGATGAATCTATCCCTCCCAGCACGCCCTATTAATAGCCGTCGTGTTTAAGTCTCCTCCGCCTTGTTCATCAAATCTGGGTTGACATGGCCTTGTATTGTATGTTAGGTCACTGCCTCTGAGCTGCGGCGACTGAATAGAGCTGGAGGGCTTTCAGTTGATGTTTGAGACCCTTTATCCTTTTGGTGAGGAACTTTTGTGGCCTCTCTCCAGCTGCTGCAAGTGTCGTCATACATTCAAATGGGCATTGTACTCAATCATTGGTCTGATGAGTGATGAGTATAGGGGGAGACTATGACCTCCCTTGATCTAGATGAGAATCCCTTCATGATAAGGTGGGGCAATGTAGAAGGTCTTCTCTACTACATTTACTACGGCTGGGTCATTAGGAAGAACTACTATATATCAACCCCTGATAACTTCCCTGATAACTCTGTACTGCCTCAGTGGATTACCACCTATTTTGGGGGTCGTTTCTGTGAGACCCTTCTGAAGGATATATCTGTCAGATGTGTTTTCTACTATGGCGGTTCCCAGTTTGCAGTCAACTTTGTCCTTCATAACCTCCTACCCCGTTTTGTTGTACTTGAGGAAAAGTAGAAGCCAAACAAAGAGCAAGAGGACTGCTGAGCCCTGAGCCTGTAGACACAGCTTTGGCTCTGACTGAGGCATGGCAACCAGCGCCAGCAACTCTGACCCTGTGGGTTCAGCCAGTTTGCAGCCATGATGTGATGGGTTAACATTTAACTGAATGAGTTTTCAATGATATGAGGAGTATTGGTATCCGACCGGGGTATTGTATCAAAAGGTATGCTAGGTAGGGCCTTTCCTGGTGTATGGACTGCTTTCAATCAAGTTTCGAAAAACTGTTTTTAAAAAGGCAATCAAGCGCGAAGGCATGATCTGCCTGAAGTGAGCCAAACTGGGATGGGATCCTATCTCTTTATTGTCCTCTCACTTGGGTGTTGGAGATGTTTGGGGGCTGCAATAAGTCTTTGTTTTGCTTGGGATTTGCCTATCCCATGCAGTCCTGCAGGGCTGGTAGAAGGCATTTTTAGATTCAATTCAGCGGCTTGAGTACTTTTTTTCCATCGGGGCCTTAAAAAGGAGACACACTAGTCTTGTGGTCTTTTTATTTCAGGTGGGGGGGGGGGAGGACCTCTCCAGCGAGATTTTGTGATCTCTGATCACCCCCAGTGAGGTATGTATACTGTGTTGAACATTGTGCTCCCATGTTCATGATGATGATGAGATCAAGTATTCTCTCTCTTGTGGGGATGGTGACTAGTTGTTTATGATGGTGTTTGGTGATACATTTATCCCCCTCTGTGTTTTTCAAGGCCATGTGAGGTTCCTCCTGAGTTTGTGAGGGTGGCCTGTAAACACTACAAAATGCAGAGAGCAGCCTTGCCTGGTTAATTGGGATGGGGATGGTCTGCATCGTGCATCGCCCGTTGCCACCAGTCTTGAGGGTGTGTGGGTGTCTTGATACCCCCTACCCCCCTCCCCTTTTCTTGTTTATTGTCCGGGATGGGGCGGCGGGCAAGATAAGGTAAAAAAAACCTCAGTGCTGGGGAAGCTCTCTCTTGAAGGTTTCAGGTGTCACGATCTGCACAGACATCTCCATACTGAGAACTTTTGAATGACACCAGAGTTTAGCCAATTGTTAAAAGCTGATCATCTTAGACTGAGTCATATTTGTTACCTGCTGTTGAGACCTGAGTGCTTGCCCAATGACTAGTGTGTCTGGCATTGTGTTTGGCCTTAAGCTGTGTGTGACTTTTTGACACTGACTGTGAGGTCTCTGTGTTGCAGGTGTGTTGTCTGAGGTGTGGTGGTTTGGGTGTGTCTGCTTTTGGCCTCCTCTGCTTTTGGTACTATGTGAGCTGTCTCTGTCCATTAGTTGTATAGCAGGCAATTCAGGGTAAATTGTCTGTTTCCCATCCATAGATCTAAGTTGCATTTGAATATGGACAGGGATGAACTTTGTTTTATTTGTATGGGGACTCTGTTCCAGAGCAGGGGCATCCTATGAGAGATAGACCTATTGAACCCATATTTTCATATGTACTTACTACATATCACTTACCTGTATCAGAAATATTATTTATTGTACTGAATGCCGTATTTCTCTGCTAATCTATTGTATGTTATCCCATTTTACTTCATTGTACACTGTATATTCTCAACAATCTGATTGTATATGTTATTTTTCTCTGTAACTGCTAATTAGAACTTTTTTCCATGGGCCTCAACTGAGAACAGACTCTTTGTGGCCCAGTGGACTTCCCTAGTCATCAAACTGAAATAAATAAATAAAAAAAGAAAGAAATGAACCTGTTCTTCCAAACCATTCTTTTGATATTGAAGAAGAGGTTTAGATCCTTAGACAAGGTACTGCGGACGGTAGTTGACATGCAGCAAATCCATCAGTAATGGGTCATGGGATGCCTTGTATGCCAGGCACAGGTCACCTATTAGCACTTTGTAGCATACTGAGTACAGTGACAAGGCTTTGAGTCAGTCTATGCAGGACATGTTGTTTAGGCCTTGTATCTTTGTAGTGAGGTATCTCTGTGGGTATTCCAGTGGCTACATGTGTCTAAACAGATACATCCAAAGAGGGCAATATATGTAATGTTTGGCCTAATGAGAGCTGAGTAAAGGGGGACAATGACATACCTAGATCTAGACAAAATCCCTTTATTTATAGTCTGTGCACTGTAGATGGACTTTCTTACAACAATGGACACATGTTTGTCAAATGTTAGGTCACTACCCACATAACATCTCAAATCCCACAGTTTGGAAACATGTTTTCACTTTGAAACAACCCCACTCTGTCACCCCCATCTAGGCCCTCTATGGATTTTTTTCCTTCTAATTGCTAAACTTATATCACCAACTTTGAAGCTGCCACATTTCAAGAAAAAAAGAGAAGTTCCCTTGCAGTATCAAAGTGTGATGGTTACGACAATGACAATGACTGTTACTGTCACTGTATACTGCCACATATAAATGTTTTAGGGGCACCAAAATATGCTTTACTGGAAAGTAACATTTCTGAGAAAATTTTAGAAAAAATATTTACAAAGACCCTGTTAAATATGCAAATATTAAAGAAGGCTACATTAAAATATAAAATATAATAGTTTTCCAAACTAAATGTGGTGCTTTGTTTTAAAAGAAGAAGCTAATCATGCAATGGCAGGACTGTCACAAATTGCATGTTAACAAGAATTTCTTAATTAGGTACTCATTATTTTTGATTCAGTAATAGTTATTGTACATATGCTATTAGAACCATATGTGAAAGTGTACAAAAGTAATGATTTGTGTGTTTCTGTGTCATAAACCTGAGAATATTTTATTGAAAGCTTTAGACTGAAGAAATCACTGATTATTTTGAAGTGCACTTTGCACATCCTTTTTGTGTATACAATCTAGTCAAAAATTTGAAAGTAAATATTGTAAATATTGTGTTATTTTAATTAGTGTGATATTTCTGAATATTTTTCTACTGGCAACTGTGCAAAGCATTTACCATTATGCATTGTAAATCCACCATTGAATGAAGATGTTACTGCCAAATTATGTGCAGTCATTTATTCAAAATACTGTTTGAAAATCTGCAGTTGTCTTTTTCTACCTGCATTTTAAATATCTGTCTACTCAAATTATTTGTTTAAACTCTGCATTTTACTGTTTGTTTTAATTCTACATTATGAATAGTTGCTTTTCTAAGTAGTGTAATAGCTCTGAATGCATTTACTAAACAGTTACCTTTATTGGTTTAGATCGTGGCAAAAAGGGTCTGGTGACCAGCCCACTTATCCAGTTATCAAATTACAATAAATAAATAAACATTATGAAGCAAGAATGGAACAGACCATAAATATGTCTCATTTCAAGTTGTATCATATATTATACATTGCCTGTACTTTGCTTATTGTACGTTGCTATTGTTTCACTTCATTGAACCAAATGAGAAAACATGAAGAACCCAATAATAAAACATCTGTTTTCCAAGTATACAAGTGAACCCTTGGAATTATTTGCTTTTTTATTTTATGTGAGCCTGAAACTTGGAGAATCATGGTGGTTGGTGTTTATTACTAAAACATCTGTTTTGTTTATCAGTGCTTTACTAGGTAGAAGTTATGAACAATAGGACACCACTGTTTAAATAAACGTTCAGGTCAGATGAATATGCAAAGCCAAAAGGTTTCACACTGGTGAGGCTGGGATTATTAGATAAGCAGGAGTCTTTCAATGGTAACCATACCTCTCAACCTGGAAACATCACAAATCTGGACAGAGGTCCATGAAAAATAGGTACAAATCTGTGCAATGATTAACATGAAATGTGCATATAAAATTAGGTAACCCCGGCCACTCCACTGGAATTGTGGGATACCAACTTTTAAACGCAAACTGAAGAAAAGACAAAATATGTTCACAAAACACAAAATAAACAGAATAGTGTTTTATTTATATTAATATTTGAACTTGTGTCAAACTTTGAACTTGTATGAACCTAAAATTCAATTTTCTTTTATAAAAATTAAAAGTAACTGCTAGTAACCTGTTATTCTATGAACTATATTTTAAATCTGTCCCTATTTTAGATTCTTTTCCCCCCATTTTTAAGGCTTATCCAGATTTCTTGTGTTAGGAAGTTGTGAGCTGTGTGATAATACATTGCCAAGGTAGATGTACCACTGTCAAGATCATCACTGCAAGACAGCCCCCTCCCCAGTTAATGTGTGCACTGTGCAAACTGGTTCTGATAAACTCTACAAAAATATATACAGGATAGCTAACCTACATAGCCCCTAGCTTTTTATGTTGCTATTTTGCTCCATATTCAAGTTTACAGTCCCTTCTCCTCACAATCTATTGATAGTCGACTAGTGTTTCTTCATGACTGCAGCAACTCCTTCCCAAACATATGCAAGTTTTCGATTTTTCGCATAATTACATTTTCAATTTTTAACAGGTATTGCAATTAAAAAAAAACAGTTTTAACTACTGCAGTCATGAGAATTGCTTTCCTTTGTAGCCTCGCTGTCATATAAAAATAGTGCACCGTGAGAGCTGTTAAGAAAGAATGATCTATGCATGATGACTGCTACACACTTGGGACTTATTCCTATTTAAATGTGATCCTGTGTACAACTACAACACAACTGTATTCTCAATCTCAAATGCTGAACTATGCACTTTGAATATAGATCACTGAACCCTTAATGTTAGGTTAATAAAGAAAAAAAAAAATAAATCAGCATTTCTTCAAAAAAAAAGTACACAGAATGGCAGCAAAACCAAACATAGCTTTACAGACAAGGGGGAAAAACACAAAGAAAGAATGCAAAACACTGAGGGGAGCAGACAGCATGGAAATCCTTTGGGGGTATCTGTATCTGATACCTAAGTAATTCACACTATTTCCAAAACAAATCTTAATTCTGCACATCAATAATGGACAAGGGCAGCAGCTACATAACCATGTCATTGCTACTGAAATGTTTACGACCTGATCACCTCCCTCAGGAGCAACACCAGATTTGCAGCTTAAGGTTTGCAAATGTAAGGATAAGTAAAATGTGAGTAGCCAATAACTTTAAGCACAGTAAAGTCAAAAGAAAGTGGGCAAACAAACATATCACACTGTTTGCATAAAGATGCTAACAAAAAACTAAACATTTCACCATGCATCTCTGTTTTCAGAATGATCCTAACAAGTTCTAATGGCACAGCCCTGGAAAATAGCAGCCTTGGAGATCATATTTTTTCAGCAACCATCACTGTACCTTTTGTGAGTAAAATTCAGACACACTAACAAGGGCTGCTACTGGCTATCACACCTTATAAATTATATTTTATTAAAAAGTAAATGCATCACAAGCTCCCTGAGAAAACAGAATTCAACCAGAAACTGAAAAATGTATGTTACTGGAGTTGCTTTACAAAAGCCGTTACTGAACTGGGAAGGTAAGTGATTTAATTGCAAGAACAGAATCCATACAGTAAGCTGCAACTACATCATTTCTAGCCTTCTGAAATAAGGCAGCAATAAATCAACACCAAAGAGTAGACATTTTTGTACCACTTGGTCTTATTACTTATCAGAAAAAAAAAAAACTGCCGCACATTTATTACACCTATACGTTACTAAGCGAGAGAATGCAATCAATGGTGGTGATCTGCAATCATCTGACCCTTTACCAGTATTATACCCCCCCCCCCAAATGAAAGTAACAGCTGCTATTCATATTTCTGCATTTTTTTCCTTTGGAATATGGAGTGTTAGCTGGGATGGCTATGAACTATATTCTCCCCTTCACTGGGCAATCACAGTTCCATTCATCAACATATCCGTGTGGTATTTGTTAGTGGATACCCTCATGTTTAGTTAGTGGACACAATTCTTAATTCTTTAATAAAAAACAGACAACAGAAAATAATTTTAACTAATTTTATTTCAATCACAGATTTAAAAAAAAAAAACTTTTTTCTAATCATAAAAGCACTCAGACCTGCCACCTTACACATAAATGTTTAAAAATGATGCAGTCAATAACATATTTCCCAAGCAAAACAGTAGAAGTAACCTTTGTCTACTTCTAAATATGAGAGACTCTTTTCCAAATAATGATATCAAAGCTTGGAGATTAGTCTGGTTAACTACAGGCAGTACCTTCATAATAAATTCGATAAGAGTTCTAAAAGGACATAGCTCCATAGTTATCATAATAATAATAATAATAATAATAATAATAATAATAATAATAATAATAATAATAATTGTTGTTTGGGGATGCTGTGTTCAAATACAAATTCTCATTCCTATCACAATGAAAGCAAAATGACATTTACCACCACTGCTTACAAAGGACCGACCGATATCTAACCGATGCTTGTCAATGTTTTTTCACAAAACCAGTGAAAAATATTGAACATTGTCTTACTTATGTAAACTGTATTTAATAAGTTGTTAATATAAGCATGATATGCGTCTGCAACCACTCTGTACAAAAACGTCTGGAATCAGCAGATAAAAACCGTATGCAAATATAATTGATTGCCTTACATCACATTACATCATTACATTACAATGGGGCTCCAGTCCATCAGTATAAAGCTGTACTGCTTTGGATGCTGTCATATTAAAACCTCATCAGAGCTTGTTTTCCTGATGTATTCCCCACGCCTGCCTCCAATATGTAATTGCAGTAAAATATATATATCACAGCAAGGCTAAAGCAACTCTACTCCGAGGGCTGAAGTTGAATTCCATTAAAAGCATTGACATAAAGAACATGAGAAAGAACCAAGTTCACTCTCCCTTCCTCTCTCTCTCACTCCTCTTTGTTGGGTTGGCACATAAATCCTGACTGACCTGCAAGTAAAGGCACACACAGCAGCTCTCATCCGACCTGACAGTAGCTCACCAGCCACATGGTGAACATCACTCTCTGTGCTCGACTCAATGAATGCATTAAACCGTTACGGTACCTGTAAACAACTCATTTCATCATAAGCTCGTTTAGACAGCAGAAACAAACCAATTGATGGTAAGGATTAGAGATTCTTAAATTAGCTTTCCTTCCATCCTAGCTCTCTGAAATATATCCAATAAAGTTAGAGTTTCTCCCCTTAAGTCACTACCAGCAGGTCTTGGTAAAGCTGCGGGCATTAATAAGTTCAACTGAAGTTTTTTTTTTCTTTTAAATCTCCCGTGTCTCTGAATGTCTGCTAGGCAGTCAGGCACTGTCTCACAAAGCTGATGTCATCATGCATGCCCCAGACACTGGCAATGACATGATGATGTCAGAAGTTCTTTAAAATTTTGAGTAAAAATAAAAAAGAAATCGGGAATTGAGGGGACCACTTGTAAATTTGTGGCACCCCATTATTTTGTGCTCAAAACCATTAATATCCGAGGAATTTGGTTTGGTTGAGAGGTATGATGGTAGCCTGTAAACATTTAAACAGAGACTATGGAGAGAAGGAAGATTTCTTTAAGAGTTGTACTACTGACAGCATTGGTGTGAATTGATGTGGTATTATGAATGCTATCAGTGTCTGAGTGGCGAACATGTCCTGTTTTTTTTTTTTTTTTTTTTTTTTAAATGTTTCCTGTATCCACTATTCATTCCCATTACTTGACAAACTAGCATTATCCTTTCCTATATTTCCTAATTACTTTGCCTTGAAGATATACATTTTGCATGTTGTCAGAAAACATGCCTCACTTTAGATAGATAAAAGCACACCTGTTTTACTTGCTTTGTTGCCCTAAAACACATCGCTTGGATTAAAAACTCATTCTGCACCTTCTCCCTCATTTGTGAACACATAACTTAACAGTTTCTCTTTTAAAAGAGGCAAATTTTAATTGACAGTTTTCTGTCATTTTAGAAGAAATTGTTCTCAGAAATATCCAAACAAAAGCTGAATAATCTGGTTGTATTTGAGTAATTAATCCCAAAGAAAGGACCTTTAGGAAAGTGACAAGCCAAACATGAAAAATTTCCAAAAAAACAAAGACATGGCTTAACAACCTAGGCAAATACAAACTATTTAATGCAAACAAATCACACATATAAGGCATGTATACAAAACACACCTGAAAAGCTATTCAGTGAAAACACATTTGTGTTTTGTATTACATGTTACGTGTGTGATTTGTTTCCATTAAATACTTCGTATTCGCCTTGGAATGCTGAGTCACGTCTTCATTTTTTTTGTATTTGATTAACTGTTAACATCTGTATGAAGACCAATTTTTTTTTTGTAATATTTTATTTGCACTTCGTATTAGCGTGCTCTCCAGAAATATGGTATCTCCCTTGCAGCAGTTATAGGGAAAACCAGATGAGCAGGGTAAACAGTTCTCAGAAAGAAATGATATATTTTTTTCAAAACCAAGGAACAGATCTAGTCTGTTACTTATAGTTCCAGATGATCGACATAGTTCTTTTTGTTTGTTTAATGTATACTTAAAACATAATCCAATATCTGATGATTATTTATAAAGCTGAAAGTAAGAAACTATATACTTAGCCTTTTTATCATAGCTAAGACATCACTTTCACAATTCCTGCAGAGTGAATGGTTTCCCAGAAAAGTATTTTTTGATGATTAGACAGCTAGACTAACTCAGAAAAAGTGCTAACTAATATGTCATTGTAAATGACCCATTGTTTTAAAACAATTGCATGGCTCTATACATTAGTCAAGTACCTAGACTGTTGCCATATTGTCTAGAAGGTGTATATGTTTTGTGTGAAAAAATGTTGCATTTCTAAATTATGTGCTTAAGTTATATGCTACTAGCTATCCAAACAATTTCTCCTCCAAACATGCATGACTTTTTTGGTCTTCCTCTAAACTATATTAAAATGATTTCTAGACTAAATCCTGTAATTTCATTTCCACTGTATATAAAGTATATAATTCTTGCCTTACTGTACTTCTAAGAAGTGCAACATAAATATCTTTCAGGACTGTTTCTAATCTTATCTTTTCTTTTTCTTCATTCTGCAATGTCATTCCTGTTTTTGTGTAGTAATATATGACTTATGACCCTATCTTCTTTTCATTTTTCTATTACTAATGCTCATAAATCATGTCTGTCTCTACCAACCATCAACATTAGGTCTAGCTGCTTATGATTTGTTCAGTTTTATAAACAGAATAATTTACTAAACCTTTATGAAATAAATATATATATATATATATATATATATATATATATATATATATATATATATATATATATATCAACATGCACATATACACATAGACACACATGTACACTGTTTTGATATGGCTGTATATCAGCATTCTTTATACTTCTGACCTTCAGGAAATACCCAGTGTTAATATAAATAGTGTAAAATATCCTAAAGGAAATCTTCTTCAGCAGTGCAGCACCAACGTGGCATGAAACTGCACTTTCTACATAGTTTAATTGCCTTTTGGCAATATTTATGGATTAGGAGATTGCCATGTTATTTATTACATGGAGTACTTGGAAGAGGCTAATATAAATCATTTAGCCTTCTATTGAATATAACAGACACTCAGTAATTTAAAAAGCTTTAATAAAAATGGTAAAATATGAGCTGTGTCTCAGGCAGTAATGAGTCTCAGTTATCATGTATTTATCACTGTTATGTGCTGCTATTTATTTGCTTTTTTTGGGGGGTGTATTTCAGAGAGATCATTTGTACAGATGTAATCACATGCATCTATTGATAACAGTTTCTCAGTAGCATAAATAAACTATTTATTGTGAGAAGACTTCTCTGTAACATCTGAAGTTATGTTCACTGCAATGGACTGCAACTCATTTCCTTAGTTGCCATAAAGAGAAGAATGTTTAATGATGATAAAGAAAGTAGCTCAAATGAGTAGTCATCCGACATATCTTACTACAAGTAGAGAATTCTTAATGGAACATGTTTCAGACTTAAAGGGTGAAAGTCATTGCTGTTAGGATTGGCAAATATTAATTACTTTTCCTTTTTTCCTATATCCTATTTCCTATTTCTGTCCTGTCCTTGACAACTATTAAGCTGCCATTATAGTGGCCCTTTCATTCATTATTAGTGCACCACTGCCATTTCATTCCCAAAATGAAAAAAAACTCCAAAGCCATCAACAAAGCAAGCATAGGTTATTACTTGGCTAATGACCACAGGACTTTTAAAGCCTAGCCATGCTTCTCAAAGATGAGAATCAATCCCGATACCTTGTATTTGTAAGGTAAACAACTTAACCATTATGCCAACCCCTAAATGAGAGTTCTTATTGGAACTAAACCCATGCCTTTCTTATTGATATTCTCTATACCAGGCATTATCAAGTAGAGTCGCAAGTAGGATCGGTGTTCCAAATCTCTAACTCTGCCCCCTTGGTGGTTATGTAGGCTCCTGCATCACTGCAGAGGCTATTGGCACTCATCAGGAAGAAGCAGACATTCTCATACCCATTCACCGCTAGGGCTTTCAGAATCCTAGTTTGTGTATCCATCTCCATCCTCCCTACCTCAGCCATGGTCTATCTGTGAGACAACTTTCATTTTACACCTTGATTGTCATATCCAATAGCTGGTGAGACATCAAATCTCTCCCATGTACATATGTGCTGGCAAAGAACCATGCGTAACCCATCGAGAACGCAGTCCCTAATGTTCCCAAGCCACTAATTAAACTCTTGCCATTTATGTCATAGTCAGGAGTCTGTATCTAAGGGCCGCAGAGCCATGTCATTAATTACCTCATGATGTGCAAAGTAGTCAGCAGCCGCAGTTCTAAATCCTTTCTCAGTAGAAGACTATGTGTCAGTAATATGTTGCGGTTACAGAGAACATACAGAGTACTTATTTCAGTACCGATTATATTAACAAAAACAAGTTATTTTATTATGATTGCAGCTTATTCTTACATTGATGCATCTTGTGATAAATATCACATTACGGATGACAAAATGGGTGTGTTTTGTGGCAATGTACAGAATTTAGTCATTTTTGGGGTTGTTCAAAACTCATAATGTTCAAGATACCTTTTTACCACCATACTGTAGATACTGTCTTATGTGTTTTATACAGTAAGTTATTGCTATATATATATATATATATATATATATATATATATATATATATATATATATATATATATATATATATATATATATATATATATATATATATATATATATATATATATATATATATATATATATATATATATATATATACATATGTGTGTGTGTGATCTGTCAATATGTTTGAAGGTTCACTACTTCAAACCTCACTTCACCGAGTCCACTTGTTCGAAGTAGTGAAACTTCGAACATTGATTTTGGCAGTCACACTACAGTGCGGAATGGGAATATTCCCTTTTCCCTGCTTTATTGCGATCTTGGAGTTGGTATATTTAAGTAGGGGGTGTGGGGGGTGCAGAGGGGCTTGCCCCCTGCAAAAACATGTTTTAGTGTTTTTATTTTTTTTTTTG
>NC_056744.1:1736891539-1736936539 GCF_019279795.1 Protopterus annectens
GTCCTTATATTCCAGTGTAGCAGTATTCTGCATATGGGTGAGTGACAAAGCTCACTGAGGATTGGGAGGTGGGCTAGATGATGTTTCCAGGAACCCATGTAGGATAGCCCTGGCAAACCCTGTCCTGGCTCTGGAGATATGATCCAGTTTGTAGTGTTTGGTGAAGGTGTGCACTGAGGACCAAGTAGCTGCCTCAAGTATAGAGTTACTGTCTAGTTCCTTAAAAAAGACTCCAGAAAAGGCCATGGCCCTGGTGGAGTGGGCTTTGACATTGCCCTAAAAGGTCTTTCCATGGTGTAAGTAGCAGAAAGAAATAGCCCTGACGATCCAGGCTGAAATGGTCTGTTTGCCTATAGATTTCCCCAGGGCTCTGGGGTGGAAGGAGATAAACAGTTGGTCAGATTTCCTAAAAGGTTTGGTTTTATGAAGATAAATTCTCAGTTGTCTGTGGATGTCTAGGGAATGAAGTACTCTCTCACTATCCCCCTGCGGGTTGGGGAAAAAGGAAGGCAGGTGGATGGCCTGGTTTAAGGATAGGTCATTCACTGCTTTGGGGGTGAATGAGGGGTTAGTCCTGATTGTCACCCTGTCCATGTGGAAGATTAAAAATTTTTGGTGTAGCCATAAGAGTTTGTAACTCTGAGACCCTTCTGGCAGAGGTCATAACTACCAGTAAAACAGTTTTCCATGTGCAAAATGTTATGGGAGCTTTGTCTGCTGGCTCAAAGGGGGCTAGAGTGAGTTTCTCTAATACGTAGTTAAGGTCCCAGGGAGGAGGAACAGTTTAATGGGGAGTCTGTATACAAGGGATGGATCCAGAGGGAAGCAGGCAGAGATAGCAGACAAATGTGCTTTCAGAGATGAGTATGACAGCCCTGTCTACATTAGTTTACACAGGTAAGACGGGGTTAGAGGAATACTGATTTTCAGCGGGTCCAGCTGTCTTTTGTGGCACCAAATAGTAAACCTACTCCACTTTGAGAGATAGGATTTCCTTGTGGTGGGTTCCCTGGCCTCCTGCTGGACATTGAGCATGTCCTTGTTGTACAGGTAACTGAAGGGAATCAGAATCCTATCAGCCACAAGGTGAGGTGCAGGGATTGCCACTGTGGGTGTATTTGAGTCCTCTTGTGCTGTGTGAGCAGGTCCACTGATGGGGGTAAATTGTGTTGATTGCCCTTGGACAAATGAAGGAGAAGTGGGAACCAGTGTTGTCTTGGCCAGTTGCGTGTCAACAGCAAGATTTTTGGTGAGTCCTGCTGAATTTTCAGCAGCACCTTTTGTATTAAGGAGAAGGGTGGGAATGCATACAGAAATTTCCTCTTCCAGGTTATCGAGAAGGCATCTGTCATCAGTGCCTTGGGGACTTGTGTCCTGGTGCTGTACCCAGGATGTTGCCTGTTTATGGAGGAGGTGAACAGGTCTTTTTGTGGTATACCCCACCTGTGGACCAGATTTAGGACAACATCTCTTTCAAGCATCCATTCATGGTTGTCTGAAATGGTTCTACTTAGGAGATCTGCCTGGGAGTTGTGTAAGGATGGAATGTAGGCTGCCTCTAGGGTACTTCCTTGTGAGGTGGCCAGTTCCCACACCTGCAGAGCTAGTCTGCATAGAAGGTATGAGTTTGTGCCTCCTTGTTTGTTGAGATACCACAGGACTCTGGTGCTGTCCTTGAATATCTTGAGAGGGCCCTGCTCTAGACAGGGTAGGAAGGCTTGGAGGAGGATCTCTCTCATTTCTCTGATGTTTATGTGGTCTAGTTTGTGTCTGTCTGTCCCTTGCACTTTTCTCTGCCTTAGTGTTGCTCCCCATCCCAGATCTGAGGCATCTGTGTGCATAGTCTGGGAGGGATTGGGTGTTTTTAGGGGGAGGCCTGGGTCCTGGGCCACCTGAGCCACCCACCATCTCAATTCCTGTTTTAAACAGGGAAGGAGGGAGACCCTGAATTCTAGCAGGTAAGAGTGCTGAGTCCACGCAGATTGTTGATACCATTGTAGTTTCCTCATGTGCATTCTTTCTAGGGGCAACATGGGAATAGTGGCTGCCATGTAACCCAGAAATTGCCTTGCTGTCAGCACTGAGGATTGAAGGGCAGCGAGTATGTGGTGTGTCAGGGACACCACCTTTTCTGGTGGTAGGAAGGCCTTCATGAGGTCTGTCCAGATTCTGCATCCCAGGAAGGCAATGTCCTGTGCGGGCTTCAGATGTGATTTTGGCATTTTTATTAGAAATCCTAGGGACTGAAGGAGGAGCATAAGGGTCTGGGTGTAAAGACGAAGAGTCTTCTGGTCTTCTCCCTGAATTAGGAGGTCATCCAGATAGGGGAATATCAAGATCCCCTTTGTCCTGCAGTAAGCGAAGACTGGAGCCAGACATTTTGTAAATACCCTGGCAGCAGTAGAAAGCCCAAAGGGCAAGGTACAGAACTGAAAATGGGATGAGCCTGCCAGAAATCTGAGGTATTTCCTGAAGTTGGGCTTTATAGGTATGTGAAGGTAGGCATCCTTTATGTCCAAGGTTGCCATGAATCCCTGAGGAAGCAGGAGGGGGAAGAGGGTAGGGAGAGGGAGCATCTTGAAGGTAGGAACTTTTAAGAAGGGGATGAAGCACGAGACGTCTAGAATAGGCCTCCATGGTCCATCCTTTCTGGGAACCAAAACGATTCTGGAGTAGATTCTTTTTCTTTTTGATTCTGTAGGCACTCGTTCTATAGTACCTTGTATTAGTAGGGTTTGCAGAACCTGTTGTAGGCGGGGTAATTGACTGATGGGTGATTGGGGTATGCCTAGCCTTGACGGGGGTGGTGGTGATCCAGTACATAAAGTAACCGTTTTGTATGATGGACAGAACCCACTTGTCTGAGGTAATGAGTGACCATGCAAGGAGACAGTGAGCAAGATGGGCAGACAGGGGAAGGGAGGGGCAGTTGAAAGTTTGACAGGCAGTCAGACACTACCTGCCCTATCTGGAAAGGAAGGTTTTTGGGTGGAGGAAAGAGAAGCTCTAGCCAGTTCTGGGGTGTCTTCTAGACCTGGGGGCTGTAGGTCTAGAGGCCTTCCTAATAAACTGGGTCTTAGCTGGGTCGTTCGTCTGGAACTCAGGGATGGGAGAGACCAGGAGGCGTTTTAAATCCTGTAATTCTTTTCATTTTTGTTGCAGGGACTTAAACAGGTGTGCCACTTTTTTACCAAACAGGGCAGAGTGATCCAAAGTGCATTAATAAGTCTGGCCCTGAAGTCTTCAGGGAGAGGCTGAAGACATAGCCATGAGTATCTTCTTAGTGCAGATGCTGATGCAGCTGGCCTAGCTGAGTCTGCAGCTGCATCATAACGGCATCTTAATTAATGTTTATTCACCTGAGAGGTGAGTGCTGGCAGGAAGGTCAAGGAATGTTTGGCTGCACAATCTGAAATGTCAGCTAATTCCTTAGTGGCCTTGTCCAACAGAGCTAAGGAACATTTGGTCCTGTGAGTTTGGTAGTTAATAGCTCTGAATGACAGGTTAGCAGAGGTATACATTTTCTTTCCTAACCTCTCCATGGTTTTGCTGCCCTTGTCACCTGGGAGGATGGCAGTGGTAGGAAGAAGCTTGGAAGCCCTATCAGTAGAGATGGGGATAATGGCTAGATCAGCAGGAGGCCACTTAATCAGAAATGTTTCTGTCTCCGGGACCTTGTAGAGTCTATCTGCTCATCGTGGGGTTGAAAGTTGGGTGTCCAGGTTGATGGAAGCAGAAGCAAAGGCATCTAGGGAGGCTGGCTGACTAGGAGGGATAGCAGAAGGACTGGGTGTCCATTTGTATCAGGTCATGAAGCCTCTTTTGTACTTTAATCATATCCAAGGATTCCCATTTAAAGTGGTCTTTCATCTTATTGATAGTTTCCCCAAAGTTTAAGTCCTATACAGGGGAGTCAGGTTCAGTAGAGCCTTCCTCTGGAGATCCATATCCCAGGTGGAAGAGATCTGAGAGGAGTAAGAGAGGGAATCCTCTGATAAATCAGACAGTTCCTCCTCCTCTAGTTGTTCTACCCCTCGTTTCAGGAATGAAAGGTCTAGGGCTTAGGAGGGGAGGTGCAGTGGCAGGGGTTTCTAAGGCAGTAGGCCTGATGGCCATAAAGGCATTAAACTAACTCTGGCTGAAGGCCTGCCAATTGGGCATACTTTCAGAAGCAGGAGATACGTGCTTTGTTTTCTGTTTTTTCTTTAGAGGCCTCACAGGCGTCTGACTGGGAGAAGGCCTCGAGTCAGGTATAGGGATGGTGGCAGCGGAATCCAAAGAGCCCAGAGTGAATGCTGGTTCCCCCCAGTGTCTAAGGTAAATGCTGGTGTAGCCTCTATGGATGTGTTGTCCACTCAAGATTGTGCAGCTTCCTCAGAGGTACCAGCTTTATTCACACCAGCAGAAGCTGAATCCTTGGCCATGCTGCTGTCGGCCACAGACCGAGGAATGGCTGGAAGAGGCGCAGCTGAAGACATAGGCCACATGATCTTGGCCCTGTTCTTGGGCAGTTCAGATGGCATATCAGGTGCGGCCTGCATCCCAAACACTATTTGTTTTAAGTGCTGGTTCTCTAAGTACAAATGCAAAGCCTGTAAATGGCTACGTAAGGTCTTAGGGACAAAAGATTTACAAATCGCGGAGTTCCGTGATCGTGTTCCTTACCTAAGCAAAAAAGACACTGATCATGGGTGTCTTTGTGGGAAATCTGCCAACCACAGCTACACTTGCCCTTGCTGGATGACATGAATAGACTATAATGAAAAACAGTAGGATTGAAAGGATCCCCAAAGGGGTACTTAACTGAATTTTTTCTTGATCTGACGTCTGCGAGAAGCAGGAGCACCTGGTGTATGACTGGCAGCTGAAAAATTCTGAGCTCTCATGTGTGCAAACATCACTTTTATGGCCCACATACCTTCTGCTGCCACGTCAGAAGTCCGACGCACCTAGAAGGACTGAAAACTGAAAATCTTTGGAAACCTGGCCAACGAACTGGAGTGAAGCTCAGTCCTAACCATAAAACTGACAACCAACCCTAACTGCTACACTCCCATTCCCTCCCAATCCCTTTCAACAGTTACCAAGCTTAAATTTGTTAAACTCATCTGCATGCCTGATTGAAGCATTCCTCCCCCACTGCTACTCTATCTAAATAAATGGCTGAGTCCAAGCACAGGTATCAGCCCAGGCAGGCTCCATGATGGACGTGCTCTTGGCTGTGAGGACGTGCTCTGTGAGCAGCCATGACTTCCGCATTTAAAGTTCACCCTATCTCAGTGTGTCGCACAGGTGCTTGAATTCTGTTAGCTTATGACTGACTTGCTCACTGCAACTTGCACAATGCATCAAATATCTAACGTCCCTCTGGTTCAATCCTAGTAAGCTACATAACCCCCCAGATCCCTGATTCTGACTCTACAGCTTCCACCATATCCCTAACCCTAAACTCAATCATCATTCCCTAATCTTAACCCTAAAATTCCACCTCTGTCCATACCTCTACAGTCTGCTATTGCTTCCTCGACCCAAAATTCATTAAAAAATGAATAAGCACATGAATTTGTCTAGTTCCAACCTCATCAGCATGAGTGTTGAGGGAAAAAAATAAAAAACAGAGAAACTAGTAGTCTTAAAACGTTGCTGATGAGCTCAGTCACAATAATTTGTTCCCATTCCTTATCATACACTATCCTCCTTATACCCAGGACATTACACCAAACTCCTTGTACCACTCCTCACGTATATCACATATATAGCTGGTCCACTATTCCTCCAAAAAATACTGTCTTGCCCAATTTTCAGTTCCCTGCATCCACTTAATACTCATCTTCTGTATTGCCTTTTTTTGCATTTAATTGTCCCTGTGAGCCATAAATGAGCCATATTCTCCATTTCTCTAATCTCCACAGTTTCTTCCCTCCTTTGTGACAATTCTTTCTTTTTAACTTACTGCCCTTTCTTTCCTTTTAATTTTTTTATTTACCTTTTATAAAATGTCCAATCTGTTGCACATATGGAAAAACTCTGTCATAAGTGCTTCACTTCTTAGGTTCCGTTGATTGTCAATCAGTCTCGTAACAGTAACATCCCTCATCCTCTGCAAATGTTTGATGATGTTTCCATTTTATCCTCCGTACCTAGACATCAGTGTGGAACTGTACCAGGTCTAGTGCATCCTTTGTCTTACCCCTATATAATACCCCATTCATAACCTTTTCCATTAGCATAAACATGACACCTTGCCCTCCTATTTCCCATGCTTCACACTTAAACCCTCTAAGATCACTATTTTCAAATCCCCTTGATCTTTCTGTAAAATTAATGGTCGCGACAAATCTTGAGATATTCTGCTGTCCCTTCCTGTCACCATCCAGTCTTATTGTCTGCATTCTATATTTATAATTTTTTCTCTTTTTTGTTTCCTTTCCACAAACATCTGTAGCATACCTTCTGCATATTTTGCAAATTTTTATCATTCAGAACCATATTCTTTCACACCAAGGTACTTGTCTCCTTCTTCCAGCCAGGGTAACTCCTCATTTTAAAATTTCAGCTTAGACTTCAATATGAATCTACCCAAATCTCCAAAATCCAATGTTAACTGCGTCTATAAATTGTCTGACAAAATTGTAGAATCATGTTTGAGACAGTGTATACTGTTCCTCCCCATCCCTTTTCTCATCTACATCCTTCTTTCTGCATCAAACTGTAACTTCCTATGAAAAACAAACAACGGGCTAAGTGACAGCCCTGCCTTGCTTCTTTCTTTTCCTTGTCTCTCAGAACATTAGCAAATTGGTTTATTGACTTTATATATAAAAAAATATTCATAGAGCCAATATTTTTTCTATGTGAGCACAGTTGAGTAAATATAGACTCATTCTTGTTCATTTACTTATTTAACTCATATTTCTTAACTATGCTGTTGAGATGGCACTCTGTAGCTATAATCCAAACCAGTAGAAGTTGCCGTTGTATTGTAATGAACATTTGCAAATTCCAATTTGACTTCAAGATTCACTGTGTCATCTCAAGCATCCCAAGCACTGCACAGAATAAATTACAATCAATAATATAAAGAAAGTAAGTAAAATATTTACTAACAAAAGATTTCAACAAAAAGATGGATTTCAGTGTTGACACTCATCAAAAACAATCAAGGCAACAAGGAAGGCAAGTTAAAATACGTAAGATTTTAGAGAGCATTTAAATCCACCCAGTAATGCAGACTCTTTCAACCAAGCAAATAGTAGATTACAAAGATAGGGTCCTTGATAGTTAATGCCCAAGCATGAAGAATCATTGTTGGAAGTTCTAGTAGACCTCGGAGATCTTGTTGGGTGATATCAGTTGCAGCAGTTATTCAGGTAAGAAGAAGACAAGCCATGTATGGCTAAGAAGAATTAGAAATATATGGATGATACATTGCCTTTCAGATAAACACAGAAGTCCCTTATGAGCTGGAGTAATTCAGTAGAACATAGATCCCTTATGAGCTGGAGTAATTCAGTAGAACATAGATCCCTTATGAGCTGGAGTAATTCAGTAGAACATAGATCCCTTATGAGCTGGAGTAATTCAGTAGAACATAGATCCCTTATGAGCTGGAGTAATTCAGTAGGACATAGATCCCTTATGAGCTGGAGTAATTCAGTAGAACATAGATCCCTTATGAGCTGGAGTAATTCAGTAGAACATAGATCCCTTATGAGCTGGAGTAATTCAGTAGAACATAGATACTCCAGGGAGTAGCAATGCTTACATACGCAGTTTTGTCCCACTCTAGGTTGTCAAGTTCTGCATCTAAAACCTCCAAATAGAGGTTATTTTAATTTTTCCAAGATGGGACAGGGTGTATATTACTGTAAGGATGTGAAGATAGAATAATGCACTTGATAAGTGCATTGCTCTCAACTAGAAACAGCCATAATTGACAGAAGCTTGAGTTCTCATCCTTTAAAACAGCTTTTCATCTGAAATCGGTTATAAGGCAACTTGGACATGAACAGCAGCTTGTCTGTACTATAGATAATATATTGTCAAGACTGGCGTACTTGAGTCACTGTGTGATATATATAACCACTGCCAGTGTCTTGGAGGAAGTGAGCTTCAATTAAACTGATTACTGACCATTTAAGCATTGATGCATTCCAGGTCCTTAGCAAAATAGTTATTTGCTGACATAGATTCCTGAGGAAATGATAGGTAATGCTTCTTGTCATCAGTACAGCAAAGGAAATGCACATTTCTCAGTCATTTAAAATCTCTCAGAGACACTATATGTTGTAAATAAGACTACACCAAGTTCATTATTCTGCAGCACAGCACAGTCAGGGGAGTGGTCCAGAGGTCAGAAGAATGAATGCCAAAAATCTCTCAGGATTATCCACAATATAGGAAGTGAGACATTCCAATTCTAGTTACACAGCAGTAATGCCGAAGTTGGTAAAGCAAGATGGAATGGTATAGCACTGTCATCAAGACATTAAATATAACAACGAGAGTTTACCAATATTGATCTTGATGTATGAAAAGCTCATTAAGGAACCTAACGGACCAATCAATTACTGTATCAAAAGTGAAAACTAGATTGAATGGGACTACTGGTGTTATTATCTTTCACGTAAGTTTCCAGTTGAAGGTATCGACTTTTTCAAGAGTCCAGTTATGAAACAGAAGACTTGAAATGAGATCATTCTTCAGATTGCCTGGAGCTCTGCCTTTTTGAGAACTGGATTAACAAAGCTTCTTCTTTTCTGCAGCAGGGCTCTATCAGTGCAGCTGTGGAACAAGCACGGTAAGGATCACCATGTCTCTCCCCTCAGAATGGGCCCATCCATCCTCCTTTCCTGGGTTCTTAAGCTCCTGAGCCATTAGCCAAACTGGGATCACCTGGCCTTTAGCCCCATGGCTTTCTCCCTTTGAACCACTGGCACAGGCAGTTGTCAGGTAGTTAGTAAAAATTCAGTTTCTCATCCTACAAATATTCTTTCCTTTGAAGCCCATGGGAACAAAAACTTAATCATCACATTTCTTCTCAGATCACCATACTAATGAAAGATTCCCCAAAAGGATATCATGCATATTAATCAATCTGGTTATAAATGATAACTAAAACAAGTTACCATTGGCTGTCATTAGCTCATGCTTCAAATTTAGAAGTATTTAGAGGCTTACCTTTACCGTAGGAAGTTTACAATTGTTGTTAGTCTGACTTTGTACTTATCTGCACTGCCAGAAGATCATCACAGAGATTAATATCCCTTGTAATTTTTTTGAACTTCTACTAGGCAACACTGACTGATTACATTAATGCATTTCTTCTGAATCAGAGCATGCCTTTTAGTTGTTTGATATGACCGATAATCAGTTTTTACTCTCCTATTCAAACAAGAAAAATAAATATTGTGATATATGTCACTCATGCAAAATCTAGTTATTAATTCTGAACTAGACTTCATATGAAATATATGTTTTGTTACATTAATTCAGGCTTTGATATTGTATTGACTTTTATAAGAAGGTTTGTGGTATTTCCTTCTGTTTTATGCCAAAATTACTTTTTTATCTTGTTATCCATCGTGTCTATTAGAAAGCTATATGCTTTCCTATTTTTGAAAATAGAGTAAACAGCTCTGATAACATTTTACTTTTCATATACTTACTGTGTATGTATTGCTACACATGGTAGACTGATAAGAGATTTAGAATTTAACATTAGTTTCTTTTAAAAAACAAGGTCATACACGAATGTATATAGAAGCAGCACAACATCTTCACCTCTTCGGCAGGATAGTCTGTCATTCTTGGACGCCACGAATAAAATACTTTTGTTTTACATACTCATTAGGGTACTCTTTGGCTTTATTACCATGAATATTAATATATGCATTTTCCAACAGAAGTAACTGAAAGATAAAGCCATCAGAATGTTAATTTTTTTTTTCTCTGCCGCTCTATTTTATGCATTCTAGGTCAGATGCAATCATTAAGCTGCTTATGGTTAGCAAGACAAGAACAGGTAATGTTTCCATACCAGTTTTTCTTTTCTCACTTTTTGCTTTCTAACACTTGTCATCAGGATATGAAGAGAAGGTCATAAAGATGATGGAGCAAAGCTCCAATAATTAGTTAAGAATTATACATGTTTGAGCAAACCAATATTATAGTCATCATGTTAATATTGTCACACACAGCAAACGTGTGCAACCAGTACAACAGAAGTGCATTTGAATTTTAAAATACAGGGCTACATTCATGAAGGTACTGTGAGGTGTACATGACTATGTACATGTTGCAGAGCCTTTTTGCTATTCAGCAAATGCCCTTACAACATGCAGCCTGGTCCTCCAACACAAAGAAGTGCAGCACCATGAAGGGATGGACTCGCAGCCATGCTTAATGCTAATGAAGCATTCTGTGTGTGGGGGGGTGCATATGCTAATTAGCCATGCACTCTCTTCTCAGAACTGCCTACAGGAAGTTATCTACATAGCTGAGTGATTGGAGAAAGTGCTTGGCCTTGTAGATTGGGATGGCCATCTCCACCACGTTACAATAATGAACATGGCTAAAAGAATATGATCAACCACCAAATATGAAAGTGGTGAAGGGGTAACCAATGCAAACCAGAACTTGCTTTAAAAATGCCATAATTGCATCAACATCAAAATGGAGATCGAGTGATGCGGGAACCAATGGACACCAGGTATTAATGTTTAAAGTGCCTTATCCCACACCAACTTTACTACAGGGATTGGTGCTGGGGAGATACACACTCTAAAATGCCATATTAGGCTCAATATTAACAAAGGGACTAGGGCTACAGGGTTACACTGGTCTCCAGGGAATACTCTTGAAAGTGCCTTAAGCAATGAAGATTATAGCACACATGATTGTGGACCCTCGAGCAAAATCTAAAGTTCCATAATGACATTAAGTGCACTAAGGGGATGTTGGAGGATGACAGGACACCAGGAAATACATTTTAAAGTCCCTTAATGTCACCAATGGTACTATGGAGGATGGGCAGTCGAGGGGACCACCGGATACCACAGAGGTAGTGTTGTACTGACACTGACATGGTAAGGGGGCTGGAGGGATGGGAAGATAAACTAGACACAAAGGGTGGTTCTCTAATGTGCTGTATTGGCACCAACATTGTAATGGAGTTTGGTGGAGGACTGGTATAAACTTCAGTTGAAAAAATAAAATAAAAAGCAAATAATCTCATAAGTCATATAACAGGTTAAGCATTAAAGAATGAGACGGGATATAAGAGAAATATTTGCATTCTTTAAGAAACTCATAGTGTATATATGTGTACAAAGTTAAAAAAAAAATTAAAAAAAACAAGTAAGCAGAAACAAAATGTCACAGAGCTTAAATTTTAGTAGCACATGGAAGGCATGCTTCCCATGTACAAGGTACAAGGTTCAATCCCAACCACAGACTAATGCCTGTATTTAGTTTGCATGCTCTGTCTGTCTCTCTTTGGGGTTCCTCCTACCTCCCCAAAACATGCTGAGTGTTTCCATCTCAAACTCACCCAAGAATGGAGCTATGCGTAGCAGCACAGACTCTAGATGGTGCCCACCAGGAGAAAGAGTTGTATAGACCAAAACATTGGGCAGCTGCTGTGGTGCACAGTATCCTCAAGATAAGTGAACAGATCTCATATTGTGGCAGGGCAAGCCACTTGACTGTGTAAAAATATGGCTCTATGTGATCTTGTCACATTGACTAATGTCACCAAATGGGTTTGGTATTTGTCGGGAATAAGTTGGTTGAGGACCCTGACTGCTATGATCTACAACCTGCTCCAACCTATGCCAGGGATGTGTGAGGGGGTATTTGTGCACCTATTGAACAGGGTGTGCCTTCCATAAAGCCCAATAGCCCTAGGTCAATAAGCTACTTGCTGGCCTGTGTCCATTTGCACTGATTGGCTTATCTGGCATAGTTATATTGAGTGAAAGTGGGACATAAGACCAATCAACCTGCCAACATGAACTAAGAATTGCTACACTCTATGTAAGTTCACTGACAGGATCGGGTGTGGAAGTGGATGACATGAAGGTAAGGAGTAGGCTGGATATACTATTTATCCAGGAGACAAGATGGAAAGGCAGTGCAGCAAAGATACTTGGTTTAGGATCCAGAGTCTACAACTCAGGAAGAGGACAGGCTAGAAATAGTGTGGGAACTGTGATGAGGGAGAGGCTTCACATGACATTGAAGGATGTCATCAGAATAAGTGACAGACTCATGGCAATCAGATTCCAGTATAACACTAGGGCAGTATTCAAGATATCGGCCTTGCCTCACAACACAGTTGTGATAGTTAGGAAAAGAGTGCATACAAACAGAAGTTGCAAGACCTACTAGATAAAGTAGGTCAATATAAATCACTGTTGATAATGGGTAACCAAAATGCATATATCAGAATAAACAGAACAAGATATGAGGACTGACTGGATCCACATGAGTGGAACAACAGCAATAAAGAAGGAGAGGCCATTACAGACTTCTGTCTGGCAAATAGCTTTTAGTGATGAACAAATGGTTCAGTAACAGACAGTAGCAACATCCCATATAAGAGTGGCCAACATGCAACTCAGGTAGATGTCCTCCTAGTAAGGAAACAGAAGTGAGGTTATATTAGCAACTGCAAAGTCTTCCCCACAGAAATGGCTGTCCTACAGCATAAACCACTGGTTGCCACAGTCTGTTGCAAACAGTGGTCAGAGAAGGCTTGAAGATCAACAGAGACCAGGCTGAAGACATGAATGTTGACTGAAGGGAAAGTGCATCAGTTGAAAGAATTACTCAGGGCTCTAACACATCAAGATGAAGAGGAAATAGTTGGAGATGAAGAAGAACGGCAGCTCCTTGAAACAGCTTGTGTGAGGACTACAGAACAGATATGCATCTGTGCCGGGTATGGAAATAAAGTACGTAAGGAAAGCTGATGCAAGAATGCAGAAGTCCTGGAAGTCATCAAAAGAAAGGTATAGTGCAGAAAAAAGTGGGAGATAGAAAAGACCGAGCAGGCTAGGAAGGAATACTGGTTGTCTAACAAAGAAACTAAGAGAGGGGGTGTAATAGAAAAGAACAAGGCATCAGAGGCACTCTGCCAGGTTCTCAAAAGGGACCTAGTAGATGGCACAAAGAAATTCTACAAGGTTGCAAGCCCAGCAAAATCCTGCACCAGTCCTCAGGAGTGATTTTCAAACACAGCCTATGATGAAAGAAGAAGAGGTGCCCACCACAGATGAAGTAAGAAGAGCACTTAGGAAAATGAAGTCCAGGAAAACAGCAAACTCAGATGAGTTCACAGCAAATATGATAAAGATGTTTGGTGAGGTGGGGGGAGAAGTGGCTACTGAGGGTAGTCATAGCAGTGTGGAGAGAAGGGCGTATCCCAAATGACTGGAGAATAAGCATACTAGTGCTAGTGTTCAAGAACAAAGGGGACATTCAGAATTTTGGGCCATACATAGATATCAGTATTCTATCACACTGTTTAAATGTTCGGCGAGTGTGACTCATAAATGAATTTGAAAAGCTGTAGAAAAGAAGATGGGTGAAGAGCAGTTAGGACTGAGATCAAAGTACATCACAAATGACCTTACATAGGCTGTGAGACAGATAGTTGCAAAGAAGCTTGAAATGAGGAAAGAGTTCAGCTGGGCATTACTGGACTTGGAGAAAGCATATGGCAAGCTTCCAAGCAAGCTAATTTAGACAGTTCTGAAGTAGTTCAAAATCCTAGAAATATTGGTAGACTTCATGCAATCTGTGTACAAGGACCCCATGCCTCTAGTATGAACAGAGTTCTGTCTCACAGATGGGTTCCGTAGTGGGAGTGAGTATGCATCAGGGTTCAATTCTGACACCTCTGCTGCTCATACCAGTGAGGGACTATATCGGCAACAGTTTGGAGGGGACAGATCAACAAATTTTCTGTATGCAGATGATGTGGCATTACAGGCAGACTCTGAACAGGAACTTCTGCATAGTATAGGGGAATTCAGTGCAAATCTGAAGGCACATGGGATGAAACTGAGAACAGATAAGATGGTTGTAATGGCAGCAAATGGGGGAAATCATAGAAGCTGAGAACTGAGACAGAAATCAAAAGAGTGGAAAAGGTTAAAAGCTTCAAGTGTATCAGAGGGTTGGTTGAAAAGAAGGGAAGTCTGAATGAGAAAGTCAAAGCTAGAATCAGAATTCTGCAGCCAACTGGTACAGATTGGCAGGGATAGTGTATAACACACGAAGGCCAAGAAGATGAAAAGTAGGATGCATAAAATAGTGGTGCAACCAGCACTACTGTATGGTACAGAAACTTGGAAAGTAAAGGCAGAGCAGCTGAAAAAGCTAGAGGTGATGGAAATGAAGTGTCTGAGATGGGTGAAAGGATTCACACTGTAGGGCACACAAATAAATGAGGATATAAGAGTAGAAGCCAAAGTAGCTGCAATTGCAGAAAAGGTCAAATAGAACAGATTACAGTAGTTTAAGCATATGCACAGAACAGCAAAAGACAATCTGGTGAAGAAGATTTGGGAAAGAGTAAGGAAGAAGACAAGAGGAAACCAGGGCATCCAGCAAAGGGGTGGATTGTGGGAGAGAACATCTGTAACACTCAGGCAAGAGAGTTGAAAAGGTATGAGAGTGGCATTAAAAAAAGAGAGATGGCAATAGCTGACATGACACTCTGACCCCATGCAGAAAATGGGAAACAGGATTGATGATGAAGATGAAGATGATGATGATGATGATGATGATGATGGTGATGAGGGGGTGGCAGAATTAGGTGGGTTAAAAAAAAGGTGTTGAGCAAATGAAATAGTCCTCCAAAAAAGAAAAAAACACCGGGTTTAGAATCTGTGGCAGAATTCAATAGTGCCTTAACGCTAGCAAATAAACAATATTGACAAATTAAATTAAGTCATTACAGTGAATTCATCTATACATTCATACATAACAGATCCATTGATTGAGTCCTAATTATAGTTTATCCATTAGATAGCAAAATATATAACTAGGTAACCAAGCTAATTAGTTCTTTTCTACCACTAGAATCTATGTTTCTATATCAAGAGGAATAGTTATCATGTAATAAGTATAGAAGTTTCTTTTTCATTACATTTTTCTTCTTTTTCCAGGTGCCTCATTCTTTATACAAATGTGCGCTTTGCACAATAACATCCAGCTGTTAAAATCTTTGTACAAAAAGAAAAAAAGATAAAGAAATTTCATGTGATGTTTTGTATGCGTGTGTGTGTGTGTGTGTGTGTGTGTGTGTGTGTGTGTGTGTGTGTGTGCGTGTGTGTGCGTGTGTGTGCGTGTGTGTGTATGAAAGAGACAAAATATTTTCTTTGTGTTTTATGATATTGTCTGCAATCTGGTTTGCCCTAATGAAAAGCCTACCATTAGTTTCTATTTGTAATTCTTAATTATGGACATTAATTAGATGACTTCATTCACTATCTCAATGCCTTTTTATTGTAATTTAATGTTGACCTTGTGGATCTAAAAAAAGATTAATTATGTGATGCTTAAAGCTGATTGTTCATTTTTGAAATAGGTCTTCATTATCTGCATAAATTTTCCAAAATAATCCCTGTAGAATACTAGAGTATTTATCTCTGCCTTACTCAAAAACAAGCTAACTAATCAAGTGTTTTAAATTGTATTTTTCCATTCTGCTGATGTGTACAGATTGACTATTCCAGTTATCACATTGCTTAGTTGTTTATCATACCAGAAACTTTTACCACAGTGATATAAATCATATAGTCTGCAAACTGTGTCCATGAGCTTGTAACTATACTGGCAGTATCACTTGCATTCTTTTCCATTTGTGATGAACTGTATTAATTCTACATCTGAATGCTGTAATTAAATCAAAAGGTGCTTCAACAAAGTATTAGTTTAAAGGTGTGCACACTTATGCAACCAGCTTATTGTATACTTTTTATTTTTTATATCTTTTCCCCTAATAAATTTGTTTGTTTTTCAATAGAATTGCACAGGTTATAGGTCACATTAAAGGTGGGAAAAGTATTGAAATGATTTATTGCGGTCTCATTTTTTTATATAAAAAAACTGTCATTTTAACAGAGGTGTGTATACTTTTCATATCCACTGTATTTTTTATTGTTTGTAGTAATTTAGTCAATGAGCTCTAACAAAGCATGGTATGATGTTTCATTGCATTCCTTTTATAAAGTATTGCAGTATACCATTGGGCAAAGCTTGAAGATTATTACAAGAGGTCACCTGTAAAATCATTACCAGCTCATGTTCATAGGCTATTGATATATGGTGATCTTAAAAAGCCTAGCATTAAATACCCGTAGAAGTTTTTGCCCCTTATATTTGGGTCTATATTGTATGTTCAAAGTTTCAAAACTTCGAACGTCATATAATCGAATTTATATAACTGAAGTTTTAAAACTTCGAACATATTAAAAAAAAAAAAGAAAGAAAAGAAACTTACCTGAACGCTGTAAGCGGGGGGAGGGTGCAAGACCCCCTGCAACCTCCCACCCCCCGCTACTTAAATATACCAACTCTGAGACCACACTTCAGTGAAGTGAGATCACCATAGGGAATATTTCTCTATACTTCACTGTAGTGCGGTCTCGGAGTTGGTATATTTAAGTAGCAGGGGTGTGGGGGGGTGCAGGGGGGCTTGCCATGTGGGGGATGCAGGAGGGTTACAGCGTTTCTTTTAATTTTTTGAATAGAATTGTGCATAGAATTTGGCAGTGAAGGATTCTGGATAAGTAGTGGGGTCATCATGATTGAAGTGGATATAGACATTAGCCAGGTCATCACACAGGTTTACTAGATTAGCCTTTGCATAATCTCTGAATACTGAGATATACTGAAAGATGATTTAGGCTTCATTCTTATGGTGAATGTAGTTGACTTTTCATTGCTATGAATAAATTGAATTATCTCTCTTCTTTTTAGTATTTCCTTCAAAACTGAAGTATGACAGATAAATCATTAACAAACAATATAGCTATGGAGGATAAAGGTGGAAAATGTCTTAGCAAGGGCGGTGTCTACTGCAGCAAATCCAAGTATCCAAACATGCCTATCAGTCACAACTGCTATGCTTCTATAACATGGCATTGTTGTTTATTGTGTTGTGTGTGTGTGTGTGTGTGTGAGTGTGTGTGTGTGTGTGTGTGTGTGTGTGTGTGTGTGTGTGTGTGTGTGTGAGTGTGTGTGTGTGTGTGTGTGTGTGTGTGTGTGTGTGTGTGTGTGTGTGTGTGTGTGTGTGTGAGTGTGTGTGTGTGTGTGTGTGTGTGTGTGTGTGTGTGTGTGTGTGTGTGTGTGTGTGTGTGTGTGTGTGTGTGTGTGTGTGTGTGTGTGTGTGTGTGTGTGTGTGTGTGTGTGTGTGTGTGTGTGTGTGTGTGTGTGTGTGTGTGTGTGTGTGTGTGTGTGTGTGAGTGTGTGTGTGTGTGTGTGTGTGTGTGTGTGTGTGTGTGTGTGTGTGTGTGTGTGTGTGTGTGTGTGTGTGTGTGTGTGTGTGTGTGTGTGTGTGTGTGTGTGTGTGTGTGTGTGTGTGTGTGTGTGTGTGTGAGTGTGTGTGTGTGTGTGTGTGTGTGTGTGTGTGTGTGTGTGTGTGTGTGTGTGTGTGTGTGTGTGTGTGTGTGTGTGTGTGTGTGTGTGTGTGTGTGTGTGTGTGTGTGTGTGTGTGTGTGTGTGTGTGTGTGTGTGTGAGTGTGTGCGTGTGTGTGTGTGTGTGTGTGTGTGTGTGTGTGTGTGTGTGTGTGTGTGTGTGTGTGTGTGTGTGTGTGTGTGTGTGTGTGTGTGTGTGTGTGTGTGTGTGTGTGTGTGAGTATGTGAGTGTGTGAGTGTGTGAGTGTGTGTGTATATGTTTTCTTATCATTAGATCTACTTTTTCGAGCTCCGTGATGCGGCTTATCATCTTGCGCCATGCTATATATAAATAGAAGTTCTACCAATGAATACCAAAAACATTCAAATAAAATGTGAAGGGCAGCAATGGGAAAAGAATTTAAAGGAATAACCATTATCCTGTTTCCTCACTGCTTCCTATAGTGAGAGTATAGTCATCAGGAAAGAAGAGTTCCTGTGCATCCTGAAAGGCTATACTTATCTTCACAGGAGACCTGCCGGTATTACTGAAATGACCAGGCTCTGAACTGTCTTCAAAGTTTAATTTCTGAAGTCCTAGTAAAGGTTAAGTACATAAAACTAAGGCAACAAGGTAGCATCTATAGGATGTGAAAAGATCCTGGAATGAGACAGCACTTCTTGGATTGTGCTGTCATGAAGACCAGAAAAAAAATTACATGTCACCATGGAGTCCCAGCTTGCTTTGGTATCATTCTTAGCTAAGCTTTTAGCATTTGATTTTCGACTGCATTATATTTTCTGACAGCTCACTTTTTTTAACACTTAAAGATTTCATCCTTTCCTGTTGTAGGAGATGTATTTATCTATCACATGGTACCCTAGTCTCTCTGCCCCTCCTATAGTCCACAAACAGAATTATATCATTACTGCATTACCACATTACCATTGAATCACTCCAATATACTTTGGAATAGTAAAACACTCCTTGCCAAAGCTACCTACATTTTATGGTCATCATATTGAGTAACATCAGCCACATAGAGTAGTAGCTCCATATTGAAATGTCGGTGTTAAAAAAGACTGAAAACACAGGAGAAGAGTGAATCTCAAAAAATCCTCAAACTTATGCATATTGACTCTGGGATCTCCTTTTGAGAAATGTCATCTCACACTTGCTATAAGTAAGTCTTAGAATCTGACGACTTCCATACCTTTGCAAGCATCTGCATTTGTGTAACTAAAAAATATTTGATTCATTGTAGTCATATCATTTCCTAAGTTACAGTTCATAACAGTGGAGGAACCAAAACTTTCCAGATTCTTTGGCATACCCAAATGCCACAAAAACATCCACGATCCTCCATACAGACTGGTAATCGCTAGTGGAGGAAGCATCATGGAACCACTTTCCATTTTTCTCAAAGTATAACTGAAGCCGTTAGCCAAAAACAACCCCTCCTTCTTCCTTGATACAGGGGACCTTCTGAAGAAAATCAAGCACACTGAGGTCAATGAACAAGTGCTACTGGTGACCATTGATGTGATGTACAAGAGTATTGTATACAGGCAGTGGTTAAAGCATTAATGTTACAAAGCAGACACGTTGCTCCCCTGACAGCAAATTTCACAGGTTTGTTCTTGAAAAACAACTACTTCAGCTTTAAAAGGACATACTACAGGCAGAAATGTGGCATAGCCATGGGACTGGTTATGGCTCCCAGCTTAGCAAATACAGCCCTGGAAAAATGGGAAAGAGACTCGATCTTTAGCAGGCCTTACTTCCAGAAAATGGCCTCTTACCACCACTACATTGATGCTATCCTGATTGCATGGAACGGGAACAAGCAGGTCCAACATTTTTCAACTACATTAACAGCACCACAAGTTTTCTATAATTCATCTGTCACCACCACAAAGACCAAGTTGTTTTCTAGACCTCAAGCTCTCTAAAGACACAAACTCCCAAAGCCTTTCCAATAACCTGTTCCAAAAGCCCACAAGAGTTAACCTTCTACTGCACCGAAATAGCATGTACCTGCTAAAAACCAACAGGAATGTTATAAAATCCCAGGGCCTACACATGGTATGGGTATCAAAGGAAATCAGGGACTTCATCATTAACCTTGCAGAATTAGAGCTCAATTTCTTAGCAAGAGGTTACAGCAAGAGATTCATTCTTCATATCGTGGAACCTATTGCTTCACAGCCTGGAATTTCCTGCCAAAATGAACTCAGGAGCAAGAGAAACCAAACACCTACAGACTATAACGAAATTCCCATGACTGTCCCCTATCCACAGAGTTCAGTGCCATTGTTAACATCATTAAGGACAACTGTGTCATCATCAGCAAAAGTCTGGTCATCAACCATGCCCTCCCGACCAACCCAAGATTCAACATTAGAAGAAGCAAGAACATCTGCAGCCGAATCAAAAATATGGAATCTCTAGCTTTTCTAGACAACAATGGACCTGTAGGGACTTTCAGCTGCAGCCTCCCTCACTACAGCTTCTGTACCTACATGAGCAACAGTGCATGCTTCACAAATCCCCATGACAACTACAGGTATAACAGGTGGGAGCACAACAATTGCAACAGCTCATTCCTGGTCTACAAAGCACAGTGCGCAAGATGCCAAGTCTTCTACATCAGAAAAACTATAAATAGACTTAAAAAATGAATTGCCCGGCACCTCACGGACATCCGCTACTTCCACCTAAACAACGGACTCGTGCGACACCACAAAAAACAACCTGGGCATAATAACTTTACCTTCCATTTGATCGATAGGATTCAGAACGAAGAATTACAAGGCCCACAAAATGACTTACTAGAAAAAAAGAGAACTTGAATGGCAGTTAAGACTTGAAGCTTGCTCCCCAACAGAGCTGAGCACCAAAATGTCCATCAGTAGTATCCTAAACCTTAGAAAACTGCACTACCTTGCATACTATTACAAAATCCTAATCTTTCCATTTTTTTTTTTTTTTAATGTTTACTCAGCCATTAATAATGCTCATTCTTAATGTTCTTAAAGTTCATATCCTTTCTCTATGGGAAAGCGCTGATCACACCTATGTTTAGCTTTTTCTTATTAAAGACTTTTAATGTTTTATGTACTGTTTAACGTTGAAGTTCAAACTCAAATTGGTTTTACAAAGATGTGGTTTTTCTTTTTCACCATGCATAGTCCAGATTTGCACCTCCTCCTTTTGTTTGTGCCACTTACTCAGTCCTTTCACTTCTAGATTACTATCACTCTGTCCAACAGAATTTGTTACTGCCACATCCTCTGATGAATGCATAATTAATTTTAGCTGCTAATGAATGTACTATCACTCTGACCAATAGAATTCATTACTGCTACATCCCCTGTAGAATGCATAATTAGTTTGAGCCTCTAGTTAAGGTATTTAAATCAGGTTCTCACACTATTGTATTCAGAAAAATAGGGCACATCTGCCAAGGTGTAATAATTTCTCAGTAAAGCTACTTCAAACCTGAAAACGAGAATCTCCATTTTCATTTCATGCCAAACTGAGTTACTACAGCAGTCATTGCAAGACTGAGGTTGGAACCTTTTACTAGTAGCTGCGTGATAGTACTTTTGTCTGGAGTCTCTGATTTCTCTTTTTGCTTCTCAAGCTACAGGGTATAATGGCATCTCTATACACTTGAACCGTAGTATTACTTGAATTCTTTATATCAGCTAATGCTTTTTTCTTGCTGGGATAAGCCTAACACAGTTCACTTGACAGCCTATATTAGCTAAAATAACACAGTTTGACATCCAATAAGCCAAACCCAAAGTAAAAAAAAAGCTAAAGTCATAACATACAATAAAAAAAAAGAATGAGATAGTCATACGACATTTAATTGAATTTTAATCAGTTTACTAAACATCCTACATGCATTTTATGAAAGAGTAGATTGAGTCATAATTGTAGGACAGAGATAAAAAATGAAGAAGTAGTCTTTCATGGAAAGAGTTTGCACTCAACGTATCCTAAAAGTGGTACACTGTGTTCCAATTATTGGCAAAAATGTCAATCCTTTTTTTTCCATTTACCCTCACTGCATAATTGAAATCTAAGGCTCAGTTCCTATGATCAGTACTTGTAAAATCCTATATAATATTTGTAGGCTTAACACTACAAGTTACAAGCAGATTCAGAATGAAAGAAATATTCTAATACAACTTTTAAACAAGCCTCTAGAGAGACCCATCTTACCATCAGAATAACAAAGCAGCATTCTTCCTGAAAGATTTAATTTGCTAGAGGCAACAGTTCAAACTGTCAAATGCCATGAACAATCATAGGTGAATGTTTATACAGACATGCCAGCAGTGATTTCTTTGGAAAATATCTTATAATGCTTTGCAAATATATTTTACAGTTTTGACATGAGTGTAAAACATATAGAAAATAATTACTGAATTTTAAAAGATTAATGGAATGTAAAATGGCTGCATTTCAAGTTCAACCAAATTTTAGTTTAAAAATATATTTTTTTTTTATTATTTGGGAAGATGCAGTGTAAAAAATATTCCCCTTTTAGACACTAATCCACCTTGTTTAGTCAGAGATGAAGCTGTGTGCAGTGTTCATAGTTGTTTGTGCAAATGTGATAGGGGTATTCCTAATGCTTATGAATGAGCGTAGCAAAGGCTCAGTTCATAGAGACCATTTACACTAATGCGCAAGGCCTAAAAAATAATGAGATGCAAATGAGAAGTGTTGTAAAGCACAGTATGCTAATGAGATGGCTTTACAATTCATAGTCCGACATCCCTGCAGTATGCACAGTCATTGCTAAATGAGATTCTTCTCCTTTGATAATGGAGTTACAATCCACAAACTTGTTTGTCCAATTATGCACAAGTACTTTGCTGACAAAGAAAATAATTTCCCCAGTAACCTCTTCATTAGTTTGTATTATGTATGCACAAGCATTAAACAGACACATTAAATTATTTTGACAAGCAATCAGTTCAGCAGTCTTACCATATATTCAGAAGCCCTGCCCTAATGCACAAATTAATTATGTCACCCGGCAATCCCTTCAATAACATTCCCTGGTATGCACAAGCAGCAAAATAAAACATACACCCAAGTAACCCTTTCAGTAACATAGCCCGGTGCACAAGTACCAAAATGGAACATTCACCCATGAGGCCCCTTCAATAACATACCCCAGTATTCCCAAGCACTGAAATGAGCCATTCACCCAAGTGATCCCCTCAAGTAAAAATGTCCAGGTTTGCAGAAGCACCTATTCAGCTTCCATCACATCTCCATATTCTGACTGAAACCTGCTGCCTTCTGGCAAAACTTCAGAGCAACTTACACATTTTGTATGCATATGAGTTGATTATAGAGTTAGGTATGTGGATCAAACTCATGCACATATGTGTAAACCCCCTTAGAAGCACAGTAGCTCTCCCCCAATCGGTTATGTGTAAATCACATTTTGCATTTCAAATAGTGGGGCATGCTTGCAAAAAAAGACCTCAGCATTTCTGCAATCATTCTGACATTCTGAGATTTGCATAACCTTACAGAACCGCTCTTTAAGGATCAGCACTATGGATATTTGAAACCCTAAGCAATACATACCACCCTGCATCTTTGCTTAGAGCTATGGGTTGCACAATTCACCAGCATTTGTTACACAGTGCCTGCATAAAAGTCCAAGTAACAGCCATTCAACTAGCACAGCTGATGTCATTCATTCTACGGGCATACACACAGTCAGTTCAACAGTGTATGGCTTAGATTTTGAAGGAGTTGAGCATTTTATGTAAGCATTTAAATGTCATTATCTATTTTTTAGTTTATGTAGATGGTCTGATGAAGCCACATTAGTGGTAAAAGTGCTAACCTAAAAATAAAACGTTTTTATTTATCTCATTGAATGGTATCGAGTTGTGCTTCGCTTTGCTGTTGCTTTGATTTGTTTTGTCACTTTCTGAGATCACTGAGCCTGCCTTTGTCTGATTATTCAGTTACTATATGTGTGTCAGAGAGTGTGGAGGCTCACCCCACATGGAGGATGCCCCTTTGCAAAAAATAGTAAATTAATAAAATAGTAACAGTAATACTGAAAGGCATAATAACATGGTAAGATGTTGCACTGTGGATTGTGCAAATATTATAATACTGAAGTAGCTGAAATATAAGAAAATTGGATATAGTAGTTTATGGAAAAAAAGAGAAGTTAAAGAAATAGAAACTGACATTTTGGATTACCTGTGAAGTGAGAGATTTAGTGTTGAAAATTAAACTGCATTAATGTCACAGCATAATGGAGCAATGAGTATCTAAATTAAGGAGAGACAGATGGAATGGAAAGCATCTAAACAGTTGTCACATGAAGGATAATCTGGAGCCTTCAGTAGGAAACCAGTTTAAAGGTTCAGTTGGAGTTGCTCAGCAACGGAACAAGCAGGATATGGAGGCAACTCTGTTGCATTTGATGTTTTGGAGTGATAGGCCAGTGAGTTCCTAAATGAAATAGCAGTAAATGAAGCAGGATACAGCTGACGACAATATACCACAAGAAAATGTTCTGGAACTTTCTGTGGAATTTCCATAGGAAACAAAAAATAAAGAATGTGCCCTCTGTTTAGTAGTAAAATATCTAAGGGAATAGTAGCTTGATTTAATAGAGGTGGATAGACATATTACGATCCATGAAAGAAACAGATTACAGAAATTCAATAACCCAATGTGTTAAAAGTCTTATAGAACAAATTAACACAGTTATCAAGGCTATTAACATCAATTTGTGTGACGTAACAGAAGTAAATAGAACATATTACTGTGCAGCAAAATTATTTGTGAAACTAATTGGTGTTTTATTGTACTAATGCACAATGGTTTACACATTTTAATTTTAATTGGCTAATTAATGATTTTTTTATGTGTTTAATCAGAGGGAAGGCATCTTCTTCTTTCAACTTTTTCCCAGTCAGGGGTCATCACAGTGGACCACCTGCCCACTCATGATTGGCAATGAAGTTTTTATGGTGTTGACTTGCCACCCTGGTGCCTATCCTTCCAAGGAAAGCAAACACATGCATGCACCCATGCCTAGGGCCAGTTTAGAGTATCAGATCCACATGCAGCATATTGGGGGGATGGGGACTACTAGTTTTAAAAGGAAGTTGCAGTACTTGTCCATAAACTCTGATGAAGTCCTGCTATGTGGAAGGGACAAAAGCACTTATTTATTTATTTATTTATTTATTTATTTATTTTTCTTACCTTGATTTTGTGTAAACTATAAAATTGGAAGTCTTGATTGTACCAGTGGGTCATTTTATGCAGACTATTTCAGTCTCCTCAGTCAAAATGTTAGATTTTTGTTCATGTCAATAACAGATAAAGTCTTCCCACAAAAATACAGGGCAATAACGGAAAAGAAGGGAATAAATCAAATGTCATCATGGAAGTATTGAACAGAGAAAACTATAAAGCAATTAAGAGATGTGGTGTTACTGTTAAAAGATTATAAAAAGATAGACATGATAAAAGCAATGTGCAGTATTAGAACAGACCAGGATCTATCACACACTACTGCAAATAATCACACAAGACATTAGCACAGGCAGAAAAAAACATAGAAGATAAGCAGATGAAGATGAAGGAATAGTACAAAATCAGCAATTCATAGAGGGCCCAAAAAAGTATTTTAGAGAATTGGGAAACAAAGTAAAAGGAAGTGTTCAAAACTTTCACAGATGACATAAGTATGTCATTTGGCCTTGATAAATGCGCAAGCTTTTCATGTCAGGCAACAACGATTCATAACATCTATAAAGTAGCATTTATTCAGGTGGCTGTTAGTAGTGAATTAGAGATTTTTCTTCAGGCAGAGCTTTCATTTTTGCTGGGGAAAAGACTCAGGAAGATCAGTTTCAAGATAATTATTTAATTAGTTGTAGCTTATATAGTAAAAATGTTTTTCTATACATTTATAGTTTACAGAGGAGAAAAGATGTTTTTCTGTTCTCTTTCACTGGCATAACAAAAAGTACTTTGTAGCACCAATTTCAGTCATTAAGTTAAGTTTCAGTTAAAGAGAATATTAAAAACAAACAAAAAACATGCCTCTGTGGGGCAACACAAAATAAAATGATGTTCTTTTCCATCAATGCTCCATGATTCTTTCATACATGAGTTTGAAGTGAAGCTAAGACTTATAAGAATCAATCATTCTCCAACGGTCTTTAATTCTTTATACTGGTTTTGTGGAAAAAAGTTTCCAAATATCAGTGTTTTTCAACTGTCTTCCTAGATTATTCCCACACAGGAGTTGTAGAAAAGCTAGACTTAATAACCCTTGGTCTTTTTATTAGGCTTTAGACCATTGGTTTTCCTGTGCAATTTAATATAGTTCCAGCCAAGTGTGTCACAGACACTGTCCTCCTTCACAAGCATGCAACTCAAGACTTCTCTGAATAATCCTGTCTCAAACCAGAGGTCAGGAATATAACTCTTTGTAGGGGCAGTTACATGATGTAGTCCCAAGGGCAGCTGATTCCTACTAACTCTCTTGCCTCTTCACGTTAAAAGTTAATCCTATTTTGTATTACAGCAATGTGTTTTCATGGCTCGGTTCCTTCCTCTTTGTACTACAGCAATATGTTTTCATGGCTCAGTTCCTTGCTAAGTGGTCATGATGTTAATATGTCTGTTTTTTGTTTGTTTAAAAAAAATGTAAAAGTGAAGCAGTCAGCCAAAGTACAAGTACACATAGCAATGAAAACAAATGATGTTCATATTCACTGAGTCTTGAGTATTTTCAACACATGATGTGCTATACTTGTGGAAGGCTGACTTTTGGCTTATTATTATATACTAGTTAACTTGACTGATAGCAGATGGTATTGTTTATATTCCTACTGGGACTTAGATGATACCATTTTATTGGTTAAAAATGGTACAGACCTACATGAATAAACCTTATAAGTATATGCTGTGGAAAACAAAATCAAAGCCAAAACAAGTCTAATCTGTTAAAGGCAGCTTTATAAGCAAAAAGTCATGCCTGATTATACAGGTTACATTACAGTTTTCTTAGTCTGAATTGTAGCTATTCATTCTGTACATAAGACAACAACCATGTAACCTAGTTTCCTTAAAATAATGTTCACTATAATGAGAGATCCAGGAAACATTTAATTTCTACATGTCTTCTAATTTCAGTTTCTATCCTATGCATTTTTCATTTTAAAATGCTGATTTATTTTTATATTAAAATGTTATTTGCACTGCTGAACTGCACAGTCAACGAACCAAAGAAATTGAAAGAAATGATTCGTTTGACACTCAGAAAATCTAAACTTAATTACACAATGTCTGCTGTACCAGTAAACAAACATAAATGAGCTCTTAGTCTTCAAATGTACTGTTGCAATTCACTTTGACTGGTCGCTAGGCAAAGACCAGTACATTAAACCCCATGATGTCAGACATAGTGAAATGGTGCTGTCTGCAAAAGAATACAAGTTAACTCAATGATTGGTCTTGTATTAATGATAAGGTAAACTGCGTGAAGTAATTGATTTATTTGCACATCACTATGAGGACTGGCATATTAGTACATTACATACATCAGAAAACATTAAAATGTGTAAGCAAAATAATTTTACTATGACCGCATCTTTTTTTCAAAAGTTTTTTGATGTATGTATGCATGCATTTATTCATGTATTTCCATTTGTTAAACAAGGGTTAGAACACTGGCCAAAAATGAGCAGTTCCAGTCTCATCCCAAGAAAAGCATTAAAGCTTGATAACTCCAGAAATATATTGCAATAGGCAGCATTTATATAATCATGCAACTGTTGGGCATACTTATTATTACAGTTATTGCAGTTATTGAAATTAAAGGCTTAAACATGCAAACGATTATCTACTTACCTATTTATTGTAAAAAAAAAAATGCAACATTAACTCTTTACTGATGAGTGCTTTTTGTTCTGTCTTTTAGTGCCCCCAAAGATTGTAAATATTTCATCAGACATAACAGTGAATGAAAACAGCAGTCTGACAATAATGTGTTTTGCTGTTGGCAGACCTGAACCTGCTATTACATGGAAACATGTTTCATCAAAAGGTAAGACAGACTACTACTTTTTAATCAGATTAATTGTTAGCATCACAAAAAATGTGTGCATGGGTGTTCAATCTATATCATGCATCAGAATTCTTTTTTTCATTTTTCATTGCAGCTTAAGGTCCTATCCATCTATGTATTCTAGAAATGTAGAAACTGAAAATGGTTTGTTATTCCTTCCAAAACAAAAGCATGTCTCCAACTTGCTGAAACTAGTATATTGAAGAGGAAAACATTCCCATTAGATTACAACCATAAACTGTCAAATGCTTACCCTGATAATGAATTGTTCTCAGAACTATATCTGGGTCATATTTTCCTTATACCATTCCTACACTGCAATGTGAAAAAAATGGATGACTATAGTATTGTAACTACAACAAATTGCTTGACATTAAAACTATAACCAGCAACATTATTAGTTATCACAGAGTTAGCACTTCAGCTGTGACCACAAATGCAGACTCAACATTAATTTACAAGGCTGCAGTTTCTTTACAGCTTCATAAATTAATGCACATGCTGACAGGTTGTACACAGTACAGCCCTCCCTTATGCACCACCCAAGTTACGGCTCTGGATGGTCTTTTGCAAGTAGTGGATTAAAACTGCATAGCTAAATGGTACATTGGAAGTGCCTCATGAGACACGACATTCTTTAAGCCATGCTCTCAATGGGCTAATGGTATGTTTATAATTAAAGTAGATTTTAAGTGCAATATATATAATATGAAAAGTGACCTATGCATATTATTTCTCACTAATAGTTGTTTATTGACCATGTTGCATTTCTTCTCAATTTAATCAGTTGGAATGGAAATATAATCAGTTCTTATTTTGTGCAATGTTTTTTAAATCTGCCTACATCCAAAAATAAACTTTCTTAATGTGTTTAATACATTTTAAAGGATTACTGAATCAGTAAGCAAAGGCTTGCATGTTTTAGAAATTTATAACAATAGTAATTAAAAGTTTAAGCCATACTTGAAGAGCCATAATGTCTTCTGCAGAATTATTTGAGCATAGAGGCATTTCTTATCATTTTCACAATAATAAAGTACAACGTATGGTAACACAGGGAAACAAAATATTTAAGATGGCACTTGGCATGACTTAGAAGAAGAAAAAAATGCAGAGTAAGATGTTCATAACCCAATGATAAGAAATTTGTTACAGTTACAAATCCCAAATAATATACACAAAGGTATTATAAAATATCTCTGAGCAGGAGCATGGGGACTTTTTATATCATTTAAAGGGATTTTTTATCACTGCCTATAAATGTTGGTGCTTAAGAGAGAAAGGTTGAGCTCCAGCTTTTACCTCTGGGCTGCCCATATTGCTCTATTTACATTGTTCTTTTTATTTAGAATATTCTACAGTGTGCTCTTAGCTTTGGTTCTACACCTCATATATTCCATGACACTTTGGTAATAAAACAGTGCCTCACTGTCTTAAATTCACACAACTAAAAATGGTTAACAGTATAAATTTCCTACGCCAAACAGTAAAAATTATTATCCAACTTTATTTTTCATCTAGGACTTTTCACTCTACTGACAAATTCTTACTGAGCCCAGTTAAAAGCAACAAAACTGCAGGTGACTTATGTCTCTAAAATTTGGAATTCAATTCCTCCATCACTTATGCAAACTATCAACCCCATATCCTTCAAACTAATATTGAAACAACATCTAAAAGTCTAATGGCCTTCCTCATTCACCACACCTGGCTATTCCCCTATACTATCTTTATCCTCTCTACCCCATCCTGCTAAAAAATGACTACTTGTCCAGTGATAACCCATGTTATCCTGCACTATTATGTCTGCCTTACCACATATATGTTGCCATGCTCTCTCCAACTTCACATTGTTATGAATGTTCCCTTTACCACTGTCCTACTGTTATAGTACGCTATGGGTCTACACTTTGTTCATCTGGACACTTATTTTGATGTACCTCTGAATGATTTCTCATATCACTACATGATGTGCGTCATTATTACTGCTGTTCTCACTGTATGCTAAAGCTATGCATTACTATGTATATATGCATGTTACTTTCTTTCTATATCTTATGGAGCTTTTCTACTGGGCCTGTACTGAAAAGGAGTTTTCCACCCAGTCAGACTTTCCTGGTCAACAAAAGCAATACATTAACTAACTAACTAACTAACTAACTAACTAACTAACTAACTAACTAACTAACTACATACATATATAAATAAATATAAATAGATAAATCAATGTGCTTTGGCAATGTATTCTATTTATTCTGCTGTATCTGGTTGTGCAACTTGGCCTGGGACATGGCAGATTATAGTACATAGAATAACTTACCTGCCTCATAAGTCAACAAATAAATAAATACACAGACTCACACACATATTTAGTCCTTCAGCAGTAATGACACCTGCGTAATAAAGCTTCATGATTTCTATTACTGTTTGATCATATTTACATTAATAATTTCAAAAGCAAATTATATGTATACTTCTGAAATAATAAAGTTTAACTTACATGTGCTAGATTTGCTTAACCTCTTTTATACTGTAACATCTGTTAATATACCTAATTATGCAAATGGCTAAAACTGCTTCATCTCCCAATTACGTGGACAGACATGTCTGACTTATATAACTGCATCCAGCATGAGGACAAAAAAATGATAATTGTAGTATAAGTCTGACCTGAAGGATTAATTATATTTAACACTTGTAAAAGTTAGCAAAACTTGTTGGCACTGTCTTCATTGTGTGTGCCAAATCAAGTTTATGGCTCCGATTATAATGTAAAAATGATTTTGTACTGATCAGTTTTATTCATATTTATTCGTATTTTTGCAAATAATACTTTTGGAGTAGTACTCACATTAATGTAGATAGTAGTATTTTTGTATTCTAACTTTGCAGCTGTCTGATATGAAGCATAAGTGGAACCTGAGTTAAACTTGCACCATGTGATTGTAGTGCAATGCTTATAATAAGGGACATGAGCAATGTCAGAAATATATTGGTCTGTCAAAATAAAAAGAATGTTCAAGCTCCAAGGCATCAATACCTTCTCCTTGCAGCATTAAGTTAAACTTAGGTTGCATTTTTAAAACGTTGCTAATGATGACTTTGGTTAGCTGCCGATACAAGTGTTGTCAAACTACTCATAAATAATGACAGACGCTGAATACTGAACCACTGAAAACATGATATTCTCATTACAACCAGCTTCATATTTTGCTTAAACAGTTTGCTTTGGCTAATGTGTAGTGTTCAAAAGAGTTGCATGATTTCTGCAGAACACAGTTACCTAAGCAACATTGGGAGATTTACTACACCACATAAACTACATAATTTCATGTGCCACCATATTTCTTTATTTCTCAATTAACACATCACATTTTTTTATTGTTTACCTAACCTTAAGCTTATCATATCTCTCTTCTGTTCTTTACCATTTTATATTCCACTGTACATTCCAAAAGACATACATTTTCCTGTGTGCATATTATGTGAGCTATGAATATGTTGCTATATTTACACACAAAAACACACAACCCTGCAGGTGACAATCTGTTTAGTCTATTCAAAGTTACAGGACCATTGCAAAGTTTATCTTTGTCCAGTGTGGTACAGCAAACACAACTCACAACTCTATCATTTTAAGAAGTATCAAAGTGTCTTTTATAGAATGTTCATTGCTAACCAATGCCACTGGAAAACTATAGAAACTGAATCAAAAACTACAAATATATGTTTTGCAAAAATTGTGGGAAAACGTTGGGTTTCGACAGCTAACCTAGCTACCCTCTAATAGTTTTTTAAATGACTTGCTACATCTTCTAGTAAGCACAAAGGTTACTAGCAGATAAGTTGTCATGTGAATTTACTTTTATTCTTAGTTTTCCTTAAACTAAATGCAGATTAGGCTTTGCACAATACCACTTCAACACCTCTAAATATTACAAACGTATCAATAAATGCAAATGAGGCATTGATGTGGATGTAGTAAAGACCTAATTACTAATTACTAATGCCTATTTTGCTGAAAATGAATTTATCAGTCAGAGAACTCCAGTACCCCATCCCAATGCATTACAGTAAATTTTAATTTCAGAACATAAGGAAAATGGACTGCCTAAAACTGTGATAAGGGCACAGCCTTCGTGAAAATGATCTAGCAGAGGTGTTGACTCATGTTTCTTCACATTTTATAAGCATGCGGTTAGGTCATTTAATTTTGTACAAAATCACTGAATTTAACTCTTTTGAAATCATACAGCATTTTAAGCAACCAAGTCAGACTTTTAAATAAACATTTACAATGATCAGTTTAATAGCAGGGAAACTCACCCTTGCAAAACAATACTTTCTAATCACTGCCTCATTCATGTGACTGGGCATATTTTCCTCTCTTTTCATATTGATTGTTTAATATTCTGTTGTAACTGAACAGTTCTCTGAGTGTCTATTTTAACCTGGGATTTGTGGTTTAAAGCTTTACTAAGTAGCCTGAATGATTAAATCAGTAGGCATAGAAAAAAAATCACGTCAAAATTGCTAATCATGGCTTTCCTTACCATATACTATATGTTCACAGGTTCACAGCAGGAGATTGCTATGCTAACAGCTCAAAGGCCCTTACAAGCCTAATCAGTTTTACCCAATTGTTTTATCCCTAGAGGAAAAATAACAAGGGTCAGCAAGCAGTTTTTTGACAATATTTACAGACTGCCTCTGTCCGTAAGGGGCATGAGTGCCACTCTAGGAGTGAATTTATGATTTCCCATCCATTGGTCCAAATTGCCGTTGAAGATCATCAGGGAAGGGCTCAGCATTATGTGATTAAGAGACCTATCCCAGTGGAAGGGCAATCTCTAGGACATATTTGTCTCTCCATCTTGATCTATTCATGTCAGAGATCAGGTTTAGATCCTTGGAATGGGTAATCCTTGTGCAGTTAGTTTTGCAAATATGCAACATTTTCATCAGGGCTGGGTCAGAGACTGCCTTGTAAGTCAAGCATAGATCACCCATCAGTAATTGGTAGGATACTGAACACAGTGATAGGGATTAAAATCAGTCCTCAAATGATATGTGAGCCCTGTATTTTGTTGGGAAGCTCTAATGGTATCAGGTGCATGCAGAGGTACATGTCAGAGGGTTCATTGTACTCAAACATTGGTCTGATGAGGGCTGAGTACAGTGGTACTGCAACATCCTTCAATCTGATTGCCATTCCCTTACTTATAAACTGAGACACACAGAAGGATTTCCTCACTACTTTGGACACATGGTGGTCAAAGTTCAGATTACTTACTATCTATTTGAGTACCCAGATCTCTTTCCACTGGGTCCACTCTTAAAGCATGCTTTCAATGTTGTAATTTGCAGGGATAGTTTGATTTTTGAAAGGCTATTACTATGTACTACTTTGCATTTAATGTCAGGCCATGGCTCTGACACCAGTCATTAGTCTGCATCAGTCATCAGTCTTAGTGTAGGATATCAACATGATTTGGGGAGTCAGTGATTGCCCCCAACTTGCAGTCATCAGCAAATTTTGTCAGCCAATGGCCATCTGCATTTGCCTTGACATCTGAGAAGTACATCCCAAAGACGAGCAGACCACTCACTGACCCCTCTGCTACTCCACTGGTTCTGGCCTCCTGCTGGATGTGGATTCCCCCACTCTAATAGCACATGTCCTATCTATGAGCCATTTGGCTCTCTATCTGGTGGCATAGAGGATTATGCCCAATTTTCAGAATTTCTCTATAACACCCAAGTGAAGTATTGTGTCAGATGCTTTGGCCAGGTCAAGGTATGTGGTATACACTGATTTATCCTCACTCATGGCCTTGGTGACCTTCTCAAAGAAGACCACATGATTGAGCAGGCAAGACCTGTCCTTGACTAAGCCAGTTTGAGTCAGGTTTAGAGTCTGGAGATTTTCTATGTCATTGTTAATCATGTCCATGATTATCCTTTCCATGGTCTTGCTTATGATGCTAGTCAGACTTATGGCTTGATAGTTTCCTGGGTCCATTGATGCCCCCCCCCCCCCTTATGCAGAAAGAAGACTGCGGTTGTCTTCCACTCTAAAAGGGCTAAGCATGTGCAGAGAATGTGCTTAAATAGAGATCTGAGTGGGTCTGCTGGGTCACCTTTCAAGCTACTTAATGGGCATCCTGAGATTCTGTCACAGCCAATTGATGCAGTATTTAGCTTTAGAGAGCTCAGTGACAACCTGTTCTTTTGTAATAATAGTCAAAAGAATGGTATTAGTATTTCATGGGGAGTGACCGGAGGTGATGAGGAGTTGAAATTTGAGATGGATTTATTGACCAGATGCTCTGCTATTTCTCCTGACTGAGTATAGGTAGTGCCATCTACAGCCAACTCAGCACATTTCTGAGTGTCTCCCTTAAGATTTTGGACATAACTAAAAATACTTTGTGGTCATCTTTTGCTTGGAAGGCTATTTAAGTCTTGTATTTAGGTTTTGAAGACTTGATTAGTTCCCTGATTTGCCTGTTAAGACTAATGTCCCTCCCTCTTACTTCTAGACAGGAATTTTTTCCTTCTGTTGTATAGTCTATTTATGCCAGTGGTCCACCAGGATGACTTGTTTTTCTGCCTAGATCTGGGTTTAGTTCAGTCAGGTACTGTTGGTTCTATGCAGTTGTTTATGTGATTGTACAAGGCATTCATGTATTCTTCTGCACATGCCTCCATGTTTGCGGAGTTAGAGGAGCTTTAAAGTTACCTGTGCTATCACTTAATAGATGGTACTTTGCCTCTTTAGAGTTTTAGGGTTTGATAGAGGTTCTAGGGTTTGATAGGGGTTCTACCATTACATATATTTCAAAGGACACCATTTTATGATCTGATCTTACCAATGAGGACATTATGTACTAAGTCAAAGATATTTGAGACCCTAGTGGGAGTACAGTCCAGAGTATTTTCACTGACAAATTCCAGGAATCTCTGAGCCTGCATGTTAGTGATCATGTATGCTTCCCAGTTTATGGAGTAGTTAAAAATCACCCATAAATAGAGTGTTGAGCTGAATGCTAAGTGATTCTAGTAACTTTGGTTATACGGAGTAGTTTTCATGGTTCATTGTTCCAGGCTTGTAGCTAGCATGATATGTTAGGGGATTTTGCCGTCAGACACCTGGATATTGAGTAGCTCAAGCAAGTCATCCTGCCTGACTATTCTCGAAGTGTGATTGTTTTTTATGTAAATGGAAACACCTCCTCCTTTCATTTTTTCCTTTCAGAGGATGGTCTGAATGTGTGATATGAATTCTAGCCTTGCACTGCTGGGGTACTTTTAGGGGCCTTGAACCATGTCTCTGTAAGTACATAGATGTCAGCATTCTCCAGGCTGAGGAGAGCTTCCAGAGAGTACAGTTTTATGTTAAGACCCCTAGCACAGAGCAGTAGTACCTTCAGTTGGCATTAGAATAATTTTTACATTGGTAGGTCTGTTGATTTGGCACTGACTAAAGAATTTGTATTGTGGTATAATTCTTGGGGGCAGTAGAATGCTGCCCAATGTGAGGCTGATACCCGGCTGTGACATGTAATCAGAGAAGTCCATTATGTTTCTCTTCATATAGGCCAGGGAGGTACATTTTGGCTCATTCACACCCACATGGACTATGACTGAGTTGTACTGATATTTGTGGTTTAGTGACCTGAGTGCCTGAGTGACCTTGCAAACCCTGGCACTGACAGGCAACTGAATGTAACCCCCTCTTTATCCATCCTGCTGGGGCGGCATCCATGTGTCTCAAGATGGAGTCTCCTATGACCAAGATGTTTGAATGTGTGGTGTTTTGCCTTAGGGGCTTGCTTGTGGAGACACTATGATATGCATTTTTATGGATAGTAGTTGGTGTTGACTTGGTTTTATTTGCATGTAGTTTCTGATGGCGACATACAGGAGGCCTCTGAGGTTTTGGTAGGTTACTTGTGAGTACCTCCGCATATGTGAGTTATGTGTTGAGACCTTATATAGTGAGGAAAATTATATGTGTGTGCTGACAGCCTGATTGCCACTTGGTCTGTCAGCATGTGAGAGTTGTGTCTCAATTTTCATAGAGTTACTACATCTCTCACACAATGTGTTTGTTTGTTTTAGGATTAAGTGGTTGTCAGTATACATGAGACAATTGGTACATTGCCTCAGGATGCCCATGTCCACCAGGCTGGCCACAGAGATATCAAGAAAGTTCCTATCCATGGTTTCAGTTTTTTTATTATGGTTTTAACCAGTGAGAAGAGTGGTTAGCTATGACTGGACTAGGATGATAGCACACAAAGAATGGACACTATGCTCACTGTGCACAGCAGCTATCCAACAAGGTGATGCTGCTCTGTGCATAACTTAAATGCTCCTCGAGCAGCCAGCGGACAAGAGAAGAGTTGCAGAGAAAGAGTTATTCTAAGGGAAATTTCAATTTAGACTCATTCACATCTATAGAGGACACTGCTAACTGCTGCTGCATAGATAGCAGTGTAGTGCAAATGCAGGGCTTATATAGAATCAGAAGAAACAACTTTTATAACAGCAAGGCCTACAGACCAATTAGGAAAATATACAATAAGCTTTCAGCCAGCATCACCCAACTCAGACAGGTTTGCTACAGCACACTTCTGCCACAAGAGTTCAGTTTGAAAACCCTCTTAATGTAAAAATGCTGGTTTTAGAGCTCAAGTTATGGGAAACTATACAATCCAGATAATAAAGTCCTGTAAAACTAGCAGACACAAAGAAATGAAGTAATTCAGCAGCAGTGGAAACAGTTCAGCTTTGAAGTGCCACTAAAGTGTGAGAAATGTAAATATAAAATAACGCAGGATTCTTCTGAAATGCAGTAAAAATAATTGCCAGAAATGCAGAACGATACTTATTTTCATGCGTTTAGCATTGGATGGCCTTAGATGCAAAAGGTTCTCTGTAACTCTCGGGTAAAGTAGTCAAACCAAGAGCAGCACTGAGGAACTGAGCCATGGTTTACACTGTCGCCATGCTGTTTTAGATTTAATTGACTAAATAAACAGTTTCAGCATTTTAGTTCAAAACTAAGGCAATAAATTATTAACATGCTGCTAATTTTATGAGGAGATCAAATCAAATATTTTGGATATTGCTAGTGCACTTTTCCAGTGGCATGGGTGGTGATATCGGTCCTCTATCTGGCTAAAGTATGGTTTTAGTTCCTATGGCCTAAGCTATTGCTTTCAGAATAGGATAAAAAGCAAACATTTGTCAATATAATATACTGTGTAATGGATTATTCTTATTCTTACTACAAACATTACAACGATTTCCAAAAGGAAGGAGCAAACAAATAGAAGAAGATGGTATGTGCCAAAAATGAATACACTTCCAAAAATTATTTACATAAAACAGATTGCCATCCAAGTAGTACATAGCAGGTAATCACACGTCTTTGTATCAGAATTTGAAATTGTAGAGGTTAGTTTCATTTTGTCTAACCAGACAATTTAAATCTTCAGTGTAAGAACTAAAACAGGATGCTAGAAAATAAGTCTGGCTACAGCATATAGTTACATGGATTATATAATTTAGTGACGAATATTGGATTGGTATAGTAAATGTGTTATATACTTTTTAGCATGAAGCTGACCTCTGTGAATTCTTAGAGCTTCATAAAGTTTTAAAGTAACACATTAAAGCTGTCTACAGTACATAGGATTCATTGATTTAGTGTATGCATGCATGAAATATATTCAAAGCTTCAGAATGGCATTGTAGCTGCTGAAGTGAAAAATAGAAATGCAGATCAGAATGGTTTATATTTGGATCTGTTCAAAGAGTCATGGAAATGTCTGATGTTTTGAACTGGTACACTTAAAAAGTTTTGATAAATATTCGTTTTTAATAAGAAAAGTGCTGATGGTTTGTTTGATCATTCTCCCCACCTTAGCATTAAGAGAATCCAGCACTGCACTTCTAAAACTTCATATAGAAATATAGAAACAATGATTTTAAAGGTATTTATATACTTATTGTCCTGCTAGCATAAGCTGTCTGTTGTCTAGGCTTATTTTGCTCCATATAGGTCAGGCTGCAGATATTATACTTCGATAACTAATTTTTCAGAATTCCTCATAACAGTACCCTCAGGAATTTATCTTGTGCAATTAAACTGCATCATAATGGTTAAACCCGTGAAGTATTCAGAAAGACTGTTACAGTTATTATGCCATCATCTCATGAAAAACTACTTTTTTTCTTCATAAAACAGTTCACCTTGTATGTTCAAATATTGTTCTCTTGCGCTCAAACATTTTGTGACATATGGTAAAAAACCCATTGCAGAAAATGTTTCTATCATATTGAAATGTTGTTTTTTTATCAAGACTGTACAAGTAATGGTACTTTGATTTGCTGTTATATGTTCTCCAGCAAAGATCATCATCAGTTTTGGAGTATGTTACAAGCACCTACATGCCAACAGCTCGTGGATGAATTGATTCCTGCTACTAGATCAATACAGTAAATAACCAACGTCTCACTAGTTCAGTCCTAGTGAGCTCCATAGCACTCCAAAACTCTAAAACTTAAACTTAAAATCCATACCTGATAGATAACCTTAACGTCAAACTTTGCTTCCTGATCCTAAATCTCTCCCTATTTCTACCTAAACCTAAGATTCTTAATTGATCCCTAACCCTAAATTCCCTGAGTACTCTGTAACCCTGACTTACCAAAAGATTGACAATACCTAAACTTCCTGATATTACCTAGCACTAATCTACATGACTGCTCCCTGAAATTAAATTCCCCCTCTCGCTTCAGTACCATACACAACCACATCTCTCCATAGCAGTAAACTCCCTGATTTCTCTGCAAACCTAAACATTCTGTCCACAGTCATAAATTCCCTATACTCTCCTTAACTGTAGACTAATCGATCAATCTTAAATCCAAAATTCCTGAATTACTCCTTAACCCCCCAATTCCCTTTCTCACTCTGTGTCTCTCTATCCCTACCCTCTGCTCCCTTTTCCTGACCTTAAATGCCTCTGTCACCCCAAACCTAAGTGCTTTATTCTCACTGGCTCTTCACATTTGCTGCACGTGCTTTACTTGAATGCCGCAATGTGTTTCGGCAGTAGCAGCTCTATTCTCTTCGCATAACTGTTGCATCTTGCGCAAACATATAATCAAAGACAAGTGTGAGCAGCAGCCCATGTGACTTACAGGACACTTGAGTTCCCATCTGCAAGATACAGTGATCTGTCAGCATATGAGACTTCTGCAGTTGTATTTACCATCTTCTAAGATACCTTGATTTTATTTTATTTATTTATTTATTTTACATTTGTTAACCGGGCTAGTCTAACTGGATATATTTCCATTTTCAGTAGAGGCCTGGGGAGAAAAGCTCCAGTAGTAAACAATTTGATTATAAATTTGAAATACAATACAAACGATGCAAATCATAGTTGATACATAGTAAATGAAAGTAGTTCAATAAAAAATATAAGAAGCAGTGAATAAAAAATGGAGATAAATAATGGTATTTACACTAATATAAAAGTGACAAAAGTATGTGTTAAATTATTTACACAAATAAAAGCAACAAAAGGGTATGATAAAATTATGAAAATAAGAATGTTTTGTGATAATCAACAGGATAGATTCCACCAGTATGTTCTATTGTGTTCACCAGTTCCTGTTCTGCTTCAAAAAGTATGCATTAGAGTTTGGAATATATAGTAGGAGGCGGAAATAATATTAGCAAAACCAGAAGGTTAGTCAGGGTTACTGCAGGGGCATAACCAGTGTGTTTTAAGGTGTCTTTTGAGGTTTTGTTTAAAGAGAGGCAAGGAAGAAAGTGACGTTAGTTCATTGGGGAGTAGGTTCCAGTTTTTTCCCACTGTGTTAGAAAACAGGGAATCACCAGCCGTGTTATTAGTCTTGGTTATGCTAGCTAGAAGTTTGCTAGAAGAGCATAGGGAGTTTAGATTTTTATAGGGGATTATGAGATTAGATAGAATAGGAGTGCTGTTAGGTTGATAAAATATCTTGTGGGCAATGGTTAGTTGGGAGATATTCAGATGGTTTTGAAGTTCAAGCCAGCCTAGCTGCATTAGATTTAAACAGTGGTGAGTTCTACAAGGATTGCCAGTGGCAAATCTGGCGATGTTGTTGTAGACATGAGCTAGTTTGACAAGGTTATTTATTTTGAAGTTAGTGTATACGGGACAGGCATATAGAAGAGTTGAAATTAAATGGGTGTGTGCAATCTTGGTTCTGGCTATTGGAGTTAGGAAAGTTTTGATTCGATATAAGGAGCATATTTTTCTGTTGACAGTTTTTATGGTATTATTTATGTGGGTATCAAATGTAAGGTTATTGTCAATAGTAATTCCTAACAACTTGGTGGTAGAGTCGGGGTATATGGTTGTGCGATTATTGGAAATGACAGAGAAATCTATAGGGGAGGACTTACTGGTGGGTGTAAAAAGAAGGAGCTTGGTTTTTTTAGCATTGAGAAGGAGGCAACATTTTGTGAACCATGTTTCAACTGTTTTGAATACATTCTGAGTCAGAGAATGTAGTTCAGATGGGGAGATTGTCGAGCATATTAATGTTGAATCATCTGCATATTGAATGCAGGTGGTTTGTGGGAAATGTAGTTTAGATGGGGAGCTTGCCGAGCATATTAATGTTGAATCATCTGCATATTGAATGCAGGTGGCTTGTGGGATTGCTACATGGAGGTCGTTGATAAAAAGAGAAAAAAGGAGTGGGCCTAGAATAGAGCCTTGAGGGACTTCGAGGGTGACTGGTAGAAGGGATGATATATTGTTTTCCCAGAGAACTGCTTGTTGTCTTTTGGTTAGGTAGGACATGAACCATTTAATAGCCAGAGAGTCAAGGGAAAAGGATTCAAGAATGTTGATAAGAAGGGTATGGTTTACCATATCAAAAGCTTTTGAGAGATCAATAAAAAGTGCAGATGAGAGGTTGTTGTTATTGCAATTTCTATTTATAACATCTGTAAAGGATAACAGGGTGATAGTGGTGCTATGTGATGGCCTAAAACCATGCTGGCACTTAGCTATTGTGTTATTTTGAGTTAAATGGTTTAAAAGTTGTTGGTGAACGCATTTTTCCATGATTTTTGCTAAGGGTGATAAAAGAGCTATTGGCCGGTAGTTAAAGTAATCATTTGAGTTACCACCTTTGTGAAGGGGGATAATATGGGAGATTTTCCAGATGTCTGGAATGATTCCTTCCTTAATGGTTCTGTTTATGAGGATGGATATGGGATATGAAATTACTTTGGCTGCTTTTTGGAGGCATTCAGAAGGCAGTTGGTCGGCAGGAGTACAAGGCTTAAGCTTTACAATGAGTTTGTAGATGAGAGTGGTAGAGATAGGTTGCATATAGAATGCTGGTAGAGTGCTGGATATGTAGGTGGGAAGGCTTGAGTTGTCTGGAGTAAGCTGACTAGCAAGTGCTTGTATGGTTTCTGTAAAGAAGGAGCTGAAGGTATTGGCAGTTTGATGGGGGGTTTCTGGGTCTGCCTGAAGTGGGGTAGGTGTACGAGAGTGCCCTGGGGAAAGGAGTTTATTGATACTAGACCAGAACTTCTGGGGGTCGTTTTGGTGATTTTGCTGTAGTTTACAGTATTAGTTCTTTTTATCCATGAGTATTGCCTTTTTTTGTACTATTTCTTAGTTGCTTAAAAATTTGTTGATCAGAAATATTTTTGTTAGCTCTCCACTTAGCCCAGGATTTATTCCTAAGTAAGATTTTTTTGTCTGGTTTCTTTGGAAAGCCAGGGGGCTGGTTTGGCCTTCATTCTGATGGACCTTTTGGGTGCATGCCTGTCAAGGATAGATAGGAATTTAGAGTTTAGATAATTGGCAGCCTCTTCAAGTGGTAGAGTTTTTAAGGGGTTCCAGTCACAGGCACTTAGTTCATTTTGGAATGATACTGGGTTGAAGTGTTTGTTGGTACGTACGATTCTGTATATGGGGGAATTGAGATATCATTTTTATGCTTAAGGATGTAGGTTAAAGTATGATCACTAACATCATCAGGTAGAGTTCCTTCATTGTAAGTTTGTTTTTGTCTATTTATAAGTATCCAGTCTAGGGTGCTCTCTTTTGTGTTTGGTTTATTGATTCTGGTTGTAGAGGTGATAGTTTGACTGAAGCCATGAAGGTTGATATGGGAGGTAGGATTATCAGCATTGACAGTTTTCCAATCAGTATTAAAATCACCAAGTATAATAGTTTCTTGGGGGTAAGTTGAGGACACCCAGCTTAGAATATACTCTATAGTACTGATATTATTACCGGGTGGTAGGTAGATGCAGATGATATATAGAGATTTGTTTTGGTTGATTTGAAATCTGGTGATAAGTACTTCTGCCTTACTATCTTTAGGTGGGTTGATATTGTTTATATCATGGCAAAAATATCTTTTAAGCTAGTCAGCCTTCTGGTGGCTTTCCAAGTGGTATATGAAGAGAAATACATTTTTGTTCCATTCTGCTGATGCTTATTTCTTACAGGGATTCCCTCTTGCTTGTTCATATTCCTTGATTTGCTTTTAGATAATCCAGTTTGACTTCCTCAATGATTCTAAATACCCAACACTTGATATACCCCTGCCCAATAGCCTAGAGGTTAGGGCACAGGATTACTAACTGGTAGACCTGGTTTCAAAACCTGATTGGGGTACAAATGGGCAGCAGCAGTACTTGGCTGAAAGAAAGGCCTTGGAACCTACCTCCATAACATGCCATGAGGATCAAATGGGCCTTCCCAATTTTGACTCAAGGATATCTATATACTTTACTTAACATCTGCTATAAACTTCTTTGGATACCATCAACTGCTTCATTGGAGTTGAGTACCAAGTCATGTAGTAGTCATTCCTCTTCTTAACCACAAACTAGTATTATTTTGATAAGAACTTTTCTCTCTATTTTTTTTAATTATTTGTATGAACAAGCCAGTGCATTTCTTCGTGCCAGTCCCAAGCCCTTATAAATGGGGAGGGTTGTGTCAGGAAGGGAATTCGGTGTAAAACTTCGCCAAATCATTTCATGCAGTCACCAGTAAATATTTCCATACCGGATCAGTCGAGGCCCGGGTTAGCAACGACCACCACCAGTACTGTTAGCCAACAGAGTGCTGGCAGAAATTGGGCTACTGTTGGCCAAAGGAAGAGAAGAGGTGGAGGCATGGCCGAAGGCTGGAAGAGAGGAGAAAAGCTAGGACTGTGGTAGTGAGGGTCGGAACTTGGAATGTTGGGAGTATGACTGGTATAGAGAAAGAGCTAGCTGATATGATGAACAGAAGGAAGTTTGGTATATTGTGTGTGCAAGAGACCAGATGGAAGGGGAGTAAGGCTAGGTGTATTGGAGATGGGTTCAAATTGTTTTATCATTTTATCATGGTGTGGATGGGAGGAGAAATGGCGTAGGAGTTATTCTAAATGAACAGTATGCGAAGAGTGTTTTGGAGGTGAAAAGAGTGTTGGATAGAGTGATGTTTATGAAGCTGGAAATTGATGGTGTAATGATGAATGTTAGTGCATATGCTCCACAGGTTGGGTGTGCAATGTATGAGAAATAAAAATTTTGGAGTGAACTGGATGAAGTGGTGATGACTGTACCCAAGGGTGAGAGAGAGTGGTGATTGGAGCAGATTTCAATGGGTATGTTTGTGAAGGGAACAGAGGGGATGAGGAAGTGATGGGTTGGTATGGTGTTAAACAAAGGAATGCAGAAGGTCAGATGGTAGTGGAATTTGCGAAAAGGATGGACATGGCTGTGGTGAATATGTATTTTAACAAGAGGGAGGAGCATAGGGTGACATACAAGAGTGGAGGAAGATGCACACAGGTGGATTATATCTTAAGTAGGAGGGCCAGTTTGAAGGAGATTGGAGACTGTAAAGTGGTGACCAGAGAAAGTGTAGTTAGGCAGCATAGGATGGTGGTTTGTAGGATGACATTGGTTATCAAGAAGAGAAGGAGGAGTGTGAGGGCAGCACCAAGGATCAAATGGTGGAAATTGAAAAAGGGTAATTGTGAGGTGGAGTTCAGGGATGAGTTAAGACAGGCACTGGGTGGCAGTGAAGAGTTACTAAATAGCTGGGTAACTACAGCAGATCTAGTCATGGAGACGGCTAGAAAGGAGCTTGGCATCACATTGGGACATTGGAAGGATGACAAGGAGACATGGTGGTGGAATGAGGAAGTACAGAAGAGTATACAGTCAAAGAGGTTGGCAAAGAAGAACTGGGATTGCAGAGAGATGAAGAAAGTAGACAGGAGTATAAGGAGATGAGGTGCATGGCAAAGAGAGAGGTGGCGAAGGCTAAGGATAAGGCATATGAAGAGTTGTATGAAAGGTTGGACACTAAGGAGGGAGAACAGGACCTGTACCGATTGGCTAGACAAAGGGACCGAAGTAGGAAAGATGTGCAGCAGGTAAGGATGATAAAGGATAATGAGGGAAACATACTCACAAGTGAGGAGAGTGTGTTGAGGAGATGGAAAGAGTACTTTGAGGGGTTGATGAATGAAGAGAATGAAAGGGAGAGAAGGTTGGATGATGTAGGGATAGTGAATCATGAAGTACAATAGACTAGCAAGGAGGAAGTAAGGATAGCTATGAAGAGAATGAAGAAAGGAAAGGCTGTTGGCCCAGATGACATACCTGTGGAAGCATGGAGGTGTTTAGGTGAAATGGCAGCGGAGTTTTTAACCAGATTGTTTAATGAAATCTTGGAAAGTGAGAGGATGCCTGAGGAATGGAGAAAAAGTGTTTTGGTACTGATTTTTAAGAATAAGGGTGATGTGCAGAGCTGTAGTAACTACAGAGGGATTAAACTGATCAGTCACAGCATGAAGTTATGGGAAAGAGTAGTGGAAGCTAGGTTAAGAAGGGACATGATGATTAGTGAACAGCAGTATGGTTTCATGCTGGGAAAGAGCACTACAGATGTAATGTTTGCTCTGAGAGTGTTGATGGAGAAGTACAGAGAATGTCAGAAGGAGTTGCACTGTGTTTTTGTAGACTTAGAGAAAGCATATAACAGGGTGCCTAGAGAGGAGTTGTGGTATTGTATGAAGAAGTCAGGAGTGTCAGAGAAGTATGTAAGAGTGGTACAGGATATGGACGAGGGTAGTGTGACAGCGGTGAGGTCTGCGATTGGAGTGACAGATGTGCTACATG
>NC_056744.1:1736941539-1736986539 GCF_019279795.1 Protopterus annectens
CGTTGTCCATATTGGAGTGATTGACTTGAGACGTACCTCCCTGGATTACATGAAAAGAGACATGGAAGAGCTCTCGGATCATGTGGCCCAGGCAGGTATGACCCTAGCCCTGAGTAGCATCTTGTCTTGGCCCAGAATGATACCACAGTATAAGGAAAAAATGACTGACTTCAGCAATTGGCTAAGCTTCTGGTGTCATTCAAAGGGGATCCAGTATCTTTGGGACAACATGATCGATAGACCATGATGCTTTGCTAGAGATGGTTTGCACCTGTCACTCCTGGGATTCAGGTTACTGGCTAAGGCTCTTGCCACCCAATATAGTCCCTTTTTTAGGCAAAGTTCAGACGATAAAACCACCACTGTAACAGATACAAGCATGCAAAATCTGAAGGTAAAGCTACTCAATGCTAGAAGTCTAACCATCAAAATGCACTCCTAAAACTGGAGAACATTGATATCTGTGCATTAACTGAGACCTGGTTCAAGGCTCCAGAGAGCACCCCTGCAATACCAGGCTACAAATCTTACCACACTTTTCAGCCACCAAACCAGGACCAAAACACTAAAGGTGGAGAAGTGTCCATATTCACCAAGGATATTCACAACACCAGGCTAGTTGCCCAACACAATGCGTCCAAAATTCTCCAGGTGCAACTAACACTAATCCAAATTGTAGCTTGCTACAGATCCCCCACCATGCCACAAGATTCTCAATACACATTTCTAAACATACTGGAAAATATTAATATGCAACCAAACACCCTAATACTGAGCGATTTCAACTACCCTGCCATTAACTGGGAAAACTACTCATGTACCAACACCTTTGCCCAATGGTTCTTGGAATTCATAAATTCCAGCGCCCTGGATCAACTAATCCTTAGTCCCACCAGGGGCTCCAATATCCTATACCTGGTCATTACCAACATGGGAAATCAATGCTCCACACCTATGGCCACCCCTTCATTGGTCAGATCTGACCATAAGCTAATCACCCTTGACATCCACATCCCACGCCCACACCCCAGTAAGGAAACCTTCATAAAAAAACTTCTCCAAAGCTAACTTCATGCTACTCAAGTCAGAAGTAACAAACTTCATGACACCCATGCAGACGGGAACTGAAAGTTTGAAGGCACTGTTCAAGCACATCCACTCTTGCATGAATCGTGCCATCCCCAATAGAACCAAGACAGTCTCCTCCAAAAAAAAGGAAGCCGAGCTGGTGGTCCCTTGCCATAAACAAACTTTACAACAAAAGGAAGAAACTGTTACAGAAAAGAGGAAAATCCCAGGATGCAAAAAACTCCCTTACCAGCCTCAGTAAGAAGCTGAGATCCCTCATAAAGTCCTCCAAAGCTAGTTACGAAATAAAATTGCCAAAGATTTCAAAGACAACCACAAGGCATTCTATAACTATGTCAAGAATCTAAATGGCAATGCTCAGATCTGCTCTGAGCTACAATAGAATGGCATTAAATATACTGATCCCAAGGATATTGCCAATATCCTGGCAGATCGATTTAGTGCAAAGTTCACCCCCATCTCACCCCCTAAAGGGCCTACCTCAATACTGAAAGATTGCCAAATTCTGGTAATAACGGCCACACAGGTAAAAAACGCACTCTCCAAAGCTAAAAAGACAGCATTCATGGGACCAGTTGACATCCCAGGCTGTGTACTACAATTTATAGTTTAATCATAGCTTCACCTCAGGCTTCGTGCCCACTGAGTGGTGCACAGCTACAGTTATCCCACTCCATAAGGGGGAATCCACCTTGGATCCCAGGAACTAATGCCCCATCAGTCTGACAAGCCTGATCTGCAAGGCCATGGAATGTATTATCATGGAACTTATAAACAAAGACATTGGCAACCTTGAAACACTGGACCCCATGCAGTTTGGGCTTGTGAAGAGCCAATCTTGTCTCCTGAACCCGATTGACTTCTTCGAATCAGTCTCCAGAGCCATGGACAAGGGTAAGGTGGTCCACACAGCCTATCTGGACTTCGTCAAGGCCTTCAACACCATCCCCCACTCTGGAATCATAGATAAACTTACTAAGCTGGGCATTAATCCCTACATCACTTGATGGGTCCAAATGGCTTACTGACAGAACCCACACTGTAAAAATAGCTGACTCCAAATTCAGCTCCAGACCAGTGCCAAGTGGAGTACCTCAGGGTTCAGTCCAGGGACCGCTCTTGTTTGGCATCAACTTCCCTGAAGTACAGGCCAACACTAAGGGACTCTGGCTAACAAAGTTCGCAGATGACTGCAAACTGGGAGCCATTATTGAATCCCCAAATTATGTGGATATTCTACAAAAGGGCCTTACAGAAACAGATGCTTGGTGCCAGAGCCATGGGCTCAAGCTCAATGCCAAGAAATGTATAGTTATCCCCTTTGGGAAAAAAGATGTACCCGTGAATTACAACATAGGTGGCAGTACATTAAACACCGAAAGTGTGATAAGAGACTTAGGGACACAGGTGGACAGTGGTCTCACCTTCGATAACCACATTACCCCAACAGTCAAGAAATCCTTCTATGTGGCACACCTCATCACTTTGGGATTTTCATCCAGAAAAAAGGAGGTCATTGTCCCACTGTACTCATCCCTCATTAGACCAATTCTAGAATAAATGCCCTGTTTAGTATGGGGGTGGGAGGGTGGCATAATGGTTACGGTGTTTACCTTACAGACACAAGATACAGGGTTTGATTCTCACAGGGTGCAATTAGCTAGGCTTAAAAAAATGGCCCACAAGGGCAGTTAGCCTAGTACTAATCTATGAACCTGTGAATCTATGTACCTCTCAAGACAGCTGCAACAACTGTAAAGGCCACAGAAATACCTCACTAAAAGAATCACAGGCCTAAAGCAGATGCCCTATGCTGACCGTCTAAAAAAACTCCACCTATACTCTGCCACATATCATCTACTCAGACGTGATCTCTGCTTAACAAACAAGGCTATGTCAAACCCTGAGCTGTTGGACATGCTACACTTAAAGAAATCTCAATCCCTCAGAGACACACGCTCCAGGGATCTAAATCTTGTCATCCCAATGAACAAAACATGCTGGAGGGATAGGTTCCTGACCCAGAAACTCCCCAGACTCTGGAATAGACTGCCCCAGAAACTCCCCAGACTCTGGAATAGACTGCCCATACCTGTCAAGCAGAGCATCTCTTTGGCCCTCTTCAAAAGGAACCTTGATGATTGGATGGGAGATAGGAAATTCACCCCGGGAATCACATCAATCACCCTGCTAGACAGGGGTCCAGGGATGTAAATACTGTGGGAAGAATAGTCAGGGAATTGTTATGGCTAGGCTTGTATACACCCTAGATTCAATAGCCTAGTACCAACCTACAAACCTATGAACCTATGGGGAGCTTATTCCATAGTGTGTGATTTTTTGACAGTTATTGGTCTCTCCATTATGTCTTAGTAAAGTCACAGGTAAAAATTCAGGTCCTTGGCTCTAGTTATTTGTTTTGCAGATGTGCAATATATCCATCAGAGCTGGATCTGTGGATATCTAATATGCCAGACATAGATTGCCTCACAGCAACCTGTAGAAGATTGAGTACAGAGGCAGGGCAATAAGGTGACCTGTGTATGGCAAAATTCATACCCTGGCTTATCCTGCTAGGGAACATTTAAAGGTACTCCAGCTGTTGCAAGTGCCTGCTTAGGTACATGTCAAAGGGGGCATTGTACTCAATGATGGATCCGATAAGGGCTGAGTAGAGTGGTACTTATAACTTCCTTGTACCTGGATACTATACCCTAGCTTATGAGTTGGGTGGCATAGAATGATTTTCTTAGCATCCTGGCTATGTGTTGGTTGATTTCTGGATTACTGTCTACATATCTTCCCAGATCCGTAACTATTGGTTCAACTCTTAGTGGTGTTTTATTGATGGAGTAATTAGCTTGGGCAGATGATTTCCTAAAGGACACTATAATGCATTTATTTGCATTGAGTTTTCATTAGTGGATTTGACAGCAGTAACTTGTTTATGTTAGACTCTCTTGTAGGACATTGGTGTCATGGGAGGAATCTATGATAGCTCCCAGATTACAGTTATCTGTGAACTTGGTGAGCCAGAGACCTTTCACATTAGCCTTGACTTCTGAGAAATAGATAACAAACAGGACTATGCCCAAGATGGAACCCTGGGGTAGTTCTCTGGTGACTAGCCTCCTTGTGGAGATGATCTTACTAATCTTGACTTTGTGGGCCCTATCTGTTAGTCAGCGAGCAATCCAGGGATTTATGTAAGGGTTTTTGCCTAGTTCTGAGAGTTTGTCGATAATACCTGAGTGAGATATTATATCAAATGCCTTAGACAGGTCAAGGTAGGCAGTATGCACCATTTTTTTATCCATAGCCCTGGGTTACCTTCTTGAAGAAGTCTACCAGACAGAGGAGGGATGACTTTCCCCCTAATGAAAACAAACTGGGATAGGTCCAGTGTCTGTAAGTTGTCAATGTCCATGTTGACCATTTCTGTAATAATTCTTTGCATGACTTTGCATATTAGACTTGTCAGTCTGATGGGGTTGTAGTTCTCAGGTTAAGATGATAGTTCACCCTTTCAAATAGGGATGACCAGTGTGGCCGTTGATTTACCTGGCAGGTAGCCTGTCTTGAGGCTGTAATTGAAAAGTGGTTCAAGTGGTCCTGCTAGGTCATGTTTTAGGCTGTTTAGGAGGCATCCAGGGATATTGACAGGGACCTGTGGCTGCGAAGCAGTGTTTTTGGCCTTAGCAAGCACCAGCAGGAACTTGCTTCCTGTTGATATTCAGGGAGGGGGATATGTTATAAAGCATTTCACAGGATATTAATAAGTGGTGAGTGGAGGTGTGATGTTAGAGCTATATTTATCAGGCAGTAGATTTCCTATGTTACCCTCGTCAGTAAAGGTTGTTTCATTTATCTCCACTTCTACACACTGCTGAGTGTTACTTTTAAGGTTCTTAACACAGCTGAGAAGGCCTTGTGGTTTTCCTTAGCCTTGGAGGCTACCCCAATCTCACAACTGGCCTTGCTGGCCTTTATTAAATGTCTTACTTCCTTGTTTAGTTGAGTCAGTGAGCTCTCGTCTCTATGAGAGTTGCTTTTTCTGATTTTGGACATGACTTTTTTTATACACCCTCTTAAGGTAAGGATTTATTTTTTTATTTATCCTGTTATGGTACTGTAGATGTCACCAACATATAATTTATAAAAGTTGTTAAACTTTGGTCACACCGATCGCATGATGGTTCAGCCTTTTAGTTCCTTTCTTATCCATGAAAGATTGCCTAAGAGAAGTACAGTGAGAGGGCTGGCATTCTCTCTTGATATTTAAAGGTTTTGAGGCCGCTAATCTTATTAGTTCATAAATCTCGGAGGTGTCTTACGTTGAACAATGGATCTGATAAGAGATGGGGAGTTAGGACTTTTTGAATGTAAATAAATTGTCTTTAGAAATGTGTTTAGTTAGATGGAATGATTTGCACATTATTGCAGAGACATGACTGTAAAAAAAAAAAAAGGATTATCAACGACATTGCACAAACCCCTTATGGCACTGACGGATTTGAGGGTAGTGTAAATTGAAGTGGTATGGTACAAAAGTGCTTTCATTACCAAAATGATTGACACTATATGTTTATACATTTGTACGGCTGTCTTTGTAGTAATTGTTAGCTTTGTGTAACCCATGTGGACTCATTGTGAATCTATGGAGGAATGAATAACAATGCCAAATTTGTATTCATCCATAAACTTAAATACGCATAGGGCATGAGTGTTGGTTTGAAGATCTATGAAATTCATGTCAAATAGGAGAATGAGCAACACTGAGTTGTGTTATTACACTGCTGTTAATATTTCTGCTTTTTGAAGTGACAACAATCACTGACTCTTACCACATGGGTTCTATTGTGTACCCAGTTATATTTCTATTGCACAATGTAAGGACTTATTTTCAGATTTACTGGACTGTATATAAGTCATGCATGAAAAATAATGTCAAAGGCATTGGACAGGTTCAGACATGATGCATGAGGGGCACAAATGCTATATATAGCTTCAGTGAATTTTTCAAATAAATTAATGAAGATGAAAAGGAAAGATCTGGCTTCAGAAAAAAAAAAACAAAGTGGCAAGTGTCTAGAATAATGAATTTTGAGATATCTTACTAGTTTTATATATGAGGTTAGTGAGATTACATGGTTTATGATTACATCCATGTTTGAATCACCTTCATGTAATTTTATTATGATGGCTGTTCTGTTAGCTAAGATGTTAGCTATTTCCTTTTGGTCAGAGTTGTGATTTATTGTGGACTAGTTCCAAATGGTGATGGGTGTTAGCTCCTAACTTCCTGCCTTATTTGAAGAATGATTTGTATCCATTTTTGGTTTCATTGACTATATCTAGTTTGTATTTAGCTTTGAGCTTCTTAATGGTACCACTAAGTTCTTTGTTAATTTGCTTAAGTATATTCATACAAACCCTGAGAAATTGTTTCCCTTGCTTTACAGTTTATTTATAATGGTATTCCATCACAGGAGGTTTTCTTAAATATACAAATATGGATTGTTTTACCAATGTAATTTATTCATTGGCAAGAAGAGATAGAGATGCAGTTGTGTTCTTCAGAAATTAATTCTACAACAGGATGCCTACAGCAGAATTTATTTTGGTCATGTAATTTTAGATGGTTTTGAGAAGTCCCTAAACACAGAGATATTTGGAGAGGAAGTACCACCATGTGTTACATCAATTGAGTGCTCAAGTTCATTGCATTATCACTGACAAGACCAAGTACCGACTTTGTAACTGCATTTCTCTATCAGGTCTATTTTCTATGGCAGTGGCTAACCTAACCTAGTGATTAAGAGAATGTGCAACCAACCAAGGCAAAATGATTGTATAAGAAGTTAAAAACCTCTTACATTTAGGGTCAATGCATATGGTTAAAAAATGGGAAAAAGAAAAGTCCTTCACATATGTCACCTTTTACTTCAGTGATCATAGCTGAAGTATCCTGTCAACCTAACCTCTTAAATCATTATAATGTCATAATATCCGAAAGTAGAATAAGGCATTGCCAAAGTGATTTTGAATGTTGACATTTTGCATTACACCAGCATTTATGTATTGCTGTCTTGCATCAATGCCTTTTGCGTATTTTTAAGTTGTCTTTATCGGCTATTCATGCTCTGGTTGTTGAAGTTCTGACCAACATACTGGCATTCCATTTTGTCACAGAGAAATGGTACCAATCCAGAAGCCTTGAGCTGCCTAAACTTAAAAAGCATTGTACTTTATGGAGACAAACCCCCCTTCACACCCCCATATAAGAGCTTACTCATCTGTAACCTTCTTAATTAATTATACTAGTTCATTAACACCACATCTTCTGGGTCCAGCCATCTTACCATTTACAAACATAGCAGCTTCTTGATTGGCATCCGTTTTCTCACTGACCAAATAAAATATGCTAATATATGTGACTACCTGTAGACATTGTTACCTGTACAGCATGATAGATGATTCTGTGAAGTTGTTCCTCAGATTTTAAACTTCAGTTACAAATAGTGCAAAACTTAGTTATTATCTTTTATTTTGCAATCAGTTTCCATAAGCACAGAATTCTGTTTATTTATTTATTTATAGTTGATTTACCAGGATTGTCCACTGGGCCCGAAGAACCCGTTTTCAATGGAGTCCTGGAGAGAAAAGCTCTAGAACAAAGATACAAAAGATTACAGATGTTCACACTTTTACACTTACAATCATAGTAAAACAGATTTGTCAAATACAGTGGTAACAAAACTATACAGTGGTTGACAAATGTAGACAATTGTGGGTTCAAGACAAAAAACAAAGGACAGGTGGTTACAATGCAAAGAATCTAAGGTTTAAGCAGCTGCAAATAGACTACTTTGGTTACATTGTGTATGATAAACATAGCATTGCTGTAGTAAATATGTAGTATCTTGAGTGGAATAGTAGAATTTAAGAATTATTAGGTGTTATTGCATTTGCTTATTTATAGTAACTGGTTATATATGATATGGTTGCCTGTAGGGAACAGACTAGGCTATGAGGGGTTCAAAAGAAATGAATCCAGTAATTTACCTAAAAGCTAAATACATCACTGTCTGAGAATGCAGCATTGCGGGTCTTTGTGATACGTTTCTCTGTCAGTGGTTGTTCTCTCTGTCTAAAACATGGAAACTCAGATTACTGGCCTGTGAAAATTCTGCCATCAGTACTATCAAAATACAATATCTTGATGATTTTTTGACTCCTTGCTGCACAGACCACCCATGTTATGGATTATTGTCCTTTTATTTTACCAGTGTTGCACATGCTAATCATATGTCTATGTGAACATCCACCCAAGTGGGCAGGCTTGAACCACAGCCCTTCAGAGTTGGTAGTTCCCTTAATAAAGTTAATGTTACTCATCTGTTTGACTTCTGTTTATTCAACAGATGTTTTTCTTATGATTAGATGGTCAATACATTTATGTTGCACTTTAGCAAAGACAATCTGTCTTTTATTATATATTCAAACTGAAATCATCCTTTATCAGTAACTCCTATGTACAGCTCATTTCTGCAACCTTGACTCTCAAATGACCTGTGGAATTGCTTCATCATTTAAGTAATGCCCCCAGATTAGTTTCTCAGGTTCAGTTACTCCTAAAATGGAATTAAGGAAGCTTCAAGATCATAATTAACCTTATCTCTAACATTCTGTCTGTGATATTCCTTCAATTAATTCATCTGTGCAATCTGTAAAAAGAAAAAGGTATTAAAATAAATGTACCTGTTTATGCAAAAACATGCATTTTTCTTCTGACACAGACTACTGGATACCTATTAAAAGTGTGACTAAGAACATAAATTCATGCAAAGGGATAGAAAGATGAACACATCTTTTGTCTGTCTTTGGAAATAGAGACAGCGAGTATCAATTTCTTGGAGACTGGATACATTAATTCTTGAAGTTAGACATGACTTCATCACTGCACTTTAGGAGACAGCATCTGCTCTTGCCTTCATTTCTGCAATCCACCTTGCAGAAACTGAAATGTATTACCTTCGCATTTCTTTTTTTCAAGTAAAAGCAGTCTGCCCTGCAAGATGCTCTGGGCGCGCCACCTCTCTAAATAAATGGTCAGAAACATAAAATGGAACATTGATTAGTCCATGTCACTTCACAAGGAATGAAAACAGTTCACACCTCTGGTCACTAGCATCATGCAGTCATTATCATTACTGCCTCACAGCTCCTGGGTCACTGGCTTGACTCCTAGCAGAGCTGCCTTTTATGTGGACTCTACGTGCCTTTCCTGTGTTTGTGTGAATTTGTGAATTATCACTGAACATATCAGCTTTATCCTACTTCCCAAAGACACACTGCCATGTTATTTGGCAGCCTTCTGCATTATATATAGCTATGTGTATGACTGTGTGTTTTTGTGTACTATCTTCTACAATTCATTTTTTTTAGGTTACCTCATATCTGTTCCTTGCAAGTATAGGTTTTACAAACTACACAGAGCAGGAAAGAATAGAATAGAATAGAATTCAGTGCATAAGAAAGAATTAATCAGTTGATTTACACATTTCCCTAGGCATATAAAATTTAATAGAAAATGTACACACACATAACGCATGTATGTATGTATGAGTGTATAACTAATATTCAAAGACATAAAACTTCTAAGATTTGTCATACTGTTAAAAGACTTTGAATTACAAAGATTCAAATACACACAAAATCAAATCACACAGATTCGATAATAAAATCTTTTTTTGCAGGGATGCAAACCCCTTTGCACCTCCACACCCCTGTTAATTATATATACCAGCTCCAAGTATGCACTACAGCTGGAAAAGGGTATATTTCCAGTCCCCACTATACAGCAAATTCAGACCAATAAACAGCGGCAACATTCATAAAGTTCATTTTTGAATGCTGTAGCTGATCAGTCAAGTGCTCAGACATGCGAGATGGAGCACTTGAATGTAGCCCATACACATACATACACACATATGTGTGTGTGTGTGTGTGTGTGTGTGTGTGTGTGTGTGTGTGTGTGTGTGTGTGTGTGTGTGTGTGTGTGTGTGTGCGTGTGTGTGTACATATATATATATATATATATATATATATATATATATATATATATATACATATATACATATACACGTCTATGCATGCATGTTTGGGTATATGTGTGTGTGATGGTTTTAACTCAAAATGTAGAATGCACATTTGCCAGAAAAGCTTCTGTGAGTGTAATACAGTGCTGACATGACCTGAATATAAAAGCTGACAGCTTAAAACAAAATTTTAGAAAAAGTTGAAAGCTTCATTTGCCAAGGACAACCATATTCTTCCAAAAGACTTAGGGAAGCCTTTCTCTCCCAACCTGATAATGTTACACATAAGAAAAAAAATAGGACTATAGGAAATTTGTATCTTTTCAGAAATATATCAATCCAGCAGCCTATTTATTGTCTGTACTATATGACTTCTTCTTCTTTCGGCTTTTTCCAGGTTGGGGGTTGCCACAGTGGATCACCTGTCCACTCATGATTGGCAGTGGATTTTCATGGTGTCGAGTTGCCAGCCCAGAGCCCAACTTTCCACAGAAGGCACGAACGCCCACTCATGCTTAGGGCCAATTTAGAGTGTCCAGTCTACCTACAGCATGTCTTTGGGATGTGGGAGGAAACTGGAGCACCCGGAAGAAACCCACATGGCCACAGGGAGAACATGCAGATTCCACACAGAAGGCACCCCGGCTGAAAATCGAACCAGAGAGCCTCTTGCTGTTAGGCGGAAATGCTAACCACTGCACCATCATGACCACCCCTGTCTGTACTATATGGCTATTTACATGAAATGGGCCGAACTATGCATTTGTAGTATTTTTTAACTTGTCATATGCCATTTTATAGTATTTTTTTTACTTCAGTTTATTTGCATACCAGTCCATCACCATGAACTGACTCGAAAAAGCAAGAGTCTATACAGTACAGCAATATAGAGTTAGAGAAAGTAATGCATGTGTATATATAAACAGTTTAATCAATGATCTAGCATGTTTTAGGTATGTGTAGGGACTACATATAGTCAGGCATAGGGAGACAATAGTGCAAGTGAATCATAACTGTGAGTTACTGCTAACAAGCTTCATTCTGTTATCTAGAATCCAGTTCCTTTCGTTCCACTTTCCTAATGTGTGTCTCTGAGGAACTCCTTCAAACAGGCAATAATCGCAGTTTTTTTCTTGAAAATGTTGTTATGCATAGTGGGTTTACCTAGTTAAGATATGAGTAAAATAAAAACTAGATATAATCTGCAAAATAAAAACAATGCTAGAAACACGAAAATTACAAAGTGAGAGATCAGAGTTCAAGTGGGAAACCTAGGCCTCATATCTAGAAGGCAAAAAATCTTAAACACTAAGTAGTCACCAGTAATATGTGCAAAATGTGGTCAGTTTAATACTACTGCAGGAGGAAACCAATTAGACTATTACTTTCATCCCTCTGTTACTCCCATATTTTAGGCCAGATGGATATTAATGAGACTATTACTTTCATCCCTCTGTTACTCCCATATTTTAGGCCAGGGGGATACTAATGAGACTATTACTTTCATCCCTCTGTTACTCCCATATTTTAGGCCAGGAGGATATTAATGAGACTATTACTTTCATCCCTCCGTTACTCCCATATTTTAGGCCAGGCGGATATTAATGAGACTATTACTTTCATCCCTCTGTTACTCCCATATTTTAGGCCAGGAGGATATTAATGAGACTATTACTTTCATTTCTCTGTTACTCCCATATTTTAGGCCAGGGGGATACTAATGAGACTATTACTTTCATCCTTCTGTTACTCCCATATTTTAGGCCAGGGGGATACTAATGAGACTATTACTTTCATCCCTCTGTTACTCCCATATTTTAGGCCAGGGGGATACTAATGAGACTATTACTTTCATCCCTCTGTTACTCCCATATTTTAGGCCAGGAGGATATTAATGAGACTATTACTTTCATCCCTCTGTTACTCCCATATTTTAGGCCAGGGGGATACTAATGAGACTATTACTTTCATCCCTCTGTTACTCCCATATTTTAGGCCAGGGGGATACTAATGAGACTATTACTTTCATCCCTCTGTTACTCCCATATTTTAGGCCAGGAGGATACTAATGAGACTATTACTTTCATTTCTCTGTTCATAGGTTCATAGGTTCATAGGTTCATACTAGGCTATCTGCCCAAGGGCATTTATAAGCCTAGCCCATAGTTATGTGGCTTCCTTTAGTTTGAATAAAAACTATGCCTATCATTTTGCTGTGCCTCTGTCAAGCAGTGGTATATCTGCAATCTCCCATCCATTGGTCATTCCTCTTGAACAAGACCAGAAGGTGCTCTGCCTCACATGTAATTTTGTTCCAGGGGAGTCTCTGGGTGATGAATCTGTCCCTCCAGCACATTCTATTTATAACCGTGTCAAGGTTTAAGTCTCCGCCCTTATTTTAGGCCAGGGGATCTAGATTTTTGAGGTGAACTATTATTCATCAAATCTGGGTTTGACATGGCCTTATATGTCAGGCACAGGTCACCTCTGAGCAAGCGGTATGAGACTGAATAGAGCTGGAGTTCTTTCAGTCGGGCAGCATAAGACATATTTTTGAGACCCTTTATCCTTTTGGTGAGGAACTTTTGGGGCCTTTCAAGCTGCAGCAGGTGTCTGGTCAGATACATTCCGAACGGGGCATTGTACTCAATCATAGGTCTAATAAGTGATGAGTACAGTGGGTATTCATATAATGTCATCTCAAAAAAAATTTCAGAATGTCTGTGTTCCATAATATCTGTATTTCGTTGTTGCTCTCATATTTTAGGCCAGGGGGATACTAATGAGACTATTACTTTCATCCCTCTGTTACTCCCATATTTTAGGCCAGGAGGATATTAATGAGACTATTACTTTCATCCCTCTGTTGCTCTCATATTTTAGGCCAGGGGGATACTAATGAGACTATTACTTTCATCCCTCATTTAATCCCATATTTTAGGCCAGGGAGATACTAATGAGACTATTACTTTCATCCCTCTGTTGCTCTCATATTTTAGGCCAGGTGGATACAAATGAGACTATTACTTTCATCCCTCTGTTGCTCCCATATTTTAGGCCAGGAGGATACTAATGAGACTATTACTTTCATTCCTCTGTTACTCCCATATTTTAGGCCAGGGGGATACTAATGAGACTATTACTTTCATCCCTCTGTTGCTCCCATATTTTAGGCCAGGGGGATACTAATGAGACTATTACTTTCATCCCTCTGTTGCTCCCATATCTTAGGTCAGCAGATGCAGTAGAACATTTAATAGTCTGTTCATCTGATTTTGTCATTTGTCTCTTTTACCCCGCTCATCTTTTGGCTACCTGATTTGGCAGCTTCAGTGGGTATTCATATAATGTCATCTCAAAAAAAATTTCAGAATGTCTGTGTTCCATAATATCTGTATTTCGTTTGTTTATATGAGTCTTGCCAAAATAAAATTTACCTTTACCCTAAGGTAGATGCCCCTCCTTCCCCCACCAGTCCTGTCAGCTGTCTCCATTTCTAGGATCCATTCTAGTAACTGATTGCATTCCTTGTCATCATCTTCTTCTACAAAAATGTCTATTGATATGTAAAACTTAAACTGTACTCTCTATGACTGCTTTTCATGGCCTCTCATACATGTTCAGTAATTCATTCGTAAAGTTATTGTATCTCTTCTACCTTGTTGCCTTATATATCTATATTGTGTGTGCCATCTCTTCTCTCCTAATTTTTTATACACTGTACAATCTCCATAATTTTGAAGAGCTTTCTTACTAAGGCCTTTATAGCTGCCCAAATCACTCCTATTGTATTTAAACCAGTAACTGGTTAGAGCAGAACCACATTCCTCTCTCTGGATTACAGTCCTCCAGCCCCATCAGTACATATACACCCCAGGTTTCATAACCATTGCTACTACTATTGTTAGTCTTACCTGGTTAGACAAGTGTTTTTAATGATAATCTGAGTGTCTATTTTATCTTATAGATTGTTAAGCTTCAATTTTCCTTCTGCATATTTAGTCCATAGTTGTCATTCGTATGAACTGCTCATTGCATATGGAAGGGGTGATGTGAACCTGCCACATTTTAAAACTTTGTTTCTACTCTCTCTTTTGACCAGGCTAATGTTTTGTCACCTAACTGTAGCTGTGATGTCATTAGAAAAAAGATTGATTCAGTCTTCCACAATCCATATTATGGTCTGGAACTCATTCCAAACCCTTGCAGATAATGGCTTCTCACTTTCATAGCCTGTGGTAGCTACCTAATCAAAAAACTGTCTTAAGATAGTTTGGTAGGATCAACCTTCAGTGAATTCATATGAGAATTGTCTGAAGAACCTGCTTTGCCCCATCCATATTCTAAGACATGATGTCAGTGCAGCTTTTATCATTATGTCACCACAGACATCAGGCTTCCTGGCCTACTCCATGCTCATCTTTTGCAGATTATTATCAATACTGCTGGGATGGAGTCCCCCAGGAAACACCCTTTCCCTAAGCGATCTGTTTTGCAGCTCTGTCAGATGTCCTACCAAAACAAAACAGCATTTTTGAGATGCTTGCCATAATCTCAACTGATGGCAGCAACATGTAATCCTTCAGAACCCTCAGTGACTTTAAACCCAATTCTATTATCTACCCATCTTCTTCTTTTTCACTGGCACAAATGGGAATTCTAATTCTCTTACTTAAAGGGTAAACACTGATGCAAAGTACTTGTTTGAATTTGTCATCTGTTCTTTAACTTACAAATACAGCTTTCAGTTTCTCTCCTCAGCTTCTTTATTACTGCTACATTTTGAAGAAGGTCATCTTTAAAATCTGATATTCACTTTTTCTTTCTTGTCACAATGCTGTTATGCTTCTTAACCACACTAATCCCTTATAGTGATTCACTTCTCTATAGCATTTTTTTTCACATAAGCTTGCCATCACCTCCTCACTCTAGTAAACATCCTTTTTTGTGGTAGCCGCTGTTGTCATCCTTTTGTCCAACACTCTTGATGTAGTCTATTATATGGCTCTCTGTGGTTCCTTCACTTCTTTGTTCTCTTACCATCTTTCACTTGTCATTGCATTTCAATTCACCAATTTATTTGTTCTTATGCAAACCATTAAATGGAGGCAGTTGCAAATTGCTCTCTGTTATGCTCATCTGCACAAATAAGCCTTATGCCCTGTCTATTTACTTGAATTCTTCCATTCCAACTGACCTTTAATTTGATGCAAAATTCCCAACCACCTGTACCTCCTGACTGCACTAGATTATGTATAATTCTCCCCTTATGCTTTGTTTTCCTACACAAACGTTCATAGTCTACCCTTCTTCTATTATACATGCATACCATATCATCCTTTTGTTCACTTCTACTAAAATTCCTACTTGATCCGGAGTTATGATCCGATAACTTAGAATCAAAGTAAGAAGGATGTGATGATGTATTTTGACATTAATTAAGATTATTACAAATGTAGCACACAAATGTTTCTTCTTCCACTTAAGTCATATGTCATATAACTTACACATATCAGTGATCTTTATACTTTTTATGTGCCTGTTGTACTTTCTTAGTCCTTGGAAAGACAATATCTCTTATATTTAATAGCATGTCAGTGAAACTGTGAATTATATCTGTTGTGTACAGGAGAGATAGCAGTATCACACCAGTATCTGGTATGAATATCACAAAATGATCCAGTGGCTTTGCAAACACAAAGGAATTGTCATAACAGAAGTCCATAGTTGATATTAATCAGTTTTAAACAGAATGCATTGTTCTGCATAAGCCTTATGTGCACAGTAATCCAAAAAACGAAGCAATAGGCGAAACAGTAAAGCCAGAGAGGAGGATCAGGTGAGAAATTTTAATAATTATTAAAATTTCTCACCTGATCCTACTCTCTGGCTTTATTGTTTCACCTATTGCATCGTTTTTTGGATTACTAGTCATGTTGGTGCTTTTTGGTGATTTTCTTTGGCTTATGTGCACAGTACAGAATGAAGGTGAACAGGGTTTTCATTTAGACAAATGCAAGTACAGAATTTGTTCTTCTAGGTGTATTGTACTTTTAGCATAAAAAACAATCAGAAGTCTGTACAACTAATGTGATTAAAAAGTTGAGAATAAGGCCATCCTACTGAGAGAAGATGGTAAGCACACAGGGAAACTGATGCCTAGTAAAAGTTCCACAGGATTTGGATTCAAGGATAATTGATTGGCACAAAATCTCAACATTATTCATGTTATATTCCATTAGTATTTTATGACTGCAAATATTTTGTTAAATGAAGTTAATTACTACGACCTTCTCCTATCTTAATAACTTAGCAGACATTAAGAGTTTCAGTTCCCTAGATGCAGATATTATAAACATAACAGTAAAGTACTAAATGAGACATTTTCTTAACTCATTGGAGTATGTCAGATGAGCTAAACCTGGGAATACAACAGTAATCTTCCCAATTCTGCTTTACTGTAAACATGTTTAATATAAAACCACTCAAATCAAATTATATATCTGAATCTTGTACCTCAGGGTATACATTTTAACAGCTAAATGATGGATGCCTTCCACATTTCATCCTGTATTCATGATAAAAACAACTCTGCATTTTTCATCTTTTCATTTATTTATACAGTCAACTGTGAGGAGATTTGACTAGTTCCCGATGTCAAAATCTCTTGAGGAAACTATTGTACCAAAATGCATGAAAATACAATTGAAAAGACAAGTGCCATCACTAATTTTAGCTTTTAAAATTCATAAGCTTATAGGATATGCTGCTACAAGCTTAGCTTATCATTTATTTACATTATGCAGGCTTATTCAGGAGCGAAGCAAGAGCTGTTAAGAACAGAAAAAAATGAAACTGTTTTCAGAGTATATTTCCTTGAACAAATACATATTTGGATGCTTTTAGGGTAACATTTTGGAAAAAGGGTACCTCTAAATGTAATGTAATTTAAGGAATAATTATATAAATATTTTTAGGAGTGGGAATAGGTATTTGATTTCCATCTTATCATTCAGTTACTTACATTTAATTACTGAGTTAGACCTCCAACCCCAGAGAATTTGTTGTTAAACAGTTAAATATTTTAAGTGTGTGAAACTGTTGGGATGTGTACGTCTTCAGTGAGACTGTTGAAAACAGCTCGGTAAGTCTTTAAAGACAACAGGGTAATTATGGTAAAAAAGAAGACAGCACAATATTGATTGGAACTTTGGAAATTTATGAGAAGTTAGTGCAGCTGAAGGTAAACCTGACCATAACATCTACAAAGAATTTATACAAGTGTATATTATAAATGATCCCTTGAATAAAAGTACCACAGCTCTCCAGAAACTAATTATATTCCTTCAGTCTGGAAAACTATAAGTACTGCATGACTTTATTACTGACAGAACAGAGGATAACCTAGAAAACAGATCAGAAAATACATTTCAAATTATCTCTGCATGAAATGGTAGTGATCATTGTAAAATCCTTCAAGGCTCAAGGCAGAGTGGACATAAAGTAGAAAAAAATCTGTATAAAGTGAATGTGCTTAAACAGTGCACTTAATTAATTCTAAGGAAGCAGTGAAGCACATACAGGCTAGGTACCATCCATCACTTCAGCAATATCAGTGCTAACGAGGAAGCATTAGGGTCAAATTTATTGCTAGATAACAGACATATAGTTACATACTATGCAGGCTTGAGAACTCCAACAGGGACTCTAAGCAGAACCTGTAACACTCTGGTTAAAATCACCAAAGTTATACTTCTTTAAATCTAGAAGTATTGGATATCCATCACACCTGTCCTTAGGCAGTATAATGACATTGGGGATATTTTTTTATATTCCTATAAAGAAATACTTTGGAATAGGTTGATGCATCTCAGCATTTCACAGCAAGAGATGCAGTAACAGCACCACTGGAAGATCATGTGATGCTGATATTTCTTCTGAGCGACACCATACCCTTCTCTTCCAGAAAAGAGTAAACTGAAGTTAGAATAACTGGCAGGAAGTATTTTTAGCAGAGATATTACATGATCATATTGGGCCCTATTTGTGTAGATAAAGTGTGTTCTAGTTTTGCATTTATGTGAGAGTGACATGGCACTTTTGTGGTGTATAATGCTTAATTGTTCACATTTATATAATGCATTATAGTGGACTCATTAAGTTAGCCTAGTTTCTAATGAGTCATACCATATCCAATAAAACCAGTCTGCATGTATACTCCTGTAAAGGAAGATTCTTAGTCCAAACTATTTTTTGCAAAGCTGTGTTCCCAAGATATTTTCAACAAAGCTGTGTTCTCAGGAATTTTATGCATGCATAAAATACACAGACACACATGCACACACACACGTATATATATATATATATATATATATATATATATATACATACACACACACACACACACACACACACACACACACGCACATATATATATATATATATATATATATATATATATATATATATATATATATATATATATATTTATATATATCATCATCATCATCATCATCATCTTCTTTTGGCTGTTCCCGTTAGGGGTCGCCACAGCAGATCACCTGTTTCTATTTCTTCCAGTCCTCTGCATCTTGCTCTGTCACACCAACCACCTGCATGTCCTCTCTCACCACATCCATAAACCTTATCTTAGGCCTTCGTCTTTTCCTGTTACCTGGCAGCTTCATCCATAGCATCTTTTTCCCAATATACTCAGCATCCCTCCTCAGCACACATCCAAACCAAAGTAATCTTGCCTCTCTGGCTTTGTCTCCAAACCTTCCAACCTGGGCTGACCCTCTAATATACTTATTCCTAATCCTGTCCACCCTAGTCACACCCAGTGCAAATCTTAACATCTTTAATTCTTCCACATCTAGCTCAAACTCCTGCCTTTTTGTCAATGCCACTGTCTCCAACCCATATAACATAGCTGGTCTCACTACCCTCTTGTAGACCTTCCCTTTCAGTCTTACAGGTACTTGTCTGTCACAAATCACTCCTGACACTCTTCTCCACCCACTCCATCCTGCTTGTACTCTCTTCTTCACCTCTGTTCCACACTCACCATTACTCTGGACTATTGACCCCAAGTATTTAAACTCATCCACCTTCACCACCTCTACTCCTTGCATCCTCACCATTCCTCTATCCTCCCTCTCATTCACACACATATATTCTGTCTTAGTCCTGCTGACCTTCATTCCTCTTCTCTCTAGAGCATATCTCCATCTCTCCAGGGTCTCCTCCACCTGTTCCCTACTCTCACTACAGATCACAATGTCATCTGCAAACATCATAGTCCACGGGGACTCCTGTCTGATCTTGTCTGTCAACCTGTCCACACCATTGCAAATAAGAAAGGGCTTAGAGCTGATCCTTGATGTAACCCCACCTCCACCTTAAATGCATATATATGAAGCAAGTCATCAAAAGAAAGGAGAAGTGTGAACATTTGGGAGATATAAAAGACAGACCCAGCTAGGAAGAAATACTGTTTGGCTAACAAAGCAGCTCAGAAAGGAGTTGCTATAGCAAAGAACAAGGCATCAGAGGCACTCTACCAGATTCTGGAAAGTGACTCAGTAAAGGACAAACACAAAGAAACTATATCAGGTTGCAAGGCAAAGACATAAAGATAAATAAGATAGACTGCTTTCATAAAGGATACTAGCAACAACCTGCACACCACTGCACAGGACATCAGAGGCTGATGGAAAGAGTACTTCCAGCACTTTATAATGAAGAAAATCCCACAAAAGCTGTACTACCCTAGACACAGCCTACAATGTGAGAAGAGGAGGAGCCTACCGTAGAAGAAGTAAGAACAGCACTAAGGAATATGAAGTCAGGGAAAGCAGCAGGCTCACATGAAGTTACAGCAGATATGATAAAAATGCTGTGTGAGATAGGGGAGAAATGGCTTCTGAGGGTACTAATAGCAGTCTGGAGAGAAAGGTGTATATCAGATGACTGGAGAATAAGCATATTCATGCCAGTGTACAAGAACAAAGGGGATATCCACAACTGTGGGCAGTACATAGGGATCAAACTCCTACCGCACTGCATGAAAGTTCTGGAGAGAGTGACTGAGAAGTGAATATATAGAGTAGTTGAAAGTAAGATGGGAGGTGAGCAGTTCAAATTCAGATCAGGATGCATCACAACTGACCTGATGTTGCAGTGAGACATATAGTTGAGAAGAAACTAGAAATGCATGAGCAGTCCAATTGAGAATTCCTCGATTTGGATAAAGCATATGACAAGGTTACAATAAAAATGATTTGTGCAATCCTGGGGTGGATTGAAGTCCCAAAAATATTGACTGAATTTATGGAGGCTATGCACATGGGCCCACCCAGAGACTCAAGTATGAACAGTGTTTATTTTCACATAGGGGCTCCCAGTGAAAGTGGGTCTGCATAAAAGTTTAGCTCTGAGTGCACTGTTTTTCATATTGGTGATAGCCTACATTAGCAAACAGGCAGAGGTGACAGATCAACAAAGATGGTAAGCAGATTATATGGCATTACAGGCAGAATCTGAGCAAGAGTTTCATCAAAGTTTAAGGGAATGGAAAGCAAAACTGAAGGCACATGGAATGAAACTAAGTACATATAAGACAGTTGTAATGACAGCAAATGGGGGAAATCATAAGATGCTTAGAATTGTGATAGAAGGGAAATAGTGGAACAGGTTAATAGCTTCAAGTATCTGGGAGTGGTGGTTAAGGTCAAGGGAAGTCAGAATGAGGAGGTCAATGCTAGAATTAGAGGGGCTGCAGCTAACTGGCACAGAGTATCAGGTGTAGTGTATGACAGAAGAATGCCAAAGAATCTGAAACGTAAGGTGTACAAAACAATGGTGGGACCAGTACTACTGTATGGTACAAAAACTTGTGAGGAAGTTAGGGGTCATAGAAATTAAGTGCCTGAGATGGGTGGTAGGGTACACACTGTGGAACAGATGAAGAAATGGTGACATAAAAGCAGAAGCCAGAGTAGCTCCAATTGCAGAAAAGGTCAAAGGGAACAGATTACTGTGGTTCTGGCACATGTGCAGAAAAGCAGAAAACAATCTGGTGAAGAAGATTTGGGACAGGCAGGACGAAGGGAAGAGGAAATAAGGGATTCCAGCAAAGAAGTGGCTAGATTTTATGAGAGAAGACCTGTGACAGTCTGGCATGAGTGTTGAAGAAGGCAGGAGGCTGGCACTGAATAGCTACAGATGGCAATAGTTGACATGACACGCCAATCCCTTTTATAAAATGGGAAAAAGGGGGATGATGATGATGATATGTATCTTGTGCATATCAAGTTTAATTGTCCATATGTAAAGCAATTAGTATTTTCTTGCTGAAGAAAGTAAAGTATACATGTTGGGTCTATATTATAACAATGAACAATCAAACGATCGAACATTGTTATATTGAACTCAAAAGTTCGAAATCACAAGACATAGAACAATCAGAACAGCGATTTTTTTTTTTCCCAGGGAAAAAAAAAAGCTGTTCCCAACAAAAAAAAAAAAAAAAGACATTAAAACATTGCATAAAGTGGGGGGCTGTGCCACCCACATCCCCCTACTCAAATATACCAACTTTGAGATCGCTCTACAGTGCCGAAAATGGCAAAGTAACAGAAGCGGCCAAGCGACTTCTTTCCCAGGGAAAGAATTTGCTTATATGCCGCTTCATCATTTTGCCTTTTTGACATTTCAAGTTTGACCAAAATGCATTTGACAAAATGCATCTTCGGTCATCTGATAGGAACCCTACATGTTCATGTGGAGAACGAAGAAGAAATGGGATCAGCATGGATTGGATGCAGAATGTTTAAAGAACCTACATTTTACACATTGTTTCCTATATTTGTAAGGTTTGACATAAGAAGCAAGGGTGAGATAACATGTCCAAAGTGCTGCAGGGTTTTATTAAGATGAAATCAGGTAAGAGGAAGAGAATTTATTTATTTGCTTGTTATCATGTGTTTACCAGGATATTATGAAGTATGACTGGTCATGTACAGTAATTATTTTTCAGTGGAGGCCCTGGCAAGTTACAAGCTTAAAAGAATATATGCCACAGTGTAAGTAAACAGTTTATATAGAGAATAACATTACGATTTCTTGAATGTATACAGGATATTTGCAATATATACAGTTGTAATCATTGTGTTATTCTTGGCATATATTGTAAATATCCTGTACACATTCAAGGGCCCATTACGGATTACAAAATAGCATGTGAAAATTGAAAGGTGATGGTCTGCCATAATAAGCTTTATAGCAAAGTAATGACAAGGACAAATCAAAAGGATTATTTCATGATGAAAGACTTCATATGAAGGCAGAGACAATTTACACATGCGGGGTACCTTATACACACACACACACATATATATATATATATATATATATATATATAATATGCTCGAGCACACATTGCTCGACCATGTATTACACATACTTTTCTCTGTGATTCCCATAATGCCAAAAGGTTGGAATTTCATAAAAACACCGAATTCGACATTTCCGACTGCTCTACCACCTACACGAGTGCTACCATGGGGGCAATATTTTTGTGATTCACAACACTTGCATTCACTTTTTGGGATGATGCCGAAATTGTTTCGGCAATACCCGATGTACCGTCCACCGACTGATCATATGCATGTATATACATATATATATATATATATATATATATATATATATATATATATATATATATATATATATATATATATATTACATTATATTAATATCAAAGTGGTCATATTGCCATAATAAATGCCAATCAGAAGTTTCTTCCAGAGGATTAAATACATGAAGGGGAGTTTTGCTAAGAACCATAAGGGCACCGACCAGGGTGACTTACATTTTGTAGGTAAGATCCAAATAAGCTTTATTAATCTATTCAACAGGAAGAACACATGATGATGTTTAGAGATAGTCTTCAATACTGCTGCACTCTGACACTAAGGAAATAAGTAGTATCATACATTTAGAGGAAGTTTTAGTCCACTCACAGTTATATTTATTCCACAGATCTACATTCCCAGTCCTTCTCCCTTTAATTACTATGGAACAGTTTTTCTTAGCACTATTTGAAGTTAAAGACACTTCATACATGGACCCTAATAATACATCAAATTGCGTAACTATAAGCACTAAATATGACCTTTCTAAACCCCACCATAATCTCTTTAATCTAAGACTCTCATTAGGTTATATTCCTGAAGTCTGGAAATCAGCTATGGTAATGCTGTTACACAATGGCAGTCCAACCATATGTCCTTCTAAGTATAGAACCATTCATCTCACTAGCTGAAAATTTAAAATTATGGAGTTTATTATCTCAAGCATTATTTAACAAGATAATGAAAAATTCTCATAGCTGGACCCTCATCGGTATAGTTTTGTCAACTTAAGGTCCTGCCTTTTTAATCTCATCAATTTTTTTAAAAAGTAACTGCAGTAGTGGATAGCAATTATCAGTACAAACAGTATTCCTGGACCTGGTCAGAGCCTTTGACACTATTTTCCATTCAGGCATTACTGACAGAACTGATAAATCAATATAAATCCTGGTGTTGTGTAGTAGATTAGTAACTGGTGACTGGCAGAACCCATGTGGATAGAGTCACAAGTCACATTTCTGAAAGCAAAAAAAGTTAGCAGAGGTATAACACAGGTTTTGGATCCTGTCCTATTCGGCATCCATTACCCAGTCCTTAAGGCCAAAGCTCACGGCCTATGGTCATCTAAGTTTGTAGAATGCTGTAAATTGGGTGCTGCTATTTCATTCTCCCACTGACTCAGAATTGCTTCAGCATAGGCTAGACTATATTAATAATCAGTGCAAAGATAATAGTCTGAAAAGAAATATGAAAAACATATAGCATAGATCCTTTATTAAACCAAACATTATCATATACCACGTTGGTGACACACCTCTTGAGTAACATGCTGCTGCAAAGGGACTAGACACGCTTGTTAATTCCTTATTTTTTGACCATCATGGTTGTATAGCTGCTTTACCTAATTTCCAAAGACATCTGCACAAAATCAAAATAAGTTTTAATTTCTCTTTACTTTTATTTCCTCAGACCCATTATTAAATATAATGCACCTTTTGGCATCTATCTGTTTAAGCATATCACTCAGCTTGTTTTGGCATCTATCTGTTTAAGCATATCACTCAGCTTGAGACACCTCAGATATTCGTAACTAAAAGGATTGGTTGTCTCAAAAACTTTAGTTATTAGTGTGTACTGTCAGACCACTCTCTGTACTCAGTCTCCTATAGACGATCTGTGGAGATCAGTGTCAAGCCTTTCAAGCCATGAAAGATTCAACTCTCTTTGACTTCCTATTTTTTCACAAAACAAATGGTTTCTCAAACCCCCATTTAAAGTGACTAAACCATCAGCAGATAAGTAAGACATATTGATGTAATAGATTCATATCTCAAGTTTTCCTCACCTCTAGAACAGAACTCTATGACATGTCAAGCAGAGCTGCACTCTCGATAAACGTAGATAGTTGGATGGTCAGTCTCACATTGCCCAGTAGTCTTCCTTGAGGGAAGTGCAGTGGTTAACATTGTCACCTCACAGCAAGAGGTTCTCTGGTTTGATTCTCGGCTGGGGTGCCTTCTGTGTGGAGTTTGCATGTTCTCCCTGTGTTCGCGTGGGTTTCCTCCGGGTACTCCGGTTTCCTCCCACACTCCAAAGACATGCATCTGGAGCATTTCTCCCCGGACCTCCGCTGAAAACAGGCTCTGTGGAACCTAGTCGGACATTCCCAGTCAACAAATGTTAAATAAATAAATAAAATAAACTTTTAAATAGGTGAGGTCAGCTAGGCTTGTAATAGTCTGCAGACTGAGTGCCTAGTATTCATTTATGAACTTATGAAGGCATGTAAAAGTTATCCACTGGTGAAAAATGTGTTGTGTATGTGCATCTCAGCTGTCTTTTGTTGAATTTGATTATGCAGTCATTTACTTGTTTTTTGGTTGATGTTTTAGTCAACTCTCCATTTCATAGAAAGCACTGTGAGAAAAAAAATCTGTAAGCATGCATAAGATAACAGTTATAATTTTCTGAACAATGCCAAGAATATGGATGCACATAAAAGTATAAAGGCCTTGCATTATGATATACCCTTTCTAAAACAAGGTATTTCAGATGTATTTAAGAGTATGCATAACAAGCCAGTTAGAATCGTCATTATATACCTATTTTCAGTATAGTTATTTAGGAGAAGACTAAAGGATTATCGAAACATGAATGGTTGGAAATAATTGTTACGTGCTCAAAAGAAGAGAAAAAGAATAGAGAGAAGGGCATTCGTAATATCCTCACAGCAGACATTCTGTAGTAGACTATAATTAGAATTACAGAATCCTTTCAGTTTATATCTTTTATGACAGTTTCTACAAATGCCAATAAAATGGAGGGAAAGTGCAAAAACTAATTTTGGCAACAATAAAGTTTTTAATTCCTCCACTGATGTGCAGCCTTTAAGTCAGTGTATATATGTTCAGAGGTTGTGGGAGTATCCCCCACATGGGGGTGCAGGAGTAGCTGCCTTCTTGCAAAAACAAATTACCTCCGAAGTTTGATGAAAGTTTTCTTTGGCAGTATTATTTTCCAATGGATTCACTTTTCAGTATAGTCAATGTGACAGATTGACATAATTCCAGATTATGATACTCTAAGCCTGTTCTGCGGCATAAAGATACGAAGCCCTGTCTTCTACACAGCTAATCTGATCTTAGTTAATTTGCCACGTGGTGTGGAGTCAATTGGGAAAGGAGATAAATGCAGATGCTATTGTGCTGTGGGGTGTTAAGGGGTATTTCGTAAGACATATCTTCCTCTGATATGTTTGTAGTTGGAACTGGGAGCATTTTGGAAGTCCTCTAATAAATGAAGCATGGTTCTCTGAGCGGCTACATCACTCTAAGAAGTATGTGGCACTCCCGCATTTCACTTATCATATGTCCATGTTTACTCTGGAGCAGTGTTAGGGTATTTAACAAGGGTCCCATAGGAAGTGTCACTGCTCAATAGGGAATTATTGGCAGATTAAACTGTGAATCAAGCAGGTTTATCAGATACGGACAAAGAAAGCAGGGAAAGGAAATGTAATTGAGACTGGACACAGGAGCGGAGTAAGGGGAAACACTGTATGAGAGCAAAGATGAAAAGAATGGTGTTTGCTGAGACTATCAGTGGAGAATATGCATGTTACATATATGGTGCGGCCCCCACAATGAAGAAACACCCTCCTCAGCCTCAACAGGCAAATAGGACAACATGTCAAATCCTCTAAGGGTAACTTTGAGAAACATTTAGCAATCACAGCCAAGAATAACCATAAGGCCTTCTACCGCTATGTATGCAGCCTAAAAGGTACAACCCAAGCATGTGCCAAATGAATAATTTAATGGTATCTCACATTGATCCTGCAGAGATACCAAACATGCTAGTGGACAGATTTGGTGAAATTTCACCCCCTTATCCCCTTCAGACCTATGACAAAACTCCCTCCCCTTACATATCTGAAGAGCAGGTCATTAAAGCCTTGTCTAAGGCAAAAAACACAGCATCTATGGGACCAGACTGCATCCCAGGCTGTCTTCTAAACAAACTAAAACATAAATTAGCATAACCATTAAGTACCCTGTTCAGTCACAGCCTAAACACAGACTTTGTTCCTGTGGAATGGAGAACAGCAACAGTTATTCCCCTCCACAAGGGTGACTTAGCAACAGACCCAGGGTGTTATAGACCCATATGTCTGACCAGTCTCATCTGTAAAGCCATGGAATGTATCATCATGGTCGTCATAAATAAAGACATAGGCAACCTCCAAACCTTGGCTCGACCCATATTTGAATTCATCAATGGTAGATCTTGCCTGTTAAACAGGGATGATTTTGTTATAAATGTGACCAGAGCCATTGACAAGAGCAGATCTGTGCACACAGCATACCTTGACTTGGCAAAGGCCTTTGACACAATCCAACTCTCAGGCATTACCGATAAACTTAGCAAATTGAATGTAAACACCTTTGCTGTAAGACAAATTGCCAACTGGCTCATAAACTGGTCACACAATATCAAAGTGGGTGACTCCACATCAACCAGCAGACCTATCACCAGCAAGGTGCCACAAGGGTTAGTGGTGGGCCGTCTACTGTTTGGTATATACTTCTCAGAAGTTCAGACCAAAACTAAGGGACTGTGACTGACCAAGTTTGCAGATGACTGCAAGCTGGGTACAACTATTGAATCCCCATATGATGCCAGTATACTTCAGAACGGTGTTACGCAAACCAACAACTGGTGTGTTAGTTATGCTCTCAAACTGACTGCAATGAAATGCATCATCATTCCCTTTGGTAAAAACAATGTCCTTTCACACTATCAAATTAAAAACAATGCCCTATGTACATATGAACTGGTAAGAGATCTGGGATCACAGGTAGACTGACCTTAACTTTGACCACCATGTATCTACTGTAGTAATAAGGCTTTCTACGTAGCACACTTGACTAGCAAAGGCATCACCTCTAGAACAAAGGACATTATAACTCGTCACTAATCAGGCACATAATTGAGCATAACATCCCTTTCAGCATGTACCGTGCAAAGCATCTGCAGCAATTGGAGAGACCTCAGAGGTTTCCTAACTACAAAGATCAAGGGACTCCAACATGTGCCTTACACAGACTGACTAAATTCCCTCTCACTATATTCAGCATCATATAAACTTCTTGGGAGAGATTTATGCCTGACTTACAAAGCAATCTCTGACCCACACCTAATGAATTTGCTGCACATCTGTAAATCAAACAGGACTAGTGCTACCCATTCCAAGGATCTAAATATGGCCTGCAACTTGAATAGGACATGCTGGAGAGATAGATTTGTCTCCCAGTGACTGATGCATCTTTGGAACAGGCTACCAATTCATGTGAATCAGAGCACCTCTATGACACTGTTCAAAAGGAACCTGAATGAGTGGGGTCTATATTAGATCACAGAACGCCAGACACTTAGGTGAGTGAATGTTGATTAATCAACCCCATGTAAGCAAAAGCTTAGAAAACTGAACTGTCAGAACAGTGATTTTTTTTCCCTTGGAAAAAAAAAACGCTGTTCCAACAAAAAAAAAAAAAAAAACGCACATTAAAACATGCTTTGCTCCCCACACCCCCTGACGTGGGGGGCTGTGCCCCCCACACTCCCCTACTTAAATATGCCAACTCTGAGACCGCACTACAGTACCAAAAATGGCAAAGTACTAAAGCACCCAAGAAAATTCTTTCCCAGGGAAAGAATTCGCTTACATACTGCTTCGATATTTTGCAGTTTCAGTTTTGTCAGTTCAATCAAGACGCATTTGAAAATATGCGTCTTCTGTCTGCTGATATGAACCTGAGTGGATGGGGCACTGTAAATTCTTACTGGTGATAGCTCCCACAACCCTCCTGGCTATGGCCAGTAATTATTAAATACAATCTTGGGTATTGACTGTTATATCTATGCTCTTACATTGGGATGAAACCGGTAGGCTTGAAATGACCTCAAGACTGATAACCTAGTAACATCCTATGATCCTGTGATCATGTGATCCTTCCCTTTAGAGTGTTGTTTTAGATTTATTTTAAATGTTTTGGGGGAGAGTATTAGTGTCTGAGCAGTGTATTATATTAGAGAAATGAGATACTTATTTGAAGATGCAGTCTTCTTTGTTATTAAATGTTTTATATTTATTTTGTCAATGATATTTGGAAGTATATTAATTTCTGACTAGTACAATAAATGAGAAATTGACACGTGTAGTTGAGAATCTGTAGTATGATTTTGTCATCAAGTACTGTTTTAGATTAATTTCAAATGCAATTGGTGAGGACTGTCTTCTCAAGTTGACAGATGATTTATTCCATTTTTGTAGATCTTGTGATTGGTAAAATCCTTTTGAATTTTTGTTACACTGTATTAAACTGTTGTTAGAAGCCAGATATAGCACATAAGATAATTGCTGATTATTAAAGTGTTGACTTTGAATAACTAAGTGAAGCAGGTGTACACCAGTGTAATTTTTGTTTTAAATTTAGGAAAATGTTGTTCTTTTGCAGAAATGCAATGACTGACTATATAGTTATAAGGACTAACTATATAGTTATAATTTACTTCCAAATAAGTAGCCTTTTTCTGCCATTGTCATTTAGTTGTCTGTTGATTATATTTTTAACTGAGTTCTTAGGGTGACCCTTGAAGATAAGTTTGCTACCTGTAGGTAGATCCAATGAGATGCACTTGGCTAATAGAAACACTTGGCACTAATGGGAACATTCGTTCTGTAAAAAATTGTTTAGGGTAAAAAAAATATATATATATATATATATATAGATATATATATATATATATATATATATATATATATATATATATATATGTATTGGTCTTAACAGAGTTTAAAGTTTTGAAGTTGAATTACATAATAATACTTGTGTCAGAGATATTTCTCCTTGAGTCGAACAGAGTTCAAGTTCAGCATGCTGTATCTGTTTTGAATTTTCACACTGTATATTAAACGTGTTTTTGAATGCTGCTGAGAGCCATTTCATGTGAACACCTGGAATCTGTCTGACAGGTAAGTATTCAACCAGCTAATCATACGAGAGGCTAGGTAAATGAAGAATGAGTTTTGATAATAGCAATGAATATGTTCTGCATTCCAAAACATTGGACAAATCAGCAAAATTATGATTATCATGTTTTTCCTGCTTTTTATTAGATATGATAGGGATAGGAAGATCACAAATCACATGATCCATGCCACAATTATAGTGAAAGCCTGTCTAGGTGACATTTACTAGCCATTTTCTTTATGGGGGCTTTTTTATTTTCATATATTTTATATATTTTTAAGTATTTTAGATAGAGAGAAACTAGATAATTGTAATTGTTTGATAGCCTGGTTCCTATTAAGGGTGATATTCATATTTCTCCCCATCAGTAGTTCATGAAGGTCGGTGCTTCATCCTTAGGTAAATAAGGTCATTCAGGCTGACCACAGAAATGTGGAAGCATTTTGGTAAACACTTCTACCTATCACGAAAGCATAATGTGCTTATGGTATAAGTCCCGGGGGGAGAGCTATTACGAGGATAAAGGGGTATTATTCATTTCTGTATTACAATGATTCATAGAGATAAATATAAAAGTGGCTCTTTTGCAGGCAAACCACATTAAAAGGACAATGATCTTATACAAATAAGCACCTATTTACAAGAAAAACATGGTAGTGAGGTGGCAAGTTCATTACCTCAGTGAAGGAAAAAGGGAATATATACTGCTATACTATTTAAAAGATGGTACGATTATTGACTTTACTTCAAGAAATATTTGCTGTATCATATTTTAGTGCTTGTTCATATATGGTCAAACTACTGAAGGAATCATTGGGAGAAATTGTTCATTTTGGTATAATTTCAGTGCAGGTGCATACATGAAGAAACCACTTCAGGAATCATTGGGAGAGATTGTTTATTTATGTGTCATTGAAGTGCTTATGTGCACATGAACAAACCACTGAAAGGAACAATGGGAGAAACCATTTATTTATGTGTCATTGAAGTGCTTAGACATACATGAACAAAATACTGAAGGGATCATTGGAAGAGACCATTTATTTATGTGTCACTGAAGTGCTTATGTGTACATGGACAAACTACTGAAGGGGCTACTGGGGGAAATGTTTCATTTTATGCCATTGAAAAGCTTGTACATTCATAGACAAAGTAATGAAGGGGTTGCTGAGGGAAATGCTTCATTTGGTGTTTTTGAAGTTCTTGCATGTAAGTAGACAAATTACTGAAAGGGTCAGTGGGGGGAAATGCTTTATTTTGTGTCATTTGAGTGCTTGTGCATGCATGGACAAACTCCTGGAAGAGGACACTGGGGAAATCATTCATTTCTATGTCAGTGAAGTGGTTGTACATACATGGGAAAACTACTAAAGATATCGCTGGAGGCAAGTTTGTGGATTGCAAAGCAGATGTCAGAAGTGTGGATACTGGTCTGTAAATCACGAGAACACTTCATAGCATGCATTGCTTTACACAATTTCTCATTTACATCTCCCTATACTTAAGGCATTGTGCATTAGCAAAATTAGCATCTATGAATCATTTTCAAGAAACCTCTTAAAAGAAGTATGTTTCATATGGTGACAAGCCTCCTTGTGGCCTGCACGGGGAGATTTGTCCCCATCTCTATGCTTGTACATGTTTGCACAAGCACAGAGAATACAGAAGGACACCTACTAGGGAATGAATGACAGTATACAAACAAAAAAATGCAATAGTAGTGAGTGGGAAAAGTAATCAAGGAGATTACAAGCATAAAATGTATCTCAGGCAATATAAACCACATTTATTTTAATTCCACTGGCAGATAGAGTATGACCATTGCTATGGGTGAGGTAAATCTTTATGTGTTAAGAATTCTGAGTAACAAATGACATTTCTGGTCATGCAGGTTAAAATATTTACAAGATATACATCTACAAAAAGTGTCTGTTTTGAAAAATGTAGCAACTGATATTTTAAAAGATTTCATTTCTTGATTTCTTCTGATCAGAGCATTAATGCAGAGCCAGTCACTAGATTATTTTATATCAGTTTTAATCTAAAGGCAGTTATCAAGTTAACAATTTTTGTCAGTAGTGTGAAAATTGTAGAGATGTTGTAAAGCATATAGTTCAGGAACAAAATTAAACAGTGTTAATTTATTGCATTTATGCACAATAAAATACTGAAAACTATGCCTCCATTTACAATGAATTGCATTTTCCCAAACTGCTGTAAAATATATAACCCAGTGTAGGCTTTCTGCCAGAGACTGATTTTTTTTCTGCCCATCTGGCTAATGATTTCTGACTCTGCTAAGTAAGCATCTTAGATGATAAAATGTCATGGGCATCTGGTGTTTGTACTAGATGGTTATCAGCTAAAACTCTTAGGAGTGCATAAAACATACGCTGACTGTCAGAAAAATAGGTATGGGGAATTAAGGGATAGTTCTGCTTTCTTAGTGATGGAAAGTAAATAATCACAAATAAATTCATGCTTATCCCAGCATGCAATTGTCATGGCTGACATTCTGTCATTTCCCTTTTATTTTGTTAAGATTTCCTGTTTTGATTCATAAATCATGGTTTTAGAAATTGAATCATTTTTAAGTACATGTTCATCCTCTTTATGGCATTTTACTATTTCATTATGCAGCATTTTTGTTGCTGTTTATAGTACTGTACAATTTAAAGCAGAAAGAATACCCACTAATGTTATTACTGATACCTGTTTTAGCAGTACCAATGAGAAATACAATCCAGGTCAGGAAGTTCATGGACTTTCTTTTTATATACTTATCAAAGTAGCGACACATATTTAATAATACATTTAGTTAGAGGCGCTATCAGTAACATTCAATATCTACATTACAGAATGTGCATGCGTTCATTATGTACCATTTGAATAGTTTCTGCAGCACTGACTGCAGTCAGTAGCTGACTTCAGCTTCTAAATTTCACTAAATACAAATAATGAATAAGAAAAATATCCAGTAACAACAGAATCAAATATGAGTGGTAGAAAGTCATAGAAAAAAAGACAGAAAGTTGGAAGTACTTACTATCTTTAACCAACTGTGAAAGTTAATATTGCAGTAATGGACATGGGGCCTAGGCAAAGGTGAATAAAACATGAAATTGCCACCTGTCATTAGGTATAGTATAATAAATACTAGAAAGGTAAATATAGTTTAACCCACAATTTAAATTTAGACCTATTTAAGTACTATAAGCATATGATATAATAGATATCACATGAAAACAAAATCATGCATGCAGGACAGAATATTAAGGTAGGCAGTCCAAAGATAAAAAAAGCACTCTCAGGCTGAGGAACAGATCATTTTGGTGCATATAAGTATGGCAAAATATAGTTTCTATAATTTACAATAGAATGGGTGCTGTAACTGAGACAGCTGCAAAAGAAATCTTGCAAGTCAAACATTTGGCGAATGATATTACATAGCAACAAGAGGGCGGCATTTAAAAGGATATGTTGCTTTTGATGTAAGTCTAGAACTTGCTATCACTAAACTGTGTCTTCTGAGTATCACCATGCAACATATGCATTGAGACTTTTGTTTTCCATCTGAAGACTCAGGACCTAAATGGGTGAGCAGTCTATTGTCTTGCTCCTATCTTGTTATTATTGGATTGCTTATTTTTAGTATTTGGGCATTACAACATATCACTTCTGCAGTAACAACTACATTTTTAATTGAGTTAAACATTCTGCATTCAAGCTACAGTAGTGGAAATTACAAGTGCATCTTCTAGTCCTCTTAGTATAATAATGGGTCTTAAAACCCAATATAAATGAACAAGTGGAGAAAAATATATCACAACAGCAACTATTCTGTAATTATAGAAGGGAACTGATATAATTATTATGCCTACAAACATAACCACCTCTTTCATCAAAACTAATTGGAAAAAGCTTCTACTTATAATGCTAGGAATCACTCACCATTTTTTCTGACCCTTTTAACCCAAACAGCCAATTTACAATGCATCAGTCACATTTTTTCACTTTGACATACATACTCTGGCAGTCCCTTTCCATTGCACTTAAAGATCTTTCCTGTTTTATAAATGCTGTTACTATTTGAAGAACTTGCTCTCTGGCAGTCCCTTTCCATTGCACTTAAAGATCTTTCCTGTTTTATAAATGCTGTTACTATTTGAAGAACTTGCTTTCAAAGAAGCCACATTCATCTGTCTGAGAAAGAATCATGTAAGCTAAATGCCAATCAACAGCTCCATGCTCTCCTTTAGTTCTGTTTGTTTAATTCGTTTTATCAATTCTCTGATACTGTTCTGGTCCGTAATATTGACCTACTGTATGCACAGAGTTAATGTCGCTTATAGATTGTATTGAACTGTTTACACATTGATTCTTGCTCTGTGTTCCCAAATCTTATATGCCACATACTTACTGTAGAGTCCCTTTCCCTGAACTTTGCCTGAAAATGGTCATTTTTGATCAGTGCACTACCATGACAAGTAAAAATAAATAAATAATGTGATACTGTTTCTCCTTCCTTTTTGCATTAAATAGGAATAAAATATTTTTGCTACCTCAGTTTTTATTTCCAGGATGATAACGTACCTGTCATATAATCCCACTGATGTATAGATTGTCCAATTCAGTGGAATGTTTTTCAAGTTGTTATGATGGGTTCTAACTAAACATAAGCAGTTTGGTTTGGTTTACGAGTGTTGAAGGTATACATTGTAATCCAAGATTTTTTAACGTATTAATGTTGAAATATAAATCTCAGACTTTTTGAGTAAGTTAAGGAAGAAAGTTGGTTTTACATGTATCCATCTAAGTGACAGGTAAATATAATGGCTCAATGCAGCAAATTTTTCGTGATACATTTAGCCAGAGTTTTGGGAACTTTTAGAAAATAACTTATTTTGGCTCATGCCTTGGCTTCAACTACAGTTGTATCAATTTTGCCTTATAAGAACATTTATCGTGTGGATCATGCCAACAAGTATTTCTGTAATATGATTAGAAGAAAGAAACAGATTTACATCTGTTTTTCAGCATTTTCAGGTTTTAGCCTTCATAAAAACTAGTGTTTTGTGCAGAAATTGAAGAACTGTAAGTATATACAAAATATTTCATTATTTTAAAGCAGAGATCCTTATAAAAAGTATAATGAAATTTAAAATGTAGAAAAGTTAATGATGCAATGTTTGAAACAATTCATGACATGACAAATTGGAGATTAAAATGCCACTAGAAATGTTATTAGCTATTTACTAAAGCAATGTTTAAACTGCCAAAATGTGGAAGAAATTCAGAAGACCCTGAAGCTAATGACATAATAATCTTTGAATCAGTATGCAAGCGCTGTGGTCCCTCATGCAGTTAATTCATAGACTTCACATGGATTGCTTTTTTCTTGGTTTAATTTCACCAAGTATTTTGGGGTTCTAATACCATGACAGTAATAAACCCAGTTCCTTATCTAAGGTATGATTAAAGTTCATGAAATTAGTTTTGTTTCAGTCTTTCATGTTAGCCAAAAGTGCTCTTCGTGGCTCCCTCAATCTGCCCAGAAATGACTTCTTCTGCAATTTATATGGAGTTACACATATCTGTAGGATATCTAAATATGACTGTAGAATATTTTTATTTTTTAATGAGATCCATTGCTCTTACAACTATTGGAATTCTCTCCATAGCTTTATTTTAGATTGCTCTCATTTATTCATGCAAATCCTGGTATTTTATGGCTTTGTGTCTCTGTACATAAGACACTATAGTCCCTGGGTGTAGCAGTTTCAATGATCAATGCTACTATTGTCTTAATTTCCTGAACTACTACATCTGTTTTTTTCCCATCTATTTTCCGAGCTGTTGATAATCGCTGCTTCCATGTGATATACATTTTATCATTCTCTTTAATGTTTTGTGGCTCATGTTTCCAATGTTTCTCAGCTGCTTCAATATTGTAGTGTTTGCACAATCCCCAAAGCAACAGTCTTATCAAAATAGTATACCTTTCAGTATACAGGTCCTCTGCCGTTAGTGTACCATATCCAGCAACAAGATGTATAACTGTCTCCAATTTAGTTTTACAGAATGTACATAGATCTGTTTTTCTGGCATGTCAATATACTTTGTAAACCAATGTGTATGTAGTACACTATCCCGAGCCACAATACAAGCCTTTCATCTTTTCGTTTAAGTTCATCTCTCCTTAACCATCCCTGCTTCAAATCTTTATCAACATGAGATTGTTTCAGGTGTTTTCTATATTTTGCAATAAATTTATGGCTTTTCCACGTTTCTTTCCTTCTCATCTGATCTTTCTCCTTTCTTTTGTTTTTTTGGCATATTCAGTTGCTGTATGGCTTTTTTGTCTACTTCTAGTCTGATTTCCATTCCCACTTGACACTTGAATGCTTTTAGTTTCATAGGTTCATAGGTGTATACTAGGCTAATGGCTCTGGAGCCTTTACAAGCCTAGCCCATAGGATTACCCTGGCATTGTGCCACCCGACCATAGCTCCCAGTGCCTCTGTTGAGTAGAGCCACTTATCAGACAGATCATCCTAGACTTCTTCTCCACATGTTTTGAAGCTTTTACTATGTTTGGATCTGATGTGGTCGGCAGATACGTATGCAGTCCTACAATTACAGATCTATACATTTTCAAGCAGCCCCATACCTCGTTTAGGGAGAGAGAGACATATAATCTTGGTATGCACTGATTTTTATATATCAGTTGATAAATGTAAAGCATTTTTCTTGTTTTTCTGTCCAACTGATCCAATACTTTTTGGGACCAGTCTATCACACCAAAACTAACTGTAAGTTAAAACAGGAAGAGAAAATTGGTTTATAACATGAACTTTATTCCTAGATATCAGGGATTTTTTTCAATATTAATTTTAGTCTTTTGAAGTGTTCCTTACTGAGTTTTAATTACATTTGTTAATGTTTATTGCAAATCCTTCATCATTTCCCAAATATGTATACATTCCTTCCTGATCAAGTTCCTTTAAATCACAATCCTCTCCTAGACTGATATTTTCTTGGTACTGCAACTTCCCTGCTTTAAATGTTACTTTCTTACATTTCTGAAGAACAAATGTCATTCATATATCACCTGAGAAAGTTTTATCCACTTGTAGTCATGCTTTCAACTCCTCATCTGATGAACTATACTGTTTTAAGTCACGCACAAAACTAGATGAGTAATATTTAAGCAAGTTTGCATCTAGCAGCCAAATTATAACCAAGAAAGATCTGTTAAGTAAACAGCTTAATGGGTTAAGGACAAGACAAAACAGCAGCAGTGACATATAATAACACTGGAATAAACCCCTTTGATTTCTAATCCCGGTCATAATAACTTGCTGTTAGTTATAACTTAATTGCAAAGTGGTTTGTCACTGTTTCACAGTCACTGTAATGCAACAAATCAAGGTAGGATATATTTTTTACATCTGTAAAAACTCCTTTTTCCAAGAATATGAGAGGCTGTGAAATGCTTTTTTTACAATCTAGCCATGCCATACTTAAATTCTTCTCCCTTTTGCTATTCTCCATTATAACTTTATTTGGCAACAAATGATCATTTCTTCCATGTAGCTTTCTTTTGTTACCCTTTTGTTCTATTGCCATGATTGAGTTTTCTTCTGACTATAAACCCTGTTGGCATCATTTCCAGTACATAGTTCATATATGATCAGAGGGCAAATTATTGTCTATTCTTTTTAGGATTCCATAAAGTTTCACACTTAAGAAGGGCCATCATTCTTTCATGTTGTTAACCAGGTTGGTATCTGTTCAGAATGCACATATAAGTAGTCTTTACTCAGGGCTAAATCTTTGTGCAATTATGTTAATACGTTTAGTCAGAAGTTAGGTACTGCATCTTGGCCTGGGATCTTCCATTTAGGACCTTTTCATAATTTTGTTTCAATATCTCTAGCAGTAGCTTCATCAAATTTCAAATCCTGTGCATTTGGACTTCTTATTGTTTCTTTTACTTCTTTCATCCATTCAGCATCTTTGTTATATTCCACAACATCTTCATAAATATTTCTCCAAAATGTGTTCATTCTTTTTTGGTGGTGCCTCTATTCCTTTCGCTTTGATTCCTAATTCTCTCTCTCTCTTTTTTTTTTTTTGTGGGGTTATCAATGAATTGCTTTTTTGTAATTTTCCTTTATATTTATCTGTGTATCTTCTAAGTTTTTGTACATGTGCTGGTATCTTTAGTGTATTATTTGCAACAGGTTATGATAAATCTTGGTCTCTTTTGACACTGTGAGTTGATATTATCTTTCTGAGTAGTTTTGTTCAGCTATTCCGTCTTCTATACTCTTCACAACTTGTTTTAATAGCTAAATAGTTTTCTCTATTTGATGCTTCCATGTTTATATCTCTTCTGTTCCATTCCCTTTTTGCTCTGTATTTTTGTTGTAATACTTTGTCTGTTATTAATTTAGCTGCACAGTAATATATCTTATTTACTTCTGCTATATCACGAGTTTCTGTTAAATAGCACGCTTATGTGTTTAATCACACTTCTTAAATTTTGTGTTTTAACTTTATGTAACTAATTTCCTGCAGTGATCTGAATATGTTTATCCATATCTATCAAATCAACCAACTCTTCCTTAAGATTAGCTTCTTCTAAACTGAGAGCACATTCTTTGTGTGTGTGTGTGTGTGTGTGTGTGTGTGTGTGTGTGTTTGTGTGTACACACACACACACACACATCTATTTCTCCATCTGTGTGTGCTTGTGTGTGTGTGTGTGTGTGTGTGTGTGTGTGTGTGTGTGTGTGTGTGTGTGTGTGTATATAGATAGATAGATAGATAGATAGATAGATAGATAGATAGATATTCCCTTTATTTAGTCGACTTACCAAAATATCAAACTGTACAAAGTTGAGACCAGAATATTTAAGTCTCAGAAGACTGAAAGTTTATAACATCGAGCATCTTAAAGTCTAATTTATTTATATATTAGTGCTGTAGTGTGTCTCTTTAAGATGTTTTGTTTTGTGTGGAGGCAATATGGCGGAGGTAATGTGCAGTGCTGAAGTATGGTATGTGGATATTCTTATGTTAGTTTGTGAGAAATGGGTAAGTGATGTTTATTTTATGAATAGTTTTATAAGGTTTAAAGAATGGCGGTAGTTAAACTGATGGGATAAGTTACTAGGCAGGTAAGTGTGTATTTTAAGTATGTTTAGGTGTATTGTGCAGGGAAAAGGTGCTTGTATGTAAGATTTGGAAATCGCAGTACAGTGGGGATAGAGAAATGTCCCTTTTCTCCAATGTAGTCCAATCTCGGAGTTAGTATTTTAAATTGTTAGGGGATGTGGGGATGTAGGAAAGGTTAATGTGCAGTTTTCTAGTACAACTGTTACATGTTAGGTTATAGCAGTGAGTAGTGATGCTATCAGCAGTGTGACATATTGTTTTCAATGTTTTGGTCTTCGATATTATGCCTTTCGGTTTTGTGGATTTTGTCTTTAGTTGTTTTAATTTTGTTTTATTATAGTTTGATGTTATGGCAATTTGATTAAATGAAGTAGACCCATATAAATATATAAATATATATATAAATATATATATATATATATATATATATATATATATATATATATATGTATATATATATATATATATATATATATATATATATATATATATATATATACATATATATATATATATATATATAGAGAGAGAGAGAAAGATATATATATATATATATATATATATATATATATAGATATATAGATATAGATATAGATATACGCACACTTACACACAACACACACACATGCACACACACACACACACACACACACACACACACATATATATTGATAAATAGATATAGACCTATAAATGCACACACACACACACACACACACACACACACACACACACACACACACACACACAAAACATATATATATATATATATATATATATATATATATATATATATATATATTATGAGTATCTAATGAACTTTCGTCGATGAGATTGACTGAAATTCAAAACATCAAACAATCACCAATCATTGCTAATAACATTTGTTGAAAGTTAAATAAACCAATATAGGAAGAAGCAAGCCAGGATCCATGAAACAGTATTTTATTGAGCGCTTTCGTTTTTTTTAGAATAAACAACTTCATCAGAATGAGACAAATACAAATGAACAGTGACTGACCCAACTTATATAACAATCCTAGTTTCAAAGGTGTTGATTAACAATCAACTAATCAACTTAAAGGTATAGTCTCTAACACACAGACAATAAATACATGCCTTAAAAAATACATAAAAAAATCTAAAAAAAATCATCTATTATAAATACCATAGATGTCAGATAGATAAGCTCACAGAAATTATTGAAAAACATTTCAATATATATATATATATATATATATATATATATATATATATATATATATATATATATATATATATATATATATATTGTGACCTGCATATTGTCAGCATATATCCTTCTGCCCTTAATCTGAGTATAGGGCTAATAGAGATGTTACTATTAAGACCTGGATATTCAGTGGCATTAGTCCTCATCTGCCACCTTAATTCATGTAGTTCTAAAAAGACATTAACTGGACCCCCCCCTGTTCCCCATTAATACCTGCTCGAAAACTGTGAATTTAAAATGATGGCCCTCATTGTTATCAATGTGTACTGCCAAAGCGTTCTTTGTATCCTGCTTCCTTATGTCATAGACATGCTGATATACCCTACTTCTAAGGGCATTAATAGTCTTGCCAATATAAAAACATGGACATGACTGGCAAAGAGCAAGGTAAACTACAGATTTACTAGTACAACAGAATTTCTTCTTTTGAAAATATTTACCATAATTGGGATTATCAGTCTCCGTACCCTCCATAATATGTTTACATTGAAGACAAAATCCACATTTTAACATGCCCCTACCTTTGTATCAATGTTAATATTTATCTCTAATATATTCTTGAAGGTAATATCCTTCTGATAGATAATTTTTGGGGCCTCCCCCACTATTTCAAGATAGTCTTGACTAGTATAAAATAAGTTTCAGTTATGTTGAATATTCTAGGTAATATCAGTGAATTGCCTATTAAACTTAAAGATGGCTGACCTTTTATAATCAATTCCTACCTTGGATGTACCCTCATTTTGAGAAATACCTTTACCAGGTAAAGGAAAATAATATCCCCTGTTCCTTTTATCTATTACTTCTTGTAGAATACGTTTCAAAAATGGTTCAGGATAACCTCTTTGCAAAAGCATACTCTTCAATACTTCAGTTTGTTGTAAAAAATCCTCCCATTCAGATGGTATACGGGCTAAACGAACAGCTTGGCCCTTTACCAAAGATTTCTTCTGGTATAATGGGTGGAAACTATTAAAATGCAGAAGGGTATTAGAATAAGTAGGTTTTCTAAATATTGTTGTACTGAAATCTTTTTTGTACTCGTTTTTCTAAATTGTGATGTCCAAGTAGTCTATTGCATCTTTCCCAATTGTTTAAGTAAAATCTAAAAAATCTGTACTTTGCTTTATATAGGACAAAAATTATTAAGCTCTTCCATACTACCATGCCATCTTTGGCATACCAAAGCTACATAAGGATACAGCAAACCCACCCTTTAGGCCCATTGTTGATGCAAAGGCATCAATAACATATTTTATTGCCAAATATATAGAAACCCAACTTAAATCAATATTGAACAACTGTGGTTGGGTGTTAAAGGATTCATGGGATCTCTTAAAGAAAATTAATAAGGATATGTATGATGATGGCCTAATTTTTGTGACAATTGATGTTAGGGATTAGTTTTCTGTAATCCCACATGGATTGGGTGTGGAATGGTTTTATTTATTTCTATGCCAGTACGCTAACATTAGACACAAGCTTATTAGGACTATTAGAACCTTGATGGAATTGGTTCTAGACACCAATGTTATAGTTTTGGAAGCTCAGCTCTTCAAGCAATGTAAGGGTGTAGCAATGGGGGCCATATGTGCCCCTATATTTGCAAATATTGTCCTGGCCTTTTGGGAACTAGAATTAATTTTTAACAGCCAGTATGCCCAGTATTGGAAGTATTATGGCAGGTACTTGGACAATATTATTATTCCTTGGCATGGTAGTATGGAAGAGCTTAATAATTTTTGTCCTATATAAAGCAAAGTACATATTTTTTAGATTTTATTTATACAATTGGGAAAGATGCAATAGACTACTTGGACATCACAATTAAGAAAAACGAGTACAAAAAAGATTTCAGTACAACAATATTTAGAAAACCTACTTATTCTAATACCCTTCTGCATTTTAATAGTTTCCACCCATTATACCAGAAGAAATCTTTGGTAAAGGGCCAAGCTGTTCATTTAGCTTGTATGGCATCTGAATGGGAGGATTTTTTACAACAAACTGAAGTATTGAAGAGTATGCTTTTGCAAAGAGGTTATCCTGAACCATTTTTGAAACGTATTCTACAAGAAGTAATAGATAAAAGGAACAGGGGATATTATTTTCCTTTACCTGGTAAAGGTATTTTTCAAAATGAGGGTACATCCAAGGTAGGAATTGATTTTAAAAGGTCAGCCATCTTTAAGTTTAATAGGCAATTCACTGATATTACCTAGATTATTCAACATAACTGAAACTTATTTTATACTAGTCAAGACTATCTTGAAATAGTGGGGAAGGCCCCCAAAATTATCTATTAGAAGGATATTATCTTCAAGAATATATTAGAGAGAAATATGAACATTGATACAAAGGTAGGGGGTATGTTAAAATGTGGATTTTGTCTTCAATGTAAACATATTATGGAGGGTACGGAAATTGATATTCCCAATTATGGTAAATATTTTCATAAGAAGAAATTCTGTTGTAGTAGTAAATCTGTAGTTTACCTTGCTCTTTGCCAGTCATGTCCATGTTTTTATATTGGCAAGACTATTAATGCCCTTAGAAGTAGGGTATATCAGCATTTCTATGACATAAGGAAGCAGGATACAAACAACGCTTTGGCAGTACACATTGATAACAATGAGGGCCATCATTTTAAATTCACAGTTTTAGAGCAGGTATTAATGGGTGACGGGGGGTCCAGTTAATGTATTTTTAGAGCTACATGAATTAAGGTGGCAGATGAGGACTAATGCCACCGAATATCCAGGTCTTAATAGTAACATCTCTATTAGCCCTATACTCAGATTAAGGGTAGAAGGATATATGTGAACAATATGCAGTTCACAATATATATATATAAATATATATATTATATTGAAATGTTTTTGAATAATTTCTGTGTGCTTTAAAATCTATGGTATTTATAATAGATGATTTTTATAGATTTTTTATGTATTTTTAAGGCATGTATTTATTGTCTGTGTGTTAGAGACTATACCTTTAAGTAGATTGTTAATCAATACCTTTGAAACTAGGATTGTTATATAAGTTGGGTCAGTCACTGTTCACTTGTATTTGTCTCATTCTGATGAAGTTTTTTATTCTAAAAAACAAAAGCGCTCCATAAAATACTGTTTTGTGGATCCTGGCTTGCTTCTTCCTATATTGGTTTATTTAGTTTGCTGTCTTTCTTCACGTTCTGATTTGTTGCAAGTTAAAAAAAAAAAGATGTAACAAAAGTGGCCACAAATGTAAACAAAATAGTTACATTTGCAGTCAGTTAAAAAAAAAACTGACCTCCAAAGCTTAAACAAAAACATACTTTTGTTTGAAGGAATTCTTGAAATATTATTTCAGTTCATTCACCTCCAATGGAGTCTAAAATTAGCAGCTGAGGTGTTTAGCTTTGCAACTTCCATATCAGATAATATGCGTTAAAGGTTTACATGGTATGATGTATAGCTGAGTTGGCTGATATCAGTGGATATTTTGTCCTCCCCAGAAAAATGACCAGAATAATTCCTCTTAAGGATAATTTTTTTTTACCCCCAACAAAACAGTGACCTCAGAAGTAATTCCATAGTTAGTAGCACACAAACTCCTGCAGAATTTGAAGGTCCAGGAGTTTGCTCCTCAGGAAAATTGCAGACTCCTTTGAATGCTGTTAAACACACTTTCAAACTTCCCTTTATTGAAACCACTCTTCATTCTCTGTCCATTACTTGGATGTAACTGAGTCACATTAAGCATGGTAAACTTTTTTCTTTGTAAGTGCCTTTTATTGCTTGTCTGTTTTAATTGCATTTAATAGATTTCTGTTTTAATTGTATTTAATAGATTTCTGTCAAACATATTCACTCCTGGCCATTCTCATTTTCTATAAAAACAATTGCACACATAATTCCAAAATTGCTCTAACAGTAATTTAATATAGCCATCCAGGACAAAAAGGTTTTAGTTTATATATATTTTCTGACTTCTGTGCTGTCTTTGCAGTTCAATTATGGATTTTGAGATATGAGTTTATAGGAACAACCTGCTGGTAAAGTTGTAAGTATGCATTCTGCATCAGTAATGACCTGGACATACTGATGAATTTGCATAACCAGTTAAATGTTCTATTCATGGACATAACTGAGCCTGCTGATATGGTCTTACAATACTTTGATAGCTGTTTGGAACCCTAGACTGCCAACACTCAGTGAAATCGTGCCTATGATTGTTTTTCATGCTGGAGACCAGTAACTAGTGTGTGGGAGTAATTAAGCTGACAGAAAAACAAGAATGATGCCCGTAGAAGAACAAGATGTTTCACTAGCATGCCGGATCAACCCCAGACCCATTTCCAGTTTCAAGGAAGTAACTTGTTCTCATTCAGTTGCATTTAATGTAGTCATGTCAACCTTCCATTGGCTGTTAGTTACTGGGCAGAAGTGGAAACACAGTAATCCTGTCTTGACTGGGTGGATAACTACTGTGAGATGAGAAAAACAGAGGATAATTTGAAAATATATGTTCTTTCATCTGATCCTGTGACACGTAAATGAGATGCGCTTACAAAATCGGCTGCCTTTGTCTGAAATGTGATAATTATGCACTGGTTTAGAATTAGTGAATCACTAGCATTCTTCTCATGAAATTTTCCTTTTCCTTCAACAAATTTAACAGGTGTGTGCCTTGCCATGTAATACGTTACTTAATTCCATAGC
>NC_056744.1:1736994039-1737034039 GCF_019279795.1 Protopterus annectens
GGCCTGAACTTACTCCACAAGGTTGGGTTTTGCCATATTGTGTATGCAGTCTACAGAAATAGGCTGCAAATATCTTAGGATACCACAGGCATCAAAAATAATTAAAAAAAAAAAATGTATACATAATTAATAGTTATTAAGTAGCAAATTAAGGGTTGCTGTCATAATATTTTAAAAATCAGTTGCAATCTGTTTTTGAACTGTGGTGTGCATTTAGTGATATCATTGTACGACTGAAAATTATGGTGAAGTGCTTGCATTTGTTTGACATGTGGTGCTACTCACTGAAATTGTAATAAATTAACAATACATCATTACAGAAGTTTTGCATTGTTCATACATCTGAAAACTGGTTATTGCAGTTGAGAATGTGTACTGTGCAGAAGACAGACGTACATATATGTGTAGTAAAAGTGTTGTTTTACTGCTGTCAGTGAGGGAGGAATACATGACAATGGCAGATAGTACTGCAGTTTGATTTTAGTGTAATTAATTTTATCAGTATTGAATAAACTAAAGTTGTGCACTTTTAAATTGCATTTCTGTTTGCTTATTTATTTATTTATTTTTTGTTGGTGGCTGGAATGTCAGGTAATGTTAGGGCAATGGCTTATAGTTTAACTGCTGATGTCATAGCATGGCAAGTGTCGGACTAAAGCCCTTTTTTTCTATTTTTTTTTTGCCTGCGTAATACAGATGGGAAATACGGGATCTAGGCATAGACATGATAACTTCATCCTTTAGGAAAATCATGTAGTCATGGCATCACTTAGGAAATATAACAAACTTCTTTGTGGTAAAAGGAGGCCCAGACAAGTCAAGAGGAGCAAAGCATGGAGCCAAGTAGTTGTTGAAATCAGTGCAGTTGGAGGCAGAAACAGATTGCTGGTACAGTTCAAGAAAATAGCAAATTGTATGGCATGATGTGCTGCAGGCAAGGCCAGGTAGAATGCATTTTATGAGGACCACTACTGTGGGCGGTGGGTGCTGCGGGCCTCCTGATCCTGGATCTTATTAAGTTAACACCAAATAATGAATACCCTCTTTCTCTTTTATAATTTCTCCATGTCTTTTGTGTTTCTAATACCATGACAGGAATGGACCCCATTCCTAAGTCAAAGCATGATTAAAGTTTTTGAAATTAGTATTGTTTCAATATTTCATTTTAGCCAGAAGTGCTCTTTGCAGCATCCATAATGTGCCTAAAGCTGACTTCTACTGCAGTTCATATGAATTTACATGTATTGGTAACATATCTAATTATGATTGTAAATTCTTTTTATAAGACCTATTACTACTATTGGAACTGTCTGGCTATCCTTGTTCCACACTGCACTCATTTTTCCCTGTAAATCCTGGGATTTTAAGACTTTCTGTCTCTCTGTATGTAAGCTGCTGTAGTCACTGAATGTAGCAATTTCAATGATTAGTGCTACTTTTGCCTTTTTTTCATCGACTGTCATATCTAGTTTTCTTGCATTTATTTTATGAACTGCTGGCAGTAGGTGACCCATGTGATATAAACTTCATTGTTTTCTATAATGCTTTATGGCTTATGTTTCCAGTGCTTTTTATTTGCACAATCTCCAATGCAACCATCTTTCCAAATTATTATACCTTTCAGTATACAGTCCTTTTGCCATTTGTATATCAAAACCAGCAACAAGATGTGTGTCTATTTCCAATTCTTTTTTACAAAACCTATATTTGTCTGTTTCTCCCGCATGTTCAATGGACTTTGTAAACCAATGGGTATGCAGTCCACTATCTTAGTCTGTCAATATTAACCTTTTGTCTTTTGTTTTAAATTCACCTCTTCGTAACCATTCCTGCATTTGATTCTGTTCGACATGAGGTTGTTCCAAGAGTTTTCTGTACTTACAACTATATTTATGCATTTTCCACATTTCTTCCCTGCCCATCTGTTCCTTCACCTTATATTCTTTCTTTTGTTTTTGGCACATTCAGTTGCTGCCTTATTTTTATCTACTTCTGGTTTGTTTTCCATTCTTCCTTGACACCAGTATGCTTCTGCTAAACTAAGCAAGGAAGTCATCTTAAATTTATTCTCACCATCATTTAAAACTTTCACTATATTTGGGTCTTGTGAGATTAATTGATATGCATGCAGTTCGACAGTTCTACAATTTCAAGAAGGACTATACCTCCTTCAGAACAGAGAATATATAGCTCTGGTATACACTGATTTTTATAAATGTCCTCCCCACGGTCGAGTGGCATTTGAAAGACATGCGTTGAATGGGTGTGCTTTCGTTGAAGGTTGGGCATCGAGCTGGCACCTCGACACCTGTAAAAAAATCTACTGCCAATGATTAGTGGACCGGAGTTCCACTGTGGCGACCCCTATCCTGGAAAAGCCGAAAGAAGAAGAACAACAACATTTGATAAGCATGAAACATCCTTCTAGTTTAGCTGTCCAACTGATCCAATACCTTCTGGGGCTAGTTAATCACTCCAAAACTGTAAGCTAGGACAAGAAGAGCAAATTGGTTTATAGCTTGACTTTGTTCCTAGATGTCAGAGCTGTTTTAAGTATTAATTTTAGTCTTCGAAAATATTGTTTTATTTGCATTTGTTCATATTTTATTGTTGATCCTACATCAATTCCCAAATATTTTTACACTCCCTCTTGCTCAAATTCTTTTATATCAAATTCCTGTCCCAAGCTGATGTTTACTTGGTGCGGCAGCTTTCTTGTTATAAAGATTGCTTTTGGACATCTGTCAAGAACAAATGAGACTCATATCATCAGAAAACATTTTGTCCACTTGCAATTGTGCTTTCAGTTCCTCATCTGATGAACTATACAGTTTTAATCACCCAAAAAAAGAAGATGAGAGTTATATGCACTTTGTTGTTTCTGGGAGCTAAATTGTAGCCATGACATAATTTAAGTAAACAGCTTAATGGGTTAAGGGAAAGACAAAAGAGCAGCGTTGACAAAGATTACATTATCATGGCTTAACTTAAGTGGTTTGCCACTGTTTCATGGTTGCTCTCTTTTTGATTTCTCCAACTCTTTTGGATTTCTAATACCATGACAGGAATGGGCCCCATTCCTAAGTCAAAGTCCACTGATTTAAAAATAGTTTTTGTTTGTAAATTCTTCCATTCACTGTTGGAAACTTGTGGGTTCTGGCTCATGGGATTCTCAAACAATCTGGAAATATATAGCTGATTGATAAGTATATTTCTTGGCATTTTAACCTTTCAGAGTCTTAATTTTGCCTGACTGAATTGTTTTATATATTTTCTGGCATTGTTTTCTGTTCTCATCTGTCCTGAAACTCCCCCCCCCCCCCATTCTTGTGGTGTTGTTATAGTTGGTGGCTTTGCAGTTGCCCCCTACTGTAAATTTGATCTGGGACACCCGTCCCAGTCTGGTGTTCACTCTACTTAATACAGAGAGAACATTTTAGAAAGCCAATCCACTTAGGTTCTTAACCTCTGCTCCTCCTTAATCTGTCCTTGCACGTTAGTAAAAAAAAATTGCACTTTATGTTGCTTTTGCCTCTTCTTAAAAGTACTCAATTGTATTTATTCTGCTGCATTTATTACTGCTTGGTAGTAGCCTGATTAAATTGTAACTATTATTCTAAGCCTATCAGTTTAGGCACTTGGGCTTCAGACCAATTGTTTTACATTAAGAAGATTTGTGGTCTGCACTGTTGTGGCAGGACAGGTAGCTTACATCCTTCTAAATTGGGAATTCCTGATTGAAGGCTCAGTGTCTGTTATTCTAAAAGTGTATTAGTTCTGGTATAAGCACCTGGGCTTTGGGACAGTTATTTTACATTAAGAAGGTATGTGGTCTGCACTCTTGTGGGAGGAGAGGTTAGATTCTGCCCTTCTGAGCTGGGAATTTCTTGTTAAAAGATTATTGTGGCTGCTTATTTGAACTGTTTCTTTTTGAAATTGGTGCACCTTGTTTGCTGTAGCATAGACTAAATTCAGGCATGCTGAATCTAGATTTGTTTGTATAACTTGAGCACTAATCCAGGCCATCTTTTTTTTGGAGAAGATTTCCCTGCACCCTAGTGGCAGGAGTGTGCAGTTAAAACTTGTCTGATTGAAAACTGCTGGAACAGGGCTCAGTTCTGAACTTTTTTCTGGTTAATTGGGTAATTTGCTTAAATCAGTTTGTTCATTTTCTATTGTTATAAAAAAATTGCACTTTATTCATCTGCTTTTACTGTATTTGTGTTTCTTCCTACTTTATTGCATTTATTCTGCTGCATTTATTACTGCGTGTTAGTAGCCTCATTAAATTGTAACTGTTATTCTAAGCCTTTGGTTGAAGCACTTGGGTTTCAGACCAGTTGTTTTACATTAAGAAGGTTTGTGGTCTGCATTGTTGTGGCAGGACAGGTAGCTTGCATCCTTCTAAGTTGGGGGTTGCTGATTGAAGGCTTAGTGTCTGTTATTCTAAGATTGTATTAGCTGTAGTTTAAGCACTTGGGCTTTGGGCTAGTTATTTTACACTAAGTAGGCATGGTCTGCACTCTTGTTGGAGGAGATGGTAGATGCTGCCCTTCTGAGCTGGGAGTTTCTGGTAAAAGGCTTATTGTGCCTGCTTATTTGAACTTTTTCCTTCTGAAATTGGTACGCCTTGTTTGCTGTAGCACAGACTAAATTCAGACATGCTGAATCTAACTTTGTTTGTATAACTTGAGCACTAATCCAGACCATCTTTTTTTGGGGAAGGTTCTCCTGCACCCTAGTGGCAAGAGTGTGTAGTTAGAACTTGTCTGATCGAAGGCTGCTGGAACGGGGCTCAGTTTTTAGCTTTTTTTTTTGTTAATTTGTTTAAATCAGTTTGCTCATTTGCTACTGTTATATATATATATATATATATATATATATATATATATATATATATATATATATATATATATATATATAAAGAAATACACTTTATGCATCACTGCTTACCTAGGGTTAAACTATTCCTGGTGCCATAAAGTCTGCTCTTCAAAATTTCCATCAAAACTAGCCAGTTTTTTAGTTTTAGCACTCAAATCTGTTCTTTGAGCTCAGCACTTTTTCAGAACTAGTAAGCACTAAATAAGCTACAAATTACTACAGCACTCAGCTTTCCCCAGTTGTCTGGAGGAAAACAGTTTTTAGTACTTAGTAAATAACTACCTATCCAGGCATGTCTAAGGGTCAGTTCCTGGTGTTATCTCCTGTCTACCTGATAAATCTGGGCATCTTGGGGCAATGCAGCAATTGCCTCATGTACACAGACAACCCTCTCCTCTTACCACCCAACACTACAACCTGTGAGAGATGCACTTATATAGCCAAACTGGAAGCAAAGCTCTCTTCATCCAAAACTGGACTAGACTGTCAAGAGGAGAAGGCAAACACTTGCACCACACCACACTCATCACATATCTCTCAAAACCTACACCACCAAAACACACACATAGCAACACAAAACACACACCTACATTCGCGGAGGCTCTCAATAAAAATTTGCTCAAGCAGCAGAGACCTCCAAGGCAGAAACACATGCAACCGCTACCCCCCAACACAATCCAAATGACACATAGCCCACAGACGCAGTGTGCCACTCAACCAAAGCCCATAAGGCATAACAACGTACCTAACACTCTAGTCATAGGTGACTCTATAGTCAGGCACACTGGTGTTCCCCTCACCATGCTAAACAAGGAGAAAGTTATTGTCAGTTGCCTGCTGGGTGCCAGGATCTGCCACATAATGCACGCACTCAGGTCACTCCACAACAAGTGCAAATATGACTCTGTCATTGTCCATGTTGGTGTGAATGACCTCAGATGTTCCTTCCTGGACTACATAAAAAGAGACATGGAGGAGCTCTCTGATCTTGTAGCCCAGGCAGATATGACCCTAGCCCTGAGTAGCATCCTGCCATCAGGACAAAATGATTGACTTCAACAATTGGCTAAGCTTCTGGTGTCATTCTAAGGGGATCCAGTATCTGTCTGCCTGGGATGACATGATCGACAGACCACAATGTTTTGCCAGATGGCCTGCACCATTCACCCTTGGGATTCCGGATACTGGCTAAGGCTCTTGCCACCCCTATAGTGCCTTTTTTAGGCAAGGTTCAAATGACAAATTCACCACCATAACATGTACAAACAAGCAAAATCTGAGGGTAATACTACTCAATGCTAGAAGTCTGAACCTCAAAATGTATTCACTTGAGGGACTCCTTAAAACTGAGAACATCGACATCTGTGCAGTGACAGAGACCTGGTACAAGGCTCCAGAGAGCACCCCTGCATTACCAGGCTATAACTCATACTACACCTTTCGGCCACTTAACCTGGACCAAAACACTAAAGGTGGAGGCGTGTCCATATTCATTAATGATATCCACACCTCCAGGATAGTTGCTCACCATAATGCATCCGAGATTATCTAAGTGCAACTAACTAAGACCACAATCCAAATTGTAATTTGCTACAGATCGCTTACCATGCCCCAGGATTCCCTCTCCTCATTTCTTGCTGCACTGGAAAATATTAGGGTATAACCCAACACCCTAATAATGGGTAATTTCAACTACCCACCATTAACTGGGAAAACTGCTCATGTACCAACTCTTTTGCTCAACGTTTTCTGGAATTCATAAATTCCAATGCCTTGGATCAACTTATCCACACCCCCACCAGGGGCAGCAATATCCTAGACCTGGTTATTACTGACATGGGCGATCAGTGTTCCACACCAGAGGTCAATTCCTCGTTGGTCAGATCCGACCACAAGCTAATCAGCATAGACATCCACATCCCCCCACCCCCTATTAGGGAAACCACTGTAAAAAATGTCTCCAAAGCCAACTTCACGCTTCTTAATACAGAAGTGGCAAACTTCACAACACCCATGCAGATGGACAGTAGAGGTACAACTGCTGAATCCTACACAAATGCACTTTATAAGCACTTACACGAGAGCATGGATCATGCTATCCCTAACAGAACCAATATGCTATCCTCCAAAAAAGGGAAGTCAGTCTGGTGGTCCCCTGTCATGAACAAATTCTTCAACAGAAGAAAGAAACTGTTGCAAATAAGAGTAAATTCCCATGACTGGAAGAACTCTCTGGTCAGCCTCAGTAAGAAGCTGAGATCCCTCATAAAATGCTCCAAAGATAGTTATGAAACAAAATCGCCACTGATTCTAAAGACAACTACAAATCATTCTATAGCTATGTCAAGAATCTCAATGTCAGCAATCAGATCTGCTCTGAGTTACAGCACAATGGCACTAAATATACAGAACCAACTGATATTGCCAACATCTTGGAAGATAGTTCAGTGCTAACTCTATCCCCATCTCAGCCCTAAAGAGACCATCTCTATACCAGAAGAATGCAAAGTTCCTGTAATTATGGCTGCACTAGTAAAATACACACTCTCCAAAGCCAAGAACACAGCATCCATGGGACCTGACAACATCCCAGGCTGCATTCTACATGAAATTCAGAATGAACTGGCACCCCACCTAAGCACCATGTTCAATCATAGCCTCACCTCAGGCTTTGTGCCCACTGAATGGTGCACAGCGATGGTTATCTGACTCCACAAAGCGGGAGCCACCACGGACCCCAGGAACTACTGTCCCATTAGCCTAAAGAGCCTGGTCTGCAAGGCCATGGAATGTATCATCATGGAACTTATAAACAAAGACATTGGTAATCTCCAAACACTGGACCCCATCCAGTTCCAGTTTGTAAAAGGCAGATCATGCCTCCTAAACCTGATTGACTTTTTTGAAGCAGTCACCAAAGCCGTAGATGAGGGTAAGGTGGTTTACACAACCTATCTAGATCTTGCCAAGGCTTTTGACACCATCCCCCACTCTGGAATTATAGATAAACTCACTAAACTAGGTATAAATCCCTATGTCACAAGATGGGTTGTCAACTGGCTCACTGACAGAACCCACACTGTGAAAGTAGCAGACTCCAAATCCAACTTCAGACCAGTGACAAGTGGAGTACCACAGGGTTCAGTCCTGGGTCCTCTCCTGTTTGGTATTTACTTTTCTGAAGTACAGTCTAACACAGAAGGTCTTTGACTAACGAGCCATAATTGAAACTCCTAACGATATGGACATCCTACAAAAGGGCCTCACTGAGACAGATGCAAAGCCATGGCCTCAAGCTCAATGCCAAAAAGTGCATTGTCATCCCCTTTGGTAAAAACTCTATACCCATGAGCTACCACATAAGTGGTAGTTTACTTAACACTGAAAGTGTGATAAGAGACCTTGGGACACAGGTGGACAGTATTCTCTCCTTTAAAAATCACATCGCCACAGTAGACAGGAAATCCTTCATGGCATACCTCATCACAAAGGTTTCTCATCTAGGAAAAAAAGGTCATAGTTCCCCTCTACTCATCACTCATTAGACCCATTATACAGCGCAATGCTCTTTTTAGTATCTACCTTACAAGACATCTACAACTGGAAAGGCCGCAGAAATACCTCACAAAGAGGATTACTGGCCTCAAACAGATGCCCTATGCAGACTGTCTCAAAAAACTACAGCTTTACTCCGTCGCATATCGCCTACTCAGAGGCGATCTCTGCCTAACATACAAAGCTATGTCAAACCCAGAGCTGTTGGACATGCTCCACTTAAAGAAATCCCAATCCCTCCGAGCTACACACTCTAGGGACCTAAACCTTGTCACCACAATAAACAGAACATGCCGGAGGGATAGATTCCTGTCCCAGAGACTTCCCATACTATGGAATAAACTACCTATCTATATCAAACAAAGCTCCTCATTAGTACTCTTCAAGAAAAATCTTGATGATTGGATGGAAAATAGGAAATTCACCCTGAGGATCACCTCTGTGGCTCTACTCAACAGGGGCACATGAAAATAATTTTCTTGGGTGGCGAAAGCCAGGGTACCTTTTTGGCTAGGCTTGTATAGGCCCTAGGGCTGATAGCCTAGTACCCACCTATGAACCTATGAACCTAAGTATGATCAAAGTTCATGAAATTAGTATTGTTTCAGTCTTTGGTGTCAGCCAGAAGTGCTCTTCACAGCATCTGCAATGTGCCCAGTAATAACTCTTTCTGCAGTTTGTATGGAGTTATACATATCGGTAACATATCTGAATATGATTATAGATTTTTTTTTATTAGACCCATTGCTCCTCCTACTATTGGAACTGTCTGGTTATCTTTCTTCCACATTGGTCTCATTTCTGCCTGCAAATCCTGTTATTTTATGACTTTGTCTCTGTATGTAAGACACTATAGCCATTGGGTGTAGCGATTTCAATGATCAGTGCTACTTTTGTCTTTTTTTATGGACTGCTATATCTAGTTTTCTTTGCATTTATTTTATAAACTGAAGGTAATGGGTAATCCCATGTGATATATACTTCGTCCTTTTCTATAATGCTTTGTGGCTCATATTTCCAGTGTTTTTCAGCTACTTCAGTATTATAATGTTTGTACAATCCCCAGTGCAACGGTCTTGCCAAATTATTATGCCTTTCAGTATATAGTCCTTCTGCCATTAGTATGTCACAAGCAGCAACAAGTTGTGCAAATGTTTCCAACTCTGTTTTACAGACCCTACATTTGTCTATTTCTCCCACATGTTCAATGAACTTTGTAAACCAACGTGTATGTAGTCCACTATCTTGGGCTACCAATATTAACCTTTTGTCTTTTAGTTTAAATCCACTTTTCCTTAACCATTTCTGCATTTAATCTTGATCAGCATAAGGTTGTTCCTGGAGTTTTCTGTACTTGCATCTATCTATATTTATGCATTTTCCACTCTACTTGCCTTATCATCTGATACTTCACCTTAAATTCTTTCTTTTGATTTTTGGTGTGTTCAGTTGCTGCCTGATTTTTATCAACTTCTGGTTTGATTTCCATTCCCGCTAGACACTGATATGATTCTGCTAGACTAAGAAGGAAAGTCATCTTAGATTTAGCCTCCTCATGTTTCAAATCTTTTACTATGTTTGGTTCTTGTGAGGTCAGCAGATATGCATGCAGTCCCACAACTGCAGATCTGTAAGTGTAATCAATTTCAAGAAGACTCATAATGGGGGAATATAAATCATTTGCTGAGCATGAAGCATCCTTTTTGTTTTCCTGCGTAATCTATCTAGCAACTTTTGGGACCAGCCAATCACTACAAAACTGTAAGTTAGGATAGGAATTGCAAATTGGTTTGTAGCTTGAACTCTGTTTCTAGATGTCAATGTTGTGTTCAGGATTAATTTAAGTTTTCTAAAATATTCCTTGCTAAGTTTTATTCACATTTGTTCATGTTTTATTGTTGATCCTTCATCAGTTCCCAAATATTACACTCCCTCTTGCTCAAGTTCTTTTGTATTACATTTTTGTCCCAAGCTGAATATTTTCTTGGTGCTGCAGCTTTCCTGCTTTAAAGGTTGCTTTTGCACATTCATCAAAACCAAATGACATTCTTATATCATTTTAAAAAGTTTTGACTACTTGCAGTTGTGCTTTCAGTTTCTCATCTGATGAGTTATACAGATGTTCATCGTGTTTCACTGTTGCAGTCATTACTCTTGGGTTATCCTGCTGGCAGGCTACCCTCAGTCGGCCAGAATTCCAAAGTCTAGGTCCGGCGTCAGTTGCTGTCGCCTCTTCCCTGACATCAGTGCGCCAGGGGTATAAAAGATGCAGCCGACGCCATTTTCTTCAGTCTTTCTTGCTGCGCGGTGCCCGAAGCAAAAGCAGTTCGCAAGTGCCGGTCGGCCGACTCCTGAGATTTTCAAATCTGAATTTCAGAACCGAAGTCTTCATTAAAGCTAAGTACCCCATTTGGGAAACTTTTTTCTTGCTCCAGACCGATGTCAGAAAAAGTTAACAATTGTATTTCGTGTGGGAAGCACATACCTCATAAGGATTTTCACTCTTACTGTATTCCTTGCCTAGGCCCTGATCACAAAATTGCTAGCTGTCGGTTTAGTGCTAGATTTAACCAACACACAATTAAGCGTCAGTTCGATTTTGCATTTCATTACTTTGGCCGAAGATTTAATTATATAATGCCGTCGGAACAGCTGATGACCGGAGTTTACAAAAAACGCAAGGACAAGGAAAAGGATAGGCATCCGAGGTCCAAAACCGATGACGAGGCCTCTGCCAGGCCAGTCGAGGGTTCTCAGTGAGGCGCTTTCGCAGCCCCTGGTGCCCACTACCTCATAGCCACAGGCCACTTCTGACTCCCACATGGAGCCGACAGGGCCTCTGGATACTCAAGGTATTGGACACTTGGAAATCATTCCCTCAGATGGGTCCGGAGCCGCTGAGCAGGCATCCGCTTCTGAGGGTGTCTTCAGACCTACACAACTATATATTAAGCCATCTTCAGCTTCAAAGACAAAGACTAAAGCAGCTCTAAAGACAAAGAAACAAGTACAGCATTCTCCTACTCAGACTTCAATGCCTAAAAAACAAATGCTCAAAATGGCCGAAGACCTCATTACTTTGATCAGGGGCTCCCATCCCCCTCCTGATAAGAGGCCTAGGCAAGAGACAGAGTACGATTCTTCTGATCAGATTTCTATTTCCTCTGATTCCTCTTTCTGAACAGGATTACTCCATGCTTCCCTATGAGGATTCTGATGCTGAAGAATCCATTCCTTCAGCCTCTCCTCCTGAGGATTATTCTTTTGGGCAAACCCTGCATACCATGAGGGAGCATTTACACTGGGAGAGCCAAGATTATTCTGAATCTAAGAAAAGGCTCAGAGATTTTTTGCTACTTCCTCAGCACAGACCCCTTGCTATTCCACCTGTTCTAGACATTGTACATGATGTATTTTCAGAGTCCGGCCTGTCCTCTGACTCTTTACCCCCTGCACCTGCTAAGCCAGACAGATACTACAGGATCCCGGATTCTCATAAATTCTTATATAAAAACCCCACTGCTGACCCAGAAACTATATCTCAGGGTCCCAAAGGGGTTAAAGCTTCCACTGCAAAAAACCCTGCCCCCTCTGATAGGGATTCTAGGGCTCTAGACAGATGTGGGAAAAAAGTTTGCACTTCTGCTACCTTGGCTGTAAGGGCTTTAAATTGCCAGTTTCATATGCTTAAATATCAGCAATATTTAATGTCACTGCTTAACCAGAAATTGTTGACAAATACTGAATGTTCAAAGAACAAGGAATTGCAGGATTTATTACATGCAGCTGAACAAGTGGGAAAACATACTTTGCAATGTGGTTATGATTCAATGGAGGCCTCTTGCAGGGCCGCTGTTACAGGTTCTGTTATTAGAAGGCATGCTTGGTTAAAAGAACAGAATCTGTCTGATCATGTTAAAGCAAAATTATTAGATGCACCATTACAGCATGATACTTTGTTTGATACTAAAGCAGAAGAGGTGTTGAAAAAAATAGAGGCTAAAGCAAAATCCATGCAGACAGTCAAGGATTTCTTAAAGGTACAGCCACCCAGGTTTAGCAGGAACTGGCCTTCAAAAAAAATCCAGTGTCAGACAGACCACAAAGAGGCAGATACAGGCATCCCAGAGGCAGATCCTAGCCCCAAGGCTCTTACAGGCCTAAACAATGGGTTGCTCCTACCTCCAAAAGCAGAGAAGACAAATCACAACCTTACAGGAAACAGTCCCAATGATTTTCCTCTGCCAGATCCAAGCACTTTTCTTTTGGCAGCCCCCTTAGGGGGAAAACTAGCACTTTTTTCATCAAATTGGCAAATGGTTACCCAAGACAAATGGGTCCTGAACATAGTGTCCCAAGGCTACAGATTCCATTTTCACACTCTACCAAGTTCAAAAGGTATGCCAGACCTGCCACACAATCAATGGGCAGAGGCACAAAAACAAATTACAGCCCTCATGGACATGAAGGCCATTCAGCAAGTACCACAACAAGAGCAGGGGCAAGGATTTTACTCCAGACTTTTCCTAGTACCCAGAAAGGACAAAACCTGGAGACCAATACTGGACCTGTCTATACTAAATACATTTCTGGAAGTTCCAAAATTCAAGATGTTGACTCTACAGTAGCTACTGCCCATGCTAAGCAAGAAGGCTTGGCTCGTAACTTTGGACCTAAAAGAGGCATACCTGCATGTTCCAATCAGTCAATTTTACAGAAGATACTTCAGAATCATAGCTGGCTCGATGCATTACCAATTCTCTGCACTGCCCTTTGGCTTATCTACTGCACCCAGTGTCTTCACAAAATGCCTGGCACCGGTAATTGCATTTTTCAGACAAAGAGGAATTCAAATATATCCCTACTTGGACGACTGCCTAATTCAAGCAGAGAGCAAAGACATTCTTCTAAAGCATCTGGCATTTGTAAAAAGATTACTAATTGGCCTAGGGTACACAGTAAATGAAAATAAATCAAAACTAGTGCCCTCTCAAGAGATAATATTCCTGGGTACAAGCTTAAATACAACTGCCCAGATGGCTTATCTCATGCCAGACAAACAAAAGCAACTGACTACTTACTTCAAGAAATTGGAAACAAAAACCCACTTATCTGCAAGGAAAATCCTGCAGGCCTTGGATTTCATGGCATCCTGCATTCTACTAATTCCATATGCCAGACTGCATATGAGGAAACTGCAATGGTATCTAAAAAGTGTTTGGACTCAGCACTGCCACAGCCTGGAGACAGTAATAGCACTCATTCCCTGCCTGCAACAGGAGTTTCGATGGTGGGCAAAAGCCTGTCACCACAACAAGGGTCTGCAATTCAGTTTACCCACAGCCAGACAGACACTGACAACTGATGCATCAGATTATACCTGGGGGGCCCATATGGCAGGAAAATGTATTCAGGGCACATGACCTGCAAACCAGATGCATCTTCACATCAATCAAAAAGAGATGCTAGCTGTTCAAAATGCCCTGACAGCTTTCAAGGACCTGCTTCATCCAGGACAGATACTGATAAAAACAGACAACACTACGGTCATGTGGTACATAAACAAGCAGGGAGGTACACATTCCTACCCCCTCTGCAGACAAGCAATGACCTTATGGGACACAGCACTGGCTTTTCAAGTTCACCTGCAAGCACAATTCCTGCCAGGAAAAACAAATACTCTGGCAGACGAACTAAGCAGAAACCTCATGGATCCCCACAAATGGAAACTGGATCAAAAAGTCTTCAGCATGATAATAAGGAAATGGGGATGCCCAGACATAGATCTATTTGCCTCCCCTCACAACTGCCAATTACAGAGATTTTGCACAAGGATTTATCACAAGCAAGCATGGAAAGTGGACGCCCTATCCTTCAGCTGGAAAAATCTTACAGTATATGCCTTTCCTCCACTGCCTCTCCTTCCCAGGGTACTCCTAAAAGTCAGACAAGAGAAGCCAAAAATAATACTGATTGCACCAGACTGGCCACGCCATTTCTGGTAACCAATCCTAAAGAGCTTGTCTCAAGGCCCAGCATGGATATTGCCTCAAACTTCTCACTTGCTGACCCAACAAAACAATCAGATCCTGCACAGCCAACTCAGGACCTTAAATCTGGCAGCATGGCAGATAATGTAGCCATTCAGAACACTCCTCTTTCAAAAGCTGTTATGGATGTTATCTTGGAGGCCAGGAGGCCTAGTACCAGAAAATCTTATGCAGAAAAATGGAAGAGATTCTGTGCTTGGAACCAGGAACAAGGCATTGACACGTGTGTACCAAATATACCTCAGATTTTACAATACCTAACTGAGATGCTGAACAAAGGCCTTTCTTTCTCATCAATCAAGATTCATACCTCTGCCATTTCAGCCCATTACAATATGGAACCACCTATCTTTTCTCATCCTTTAATAAGGCAGTACCTCAGAGGGGCCAAAAACATTAGGCCTCCAAGGAGAGCACCAATTCTGGCCTGGGACCTCAGTTATATTTTGGAAAAACTCACACTGCCTCCTTTCGAGCCAGCATCAACAGCAGATATGAAATTCTTATCCTGGAAAACAGCTCTGTTCCTAGCAATAACCTCTGTAAGGCGAGTCTCGGAGTTACAAGCACTCATGGCTGTGGAACCTTTTATCATTTTTCATCCAGACAGGGTTTCTCTGAGGACAAACCCGACATTTATGCCTAAGGTGGTGTCCAGTGTGGCCCTTAACGAAACCATTCACTTGCCTACCTTTTTTCCAAATCCACAGAAGAAGGGTGAGAAAATTCTGCATTCTTTGGACATAAACAGGCAGTTACGCTTCTATTTGGACAGAACTAAAGCTTTCAGAAAGACTGAGCAACTCATAGTGTCATATGCTGCAGGATCACAAGGAAAGGCTATCTCAAAACAGACTATTTGTAAATGGATAGGCCATTGCATCCGTTTCTGCTATTTTCAACATGGCAAATCAGTGCCTAAGGGCATTAGGCCTTATTCCACCAGAGCAGCAGCCACTTCAGCAGCCTTCCTCAGAGGAGTACCAATCAAAGATATCTTAGAGGCTGCAACTTGGAGTTCAGTGCACACTTTCACAAAGCACTACCACTTAAGTCCAAAGCAGGCTTTGCCACTGCAGTTCTGCAGGGTCTCATAGCCTCTCCTTATCCTATTTAGCCCAGCCACCCATCCTCAGCTTTGGGATTCTATCCAAGAGTAATGACTGCAACAGTGAAACACGATGAACATAGTACAGTTGTGTACCTACCATATAAATGTAGATGTTCGAGTGTATTCACTGTTGCAGTCCAGGTTACCCACCCACCATCCCCCTTTTCTTTGCTGGGACTTATCTGCACTTCTCTATCCTATACAACCTATTTGGTGTATTTGCTTGTAGATGAAGGAAATGTCATTTTTGTGCATGCATTTTTATTGGCATATTTTTCAGCCTTCCAATTTGGGGGCACCTGACATCTGGGGCAAGGAAAACTGAAGAAAATGGTGTCGGCTGCATCTTTTATACCCCTGGCACACTGATGTCAGGGAAGAGGTGACAGCAACCGACGCCAGACCTAGTCTTTGGAATTCTGGCTGACTGAGGGTAGCCTGCCAGCAGGATAACCCAAGAGTAATAACTGCAACAGTGAATACACTCGAACATCTACATTTATGGTAGGTGCACAACTATACTTTTTAAATCATCAAGAAAGAGAAGATGTCTTTATACTTTGTTGTTTTCTGGGGGCCAAATTATAGCGATGACCTAATGTGTTAAGAGGAAAGCAAAAGAGCAGTGGTGACAGATACCCCCTTTGGATTTTTATCCCTGGAATAATAATTTATCCTTCATTATGGCTTAACTGCAAAATGGTTGCCACTGTTCCATGCTCACTGTAATGTAGTTTATCAGTGTAGGCTGTATCTCATACATTTTTAAGCACTCCTTTATCCTTGAATGTGAGATACTGTCAAAATCTTTTTTGTAGTTTATCCATACCACACTTAGATTCTTCTCCTTATAACAATTATCCACTTTGACTTTAACAACAATTGATCCTTTGTTCCGTATGACTTTCTTTTTATTACTCCTTTGTTCTATTGTCATAGTTGAGTTTTCTTCTGAATGACTATAAACTCTATCGGCATCATTTCCAGTGTACAGTTGTTGGAAGGCAAGTTAATGGTCTATAATTTTTAGGATAGCTCGCTGGTTTACTCTTAAGTAGGAGCATTGTTTTTCCTGTTGTTAGCCAGGCTGGTGTCTACTCAGGGTGCGCATATGAGTAGTTCTTACTTATGGCTAAATCTTTGTGCAAAGATGTTAACATTGTTAGCCAGAAATTAGGTGCTGCATCTGGGCCTGGGGTTTTCCATTTAGAGGCTTTTAGCATTCTTGTTATGTTCCACAGGATCTTCATAAATACTTCTCCAAAATATATCTATTTCTTCTTTTTTTTTCGGTGGTCTTTCAATTTCTTTTACCATGTTTCCCATTTCTCTATAAAACTTTTTTTGGTCATCAATATATTGCTTACTTTGTACTTTTCCTTTATATTTATCTGTGTATCTTCTAAGTTTTTTCTGCTTGTGCTGATATTTTTAGTTTATTATTTGCATGATAAATCCTGATCCATTATAATACTGTGCATTGCTTTTATCATGTCTATCTTTCTAAGTATTTTTGTTTACCTGTTTCCTCTTCTATTCTCTTTCAGCAGTGACACTTCTTATCTTAATTGTTTTATAATATTCTGTATTCAATACTTCCATGATGGCATCCAATTTCTCCCTGTCCTATCCCTTACTACCCTGTGTTCTTGTGGTAGGGCTTTATCTGTTATTAATTTGGTTGCACAGTAATGTATCCTATTTACTTCTGTTATATCACATGAATCTCTATGGACAGTCCTAATTACTATGTTCATTTGTTTTGTTTGTCTTCTACCTTTTTGGGTTTTATTGACCTTCTGCAGTCTATTTGTTTCATTGAACTTAATATGTCTTTCCAGCTCTATTAAATCAAGTAACTCTTCTCTTAGATCATTTTCTTCTATAATGAGGACACATTCTTTATTCTTTGTTCACCATTTCCTGTGGGCATTCTGTAGAAAGCTCCAGAACTTCTTCCTGTGCCACATTATCTTCAGTTTCACCATGTGTCAGCCATTGCTCTTTGTTATGGGAACTAACTGGCCTATCACTCCATGGCATTAACTGTATCAGAGTTGCTGCAGTTTCCTGTTCTTTACCTTGCTGTATAGCTCCAACTGAATCATTGTACTAGTTTCTTATGGGAGGCTCCAAACTATCTTCATATGTCAACTGATTAGATGCAGTCTGCTTCACTAGTTTCTTCTTAATGTGGGAATCCATTGCTCTATCCTGTTGTATTATCTGAGTTAAAATTTCTACACTAAGGGCCAGAGTCAATAAAGCCCACACTAAGTGTACACTGTGTACATGATATGTGCTCAATAAAATTCTTATCAGATTTCTTGTGCTTTCTAGTCACTCAGAAAGATTACATTAAGTGTACATTTAGTCTACACTTTGTGGTAACATGTATGAATCCCTGTCAATATTTAAAGCTGCAAGAATATCAATAGGAAAACTAAATTAGAGGAAGAAGGTGTGAGTTATGTTTGTGTTATCTGTTCACTCCGAACAGTGTAGGATTTATTGAATCTGGCCCTATATCCTTCACTTTGCAGATAACCCATAACCTCAGTTCATATTTCTTTGACTTCTCCATTACTAGTCCTCTTTTCTACATTTCCTCTTTGTTTTCTTTGTTTTCTTATTTTTTTGTATTTTAAAATTTTCCATGTCTAGATGCTTTTGCCTGTATTTCTCTTCAAATATCTTTAGTGCTGCTCTTTTTGCATTGATTAGTTTTGCTTTCTCCTTTGCATAAATATTGCACCATATTAAATCTCTTTTTCTTTCCTGTGTCTATATTTCTTCTTCAGATCTCTCCTGCTCCTCATGTTTCTCCTTACATTGGGAACTAGTTGTTCCATCATGCTGTGATATGACCTTTGTAAGACTTTCTACACCAAATCCTTCACTTTTCAGATATCCCATAACTTCAGCTTCTGTTCTTTAAATTGTATTTGACTATTATTCTGTTCTACATTCCCTCTTTGTGATCTTATGTTTTATTGTGAAAATTTCCATATCTGGATGCCTTTGCCTTTATTTCTCATCAAATATCTTTAGGGCTACCTTTTTTGTGTTGGTTAATTTGTCTTTCTCCTTTGCATAAATATTGCACCATATCAGATCTCTCTTTCTTTCTTGTGTCCATATTTTTTTTTTATGCCCTGAAAACATCTCTAAATTTTGTTCTTTAAATTTTTGCACTTCCTAAGTCACTTCGTTTTCTAAATGGCACAAGTTTTCTTGGTCTATATAGTGTTTTTCATGGATCTGTTGTATTAATGAACACAATGTTTTATTTGATGCTTCTGACAATTTTTCTTGTGAAAGTATTTTTCTTTCTTTTAATTTCTCTCTTAATCTTTTCATATATCTTTTGTCTGGAAATTCTGGGCTTCTTGTATAATAGTAACAATACATAATTTCTTATCCTCAATAGTCCACTCTATCGTCTGTATGTCTCTTTTTTGGGCTGTCAGTTTTTGTGATTTTTGTGGACTGCTACTTCCTTCTTCAACAAGGGGGCCATCCTCCCCCTGGGCCTTGCCTAGCCCCATCGTAGGAATATTTGCATATTTTGAGGATTCTACACTGTAATTTTTTCCAGTCTTGGTCCCAGTGTGCCTACCAGGATTGGTTTTATCCTAGGACATGTACACCTAGCTATCTTCTTTATTTTTAACCAACTTCTGTCCATGATATATGCTTTCTTGCTTTTTTTCATTTCTCTAAGTGTTTTGGGTTTCTAATACCATGATGGGAATGGGCCCCATTCCTAAGTCAAAGTATGATTACAGTTCATGAAATTAGTATTGTTTCAATCTTTAATTTTAGCCAGGAGTGCGCTTCACAGTTCCCACAATGTGCCCAGTAATGACTCCTTTTGCAATTTGTGCAGGGTTTACATGTATCGGTAATATATCTTGGTATGATTGTGAATTCTTTTTATAAGACTTGTTACTCCTACTACTACTGTAACTGTCTGGGTATCATTCTTCCATATTGCCCTCATTTCTGCCTGCAAATCCTGGTATTTTATGACTTTGTATCTCCCTGAATTTAAGACACTGTAATCACATGGTCTAGCAATTCCAGTGATCAATGGTACTTTTGTCTTCTTTTCATGGACTACTGTATCTGGTTTTCTTGCATCTATTTTTGAACTGTTGGTAATGGACGATTCTATGTGATATAAACTTGCTTATTTTTCTATGATGCTTTGTGACTCATGTTTCCAGTGCTTTTCAGCTACTTCAGTATTATAATGTTTGTGCAATCCCCAATGCAAAAGCCTTGCCATATTATGCCTTTCAGTATACACTCCTTATGCCATTAGTATATCACACCCAGCAAGAAAATGTGCAACTGTTTCCAATTCTGTTTTACAAAACCTACATTTGTCTTTTTATCCCACATGTTCAATGGACTTTGTAAACCCACAAGAACATAGTCCACTATGTTGGGACACCAGTATTAACCTTTCATCTTTTGGTTTAAATTCACCTCTCCATAACCTTTCCTACATTCAATCCTGATCAACATGAGGTTGTACCAAGAGTTTCCTATACTTGCAACTATATTTATGCATTTTCTACATTTATTGCCTTCTCATGTCATCCTTCACCTTATATTCTTTTGTTTCTTACCACATTCAGTTTCTACCCAATTTTTATCTACTTCTGTTTAGAGTTCCCTTCCCACTTGACACCAATATGCTTCTGCTAAACTAAGCAGATAAATCATCTTAGATTTGTTCTCCTCATGTTTCAAAACTTTCTCTACATTTGGATCTTGTGAGGTCAACAGACATGCATGCAGTCCCACTATCACAGATCTGTACATGTAATCAATTTTTAGGAGTTCCATACCTCCTTCAGAATGAGAAATATATATTCATGGTATGCACTGATTATTATAAATCATTTGATGGACATGAAGCATCCTTCTTGTTTTACTGTCCAAACTATCCAACACCTTTTGGGGCCAGTCAATCACTCTAAAACTCTAAGTTGCTATTGTGGAGATGGCTATGATAGAGAAGATTGTGTAACTGGAATAACTGGAGGTGGTGTGGACACTGTTCAATCAAATCAAAGTCTGCAGCAGCATTTGCATTCATCAGCTCCCAAAGGATGGTTTAAAGTACACAACTTTTAAATGTTTAAAACTGAATAGTGATGAACAGTGGTGTAATTACACATGCCACAATTCATTATTATTAGGTCAGCCTTGTACATCAGCAGATGAAGATGAAGGCAGACTTCATGGTGAGTATTCCACCCCACCCCCTTGTAAGCATACTATACCATATGCTGTTGCATTCCTATTGATTTGTTGTAATGATTTCTTTTACAGACTCTGCATAAGAAACAAACAGTTGAACTGTAACAATAGCCATGGATGAAAACTGCATAACAAGACAAAGTAACACCACCATGGCTGTTCTCCACCTCAATGATTCTGTCCTTAAGATTCAAGACTCCAAGGCATACAAAAGAATTTTTAAAAACAATAATTTATTAAAAACAAAACTGACACAAAAAAGAAAAATAACGTCCGAGTAGGATTAATGAGACTCTTATTAAATGCATGTTGACTTATAGCAATGATAATTCAAAAATTTGTAATATTGTTAAAAGGTTTTGGCCAATTTTAACCACTGATGACAAGATTAAAAGAGTGGTTGGCGACACTCCTCAATTTCTTTTCAAAAATAAGAAAAATATTAAAAGACTTTTATGCAACAAAGATGGATTCATTCATAAGAAATGTTCGGAAAGAAAAGGTACCTTTAAATGCCTTAGATGTAAGGCTTGTCCATATATAGATAGTACTAGTTCTTTTATTCATCCAGAAGGATATACCATTTTAACCTTAATGCTGACTGCAATACTAAACATGTGATCAATCTAGCAACATGCTGCCAATGCAATGCCTGCTACATTGGCAAAACAGATCAGAGGTTTAAGGATCGGATCCTGAGACATCTCAGAGCTATATCTCATAAAGATATGAATAATGCCTTGGCGGCACATAATCTTGGTAATCCTACACACTATTTTAAGTTTAAAGCCTTGGAAGTAATGGCTACTAATAATAGAGCAGGTGATGTTAAAAATCACACAGAGTTATATGAGATTAACTGGATAGTAAACTTGCAAGCACACCATCAACCTGTATTAAATACCATTGTTCCATTGAAACCAATATTGAAAGTCAGAAGGAATGAGATTGGCTATAAATAAAAACCTACACATTTTTGTAGAAGGCTTAACATCCTAAAGTGATCATTGTTATCTCTCTAGAAGAAGATATGTGAAGGTAAACAATGATTTATCTTTACTGGCCTTGAGTAAGTAACTCTAAGGTGAGCAACCATCTTAATATGAGTAAAGAATGATTCTACACAACGAAATGTCATAGCTTATAGAATCAAGAGCCTGTGTAAGGCTAAATTGTGACTGGCCTTCATTTTATTGTTTTGCCCGGTGTAAATATATTCTATAGCTTTGACTGCTATATAAGAGGTCTTATGGAGAATATGTGAGCAAAGTTATATATGCAGGGACTTTGTCGAGTGCAGCCGTATTGAACTTGCACTCTGCTTAATAAGGAGTCATTATTAAGTAGTGCTTTACCCAATGGCTATTACAGGACTGTGTTAATCAACCATACAGTTCTGATTATTACACAAGAGATCTGACGAAGAATAAAATGTAAATTCATCTGTTTCCTGGCTTAAAATTGTATCAATGAACATTATTTAAACTATTATTGGTTAAATCTTGCTCTAATGGCTATTGTAAGCCAATGTTAAGAAGAGGCATATGAGGAGCAAGAGTGATCATTGGTTTTCCAATGTTAATACTTGATTGGGTATACATTTGTTACTACATTATTCTATTGGTTATTGATCCAAGATATTTTATGAAGAACAACATGAAAAATTCCTTATTTTACTTCTTTCCAATGACTGAATATAGTCTATGGCCGTGATAGATTTATCTGAAAAATGTAACGGATGTATGTATTTATTTTAATTTTTATTGGCCCTGACTAAGTAATCTGAAAATGAATAATCATCTAAATAAAGAATGATTCTACACAGCGAAACATCACAGCTTATTGAATCAAGAGCTTGTGCAAGGCTAAACTGTGACTGGTTTTCGTCTCACCCCTTTGCCTGGTATATATGTAAAGACCTGATGGTCAATAGGACACAGCCACACCTTTCATTTTTGTTGTTACATTTTATTTCCAAATTACAATCAAAGTAGTGCCTTATTCAACAGCTACTATAGGCATTTATTAGCCAATTCTATAGCCCCGATCGCTATGTAAGAGGTCTTATGGAGAATATGTGAGCAATGCAGAGACTTTGTAGAGTGCACCGTATTATTTGTTTAATTTGCACTCTGCCTAATAAGGAGTCAAAGTTGCCCAAATCATCACTAAAGTAGTATTTTATTTAATTGCCATTATAGGACTGTGCTAATCAACTACACAGTTGTGATCATTATAGAAGAGATTCTATGAAGAATAAAATGTAAATTCATCTGTTCCTTGGCTGACAAACTGTATACCATATTAATCAGCATTATCTAAACTATCATTGGGTAAGTCTTGTCCCCATGGCTATTTTAAGCCAGTGCTAAGACGAGGCACATGAGGAGCAAGAATGACTATTGGTCTCTCGATGCTGTTACTTGATTAGGCACATATTTGTTACTACATCCCTATTTCATTGGTTACTAACCTAAGAGATTTTATGAAAAATTCTTTATTTTGGTCATTTAGATTCACTTCTTTCCAATGACTGAATATAGTTTATGGCTGTGATGGATTTGTATGAAAAATGTAAAGGATATATATGGGTGACAGGAATGGTGATTGATTTTTTAACTTTGCCACTTACTCATTAATGAGGCTCCTGTATGATTGGAGATTTACTTTAAGCAACGGCCCTTTAGGACCAATAATGGGTAAGACATGCAGAGGAGAATGGTAGTGATTGGTGAAAAGTTCCATCTAACTGGCTGGCTATAAAAATGTTAAATGTAGTCCTTTTAGCCAAATCTTGATCGAATGCTCTATTTTTATCCAATCAGTTACCATTCCTATGGAACTATGGCAGGGAAGGTGCAACTAAGGAAGTAACAGTGAATAGCGAGTATCCTTTTCGCCGGATTGGCTCTGATGGATGAATAATGAAGTTTATTTTGGCTACTTCTCCAATAAGGAATTAATATTATTGCTTCAGGCATTGGTTAACAACTTGATTATGAAGTCGAAAGTAGACAAATGATTGGTTAGATTTTTCATTTTAAATGGTAAAATTGAAGAAAGCTTTATGATCTGAAGAAGGCTGAATAGCCGAAAGCGCTTATCGGACGTTATTTTTCTTTTTTGTGCCAGTTTTGTTTTTAATAAATTATTGTTTTTAAAAATTCTTTCATATGGCTTGGAGTCTTGAATCTTAAGGACAGAATCACTGAAGTGGAGAACAGCCGTGGTGGCATTACAGAGTCTTGTTCTGCAGTTTTCTTCTTTTTTGTCTTCAACACCTTTAGCGGAGGCTGGATACATTTTTTCATAGACATGGATGAAGTCAGCAATAGAATGGGGTTTCTGATAATGATGATGATGATGACGTAGTTGTATTTATGAGACACCTTAACGGAGGTGGAAGGCAGTTTCCCAGTGTAATGACAGGCTCTCACACATCACAACATGCTAGTAACTCTACAGAAAGTGGCACTGTGTCACAAAGTGAAACACAGGCAGACGTTCCACTCATGATTGTACAGCAGGAACAGCATGCACATCTACAACAGTGTTTCCACATGCAGAAGAACAGTTTGAGGATGAAGGGAGGCAGTCTGAGGTCACATTTCCCACAGTGACAACATTACGAAGATGTGCCAGATGCAGACATTATTTTGATTTACCTCAGGAAACATTTAAAGCATTGGCTGCACAACAGGAAATGTGCTGTGACATAGTTAGGTCTCATACCAGTGGGAGAGAGATTCAGCCAGAAATAGTAAAAGTTCTACAGGGCATGAGTGAAGATTTCAAGCACTCCTTTAAAATGACAGAAAGCAGAGATAATGCAATGCTGTCACTAATGCATAGCATTGGGGCACACCAGATTGCAGTTGCAGCCTCCATTCATACACTGGTTCGGACATACCAGAGTCAAGCTGGGCTCAGTTTTCCAAGGGGAAATGGATGGGTAGTGTCTGGACACATAGAGGGAGATCACATGATACTAACAGTGACTCTCGAGGCAGTAATGTCAGTACTCACAGGCCATATTGTTGGTTATCTACACCTAGGAAAGCCTCATGTTCATGGTCAAAGTCACAGTCATGCAGCACTGTTAGCTCACTGATAGCAGGATCACCTTCCTCCTTTGTAACACACCATTACAATAACTCACCTTACAGTTCTCATGGTAGCCCATCATGCAGACCAGTTGCACCGTCACTAGGACTACCAGTAAGAGATATGTATGACTCATTTGATCTGGAGCTGCTGTGACTAACATTCATTGATAAATATGTTTGTGTACAGGAAATAAGGTTTAGATGTCAGTGGGGGTATGGGCATTTATAAGTTATTCCCTTTCCAGCTGTTACTTTCACCATATTCTGAAATCACAATATTTTACATTTCTGTTTAAATGCAATTATGTGGGAAGAGGGAAGTCTATGTACATCTGTTATGTACTTAACAATGGGGCAAAAAGCATTGATACATGCAATACCATTCCATATTCTTACAGATATATAAGAAATCACAAATGAGTAAACATTTCCAGGTCCACTATATCATACAGAAATGCCACACTGAAATAATCATCCTGCCATATACACAACTGCTTCCAGTGCACACTCGTCACTACACAAGTAAGACAGTTTCCGAGCTCATAATTATTTTGAATGACAGTAAGAAAGAAATCTGATGTCATTGCAATATAATTCTGCACAAAGACATTTCAAATGAAACTTAATTTTTTTTTCAGTGTTGCCAATACTGCTTCTATTGCATAGCGAATGGATAATTAAACTAAAATGTTATTAAATACAGCATGTGCAACTGTTGGCTTATTTAATGATTTGCTGCCTTTCAGTATCACTAAACAAGAATTAGTGAGCACTCAGGCAAACAGCTTTTAATAAAAAAAATATTTTAAGAAAGACTGTCACATGAGCAGTGACAGCAGACCATGTGCACCACACAGCATAACCCACAGGTTTCGCTGGATGCATAATTTATACTCTGTGTGTTTTAGTAAAAAAAGAAAAGGAAATGCTATCCTTAATGTCCTGGGCCATAGTTCTGGACTAGATACCACCTCTTAACCCGTGAAGCCACATGCCATACATGAGCCTGCCATATACCTCTCAACCTGCAGATATCACAAATCTGTACAAAGACCCATGAAAAGTAGGTACAAGTAGCAAAAATTAGGATACTAATTAACATAAAATCTACATGTTCAGCTATACTTAGGTGGAATATTGGTTTGGATTTGCTCTGAATTCTAATGGCAGTCTCACTGTCGTAACTATATATAATGGCATCTTTTGTATCACAAGGCTATCTTAGCTGTTGGGATTATGCAGATTTTACAAATGTTGGTGATATTTAATTATTCTGTTTATTGGTAAACCTGAGAGACTATCCCAAGGAGTAGCCTACATATTTTAAGATTGTCATACAACTATGTGTAGTACAATGCAGGTGTACTAACAATTCATCTCTCAGACAAGTGTAAATAAGTTGGCTCAAAATTAAAGGGCCTATGACTCAGGAAGATGAAGCTCAAATCAATGTCTATAATGCTGTGGGACTCCCCCCACCCACAAAAGTGGATCAGGTGTTTGGCAGATTTATATTATGTATATTTAATTGTGTTGGAAAAGAGCCCACCTACAATAGTAACACACCACAAAAACATGTTCATAGCTTTTAAAATATTTCAAGACACATTTTTTACCACAAAAATAAACTTGCCAAGTAAACGGGAGTATAAAATATAAACACTGCTAACAAAAGGCCAGGGAAAGAAACACCAATGGCATTTTTACTCAGCTTACAACAGTACTGCCACCTCACATAGCACTCTGACACAGAACACAAATATCTTTATTCAGCAGATACTCTTGAAATTAGGGACTTCATCAGAATGACAATATAAATTAAAAATTAATTTATATATACTCCAAAATTACGGTTTATACCAAGCCATTGGCCACATTTAACATCACCCTGATATCATTTCCTTTTTTAAACTAATATACACTGCAATAATAAAATAGTATGAATAAATAAAGAATGCATGAGCTTAAAAACCTGTAGCGTAAGCATACATTTATGCTACAACACAAGCTTGTAATTAACACAACAGTTTTAAAATTAAATTGAATGACAATATACATTTTATGTAATTAACAACTTTCCAGATTTTTGCAGAATGTCCAGATTTTTGTCTCATATTTTTGGCCCTTTCTTCACAAAAATTTTTTTTTTTTTTTTTTTTTGGCAAATCATTGGCATGGCATTGAGGATTGAAGCATACCTCTCAACCTCTTAGCACAAGAAATCTGGACAAAATCAAAAATAATGGTGGGACAAAGGCCCAAAAATAGGGACAAATTTTAAATATTGCATTAAAAATTAGAAAGATGCTCATTTTCTGAAGGATATGAATTCAGAAATGCAAAGGTCTATCTATATTTAGTTTCGTCAATCCTCAATGATATGCCAAAAAACTCAGATTTTTATCAGGAAAAGACCAAAAATATGAGGCAGAAATTTGGACGTTCTGCAAAAATCTGGACAGCTGAGAGGTATGGAGAAGTCAGAAAATAATTACAAACATTTCAATTTCAGACTTTATAGTCTTCAAAAAATTCATCCTAATGCAAAATTTGTTATTCTATCAACTTTCTAAGTTTATAAGAAAAATATTTATAAATTGCCCATTATTTTGGGTATTTTCCCCCTATTATTTATGTTTTAGTCCAGAGTTCTTACTCTTTGAGGTTGAGAGGTATGGACTAGAACTGGGAAGCCGCTGTTCACCACCAGACCGTATGATCATATTATGCAGAATGCAACAGCCAAAGTACCTCCTATATGCAGTAGCTGGATGATACTGATGGGCACCCCCCAGATTCATCCAGGCACCTGAAACAGCTCTTCAGGAAGCTAAACACCCTCTCAATCATAATACTGGTCTGGGACAGGGATGTATTGCATTTCTCTTCCTTATCCCCAGATGGAGTTCCCACCACAGTCATGAGCCATATTTGTAGTGCAAATCCAGCATCCCATTAAAAATAAAAAAGACAGAGGAGATGGGGGGGGGGGCAAAATAAGAACATAGAGATTAATATACAGCATTTACATTTAACATAAATATCTACTTACTGGGGTGGCCACGGGGATGCAGCAGTTAGCGTTGCTACCTCACTGCAAGAGGTTTTCCGGTTCAATCATCGGCTGGAGTGCTTTCTGTGTGGAGTCTGCATGTCCTCTCTGCGGTCGCGTGGGTTTGCTCCAGGTGCTCTGGTTTCCTCCCACATCCCAAAGACATGCTGTAGGTGGATTGGACACTTTAAATTGGCCCTAGGCTTGAGTGTGTGCATGTGTGTGTGCCTTCTGTGGAAGGCTGGATGCCGGGCTGACAACTCGACACAGTAAAGCTCCACTGCCAGTCATGAACAGACAGGTGATCCGCTGTGGTGACCCCTAACTGGGAAAAGCCGAAGGAAGAAGAAGAAGAACTACTTACTCCAAAAAAAACTCAACTTTCCAACAAAATGACCACTGAGCTTTCTTCCATGCAGGAAGAGGAGCTAGAGAGAGAGATAGTGTGCCAGATATGGGAATCATGTACACTGCCAGGAAGCTGGACAGAAATGGTGATGCATCCCCATTCATCACATACTACCTGGCAATTGACAGAATGGAAGCCCTTCATATTGTGATACTGCTTCCCATGTGGATCAGGAGTAGCCATAATCACAACAAAAGTGCAATCCACCATACTGAGTACCTCAGGGAAATGTGCCATCCTATAAAACACACTCATAGCCTGAGCTTGGGCCTGAGGTAACACCAGGAAAAGATGTACTAATTCACATATATCAAGAGTACATTCAGGAACTCCTTCAATATCCTTGAGGTAGAAGCCTATGACATCCCCAAGGTGTCCCCAGACTGTATCTCAAAGGTGCCCAGTGCAAGTATTGAGAGGAATATACATACTTTAGTGCCTGCATGAATAGGAAGTCCAAACATTATCCCAATGTCACTATGGAGGTCAAATATTCCCACTAAGATCCTTATAATGTCTCTGTCCACTCTATACCTATCAAGGATTTCTTGATTATCAAAGTTATATGAGTAATCCTTTGCTTATATTTTTTGTCCTCATGGTGGGTGAGCACCGCTGGGTGTAAGTGGTTTTGGTCTGGTGAAGACAAGCAACTTTGACCTACAAATAACAAAACTCACCGCAAGAGGTAACATTTTCTCCAACTACAACTGTGTTAGATTTAGCGAGAGTTCCCTTTTTATAGCACATCTGCAACATGCATGGGAAAGAAGGAAAAAATGACTATGAATTGCAAATGGTGTCAAATAGTCTTAATCAGCATACAAACATGTATGTCACTTCATCGTATGCTCATTTGCATAACTACATTTGATGACACTGCAAATTGGTGTTAATAGCTTCTATGAATCTCAGCTCAGCTACACTTGTTTGCAATTGCCCCCGAATTCCTAACACATTTGCATTAATGACGATGAATACTGGCCTAAAACTGAGCAGACTGTTTATGTCATATTTCTGCATTCACACACTACGTGTCATGAATGATGATTATAAAACATTCAATCCAAGCAAACCAATTTCATCAAACTACTGAATCTCTAGCGCATGCATTGAGATGAATGTAAATTCATAATTATACAGATACACGGTAATACCAGGAGTGAGTGCCACTTAATGGATCGTGCTTAAGCAAACAAATGCTAATAACATTTTATCACACATACTGAAATCCTCCATTTCTTAAATTCTGACAGGTTACAGAAGACAGCAAATGTGCATCTACCTGGGGCAATGGATTTTGGGAAGCAAAAACCTAATAGATTTAGGCTACTTTTTTCTTAATATTAGTTACTTGGGAAAATAAGCCATGATGACATCTAACAACATTTTCCTATGTTGTGATTATTAGAGATGCACAGAGGACGCATTGGGACAGGCATGTTTGATAATATCATCAGTGATTCTGGAAACAAATGACAAGTGATCAGTCCTTTAAGTGGCAGGGTAGGTATTTCAACATCTATCTGCCTTTTGTCATGATAGACAAGAATTATCAAGATGCATTATAAAATGACCAACAAGTGATTCCCAAGCCTTGCTGTTAGGTATAACTGGATTTTGTTCTAGTTTGCACATGAGTTCTTATTGTACTGGTCAGCATAGTGTTAGTAAATGTTATAAGAAGGAGCTGGCAAGGGGGTAAATAATAAGGTAATGTCTACACTTTCATGTTGTGGAAGCTGGATGTCTATTTTCACTATGGTAGCTTTTTTACTGAACTGATTCTTAGTATTTTCACAATATTTTAAATACAGCTTTATCCAAAATGCAAAGTACAGATGATATAATACGAGAGAAAAGATATGGTGTTCATTACATTAACTGAATGACACATAAATAGATTCCTTGTTTAGTTTCAGATGAAGTTGTGAAACATAGGATGACACCATGCTTTCTTGCTGTTAAGTTTCCTGTGATAAGGCATTCCCACATACTACAGTTCTTTTCAATGGCCTTCCCCTTCCTATATGTGCATTAGCTAATCACAGATGGAAGGTCATACTCAAGGTTGCAAAGCAGCATAGAATAAAACTAGGTAGCTTTAAACCCCCACCCCATACATTTCACAGATAGAAATGCTGATCAACCTTTAGTCTTTATTTTCTTGGCACAAAAGACTCTCAATAATAACACAGATTTCTCATGAGTAAGATATTTACTTGCATCTAGAATATTATAGAGTAAAAGGTATGCATGAATAATTGGCACTTTTTAATATTCAAGATCCTTTTCCATAGGAACAGTTATAAGAGGATCTCATGACTCAGAAGTACAATCTATTTACTAAGTAATTTCTTGTAATTTATTCATGTATGGCTTTCAGTGCACACTGAATTAACAGTTAAGAAAATATCTGAGCCTTTTAAATTAATAAAGACATTCATCTGGAGTGTTTCTGCCCAAGCCTTCACTGAAAATTGTCTTAGTTTCAAGTCGGACTTTATCGTTAAATAAATGTTAAATAAATAAAATAAATAAATATGGTCAAAAATCCTTTTAGATATAGAGAATATAATTGTAAAAAAAAACAAACATATATGCTTATTAACTATACGGTTTAAGAAAATTGATATAATACTTTGAATATTGCAAGACTGGCAAGTCATATCGTTTCTCAACAAAAAGTGCTTATTTGGAAATGGTTACTATTACACTCTTGTCTTTTCTGTGAGTGTTATCTGTTATGGGTTAGTCTATTCTGATCCATAAAGCAATGACATAAACACCCTGTCATGTTTCTCTCTTGTCTTCAGACATTTTTAAAAAAAGGGAACCACAAACATCTGTATAAACTCGATCACATCTAAAGGAAAAATAAAAACCTCCAAGACTTAAATGAATATGTTACTATCCAAAATTCTTCTTTGTGCCCTAATGCCCTCGTTATGATGACAGCTGCTGACTGACTTCTACCAATGTTGTGACATCATTGTATCCATGTAACCAATAATAACTTGGGCAAGGCAAACAGACCTTTAATACATAGGCAACAACTTCCCCTTTGTCCCTTATGATGTCAAACATCTAGAAATCTATGCCTCTCTTCTTTATTTTTAAAAATGTGGAAAACCACTAAAAAACTCTTACAAATTAATTCAAAGACATTTCAATTTAGCCTTACAACCCAGTCAGGTATATAAAACAATCACTAAAACCAGCAGAGTGAATTGCTATGGAATACTTCTTTTAATAGTATATCATCAGTTTTTAATGTTGAGTCTAATTACAAAATAAAAATCTGTATAATAGCTTTGTATTTACTCATCTGTACAAAGTAACCTCAGTCAGTAATCCATAAACCTACAGTGAGCCTACCTTTTGTGTACTTCCACAAACTTACAGTGAGCCTACCTTTTGTGTACTTCCACAAACCTACCATAAGCCTACCTTCTGTGTACGTCCACAAACCTACTGTGAGCCTACCATCTGTGTACTTCCACAAACCTACTGTGAGCCTACTTTTTGTGTACTTCCACAAACCTACCATGAGCCTACTTTTTGTGTTCTTCCACAAACCTACTGTAAGCTTACCTTCTGTGTACTTCCACAAACCTACCGTGAGCCTACCTTTTGTGTACTTCCATAAACTTACAGTGAGCCTACGTTTTGAGAAGCTCCACAAACCTACCATGAGCCTACCTTTTGTGCTCCACAAACCTACCATGAGCCTACCTTTGTGTACTTGCACAAACCTACCGTGAGCCTACCTTTTGTGTATGCCTCTCACACTCCTGCAACCGGACAGAGTTAAATGATGACGTAAGCACATCACTTGGTCTCAAAGGTGTATTTATTTCCTCAGAAGTCTTAACCGAGACACCTAATTGACTTGCAGACCTGCTTATATTACCTCAGGCTGCTAACCTCCCCTTCCTGTCTAGAGCCCACCCTTGGCATCTGACACCAGTGCCCTCTTCAAATCTGAACTCTGGCTGCTTTTCCAAGTTTCATCTGCCTAGCATTTCTAACATTATTGGGTTGGAAGGGATCCAGAACAACAAAGTCTATTTAGAAATTCCCTTTGAATATTTTTTGACAACTGCTTAAGAATAATGGAACAATTAATGAGAAGAAAAAGCCCCCCTTATTTTCTTGTAAACAGTGTTCCCTTATACAAAAGATCAAGTCTTCTCTCAATAAGAATTGTTTGAAAGATTTTTTTATTATTTAGTAATATCAACAGTAAACACAAGTCAAATTTCAAGGAACAGCTGAATAAACTATAAGAGCCTTGTATAATTTAATTTTTATGCTTTGCAATAATACATCGATTACATCAAATTATTAAGTAAAATACATACATATTTTGCAGTGAGTTAAAATTTCTTCCAGTTGATGCAGATTATTAAGCAAAATACATAAATATTTTGCGGCATGTAAGGTTTTTCTTCCACATGACTTAACATACTAAGAATATCATCAGATTAAGACATTTTTGAGCGTTGCCAGGAAAGGAAATACATAGTGTGAGTTTACTTGAGGTAATAACCACACACTAGAGAATTATTTTCCCAGACGTGCATTAATAGTGCCTTAAGGGAAGTATACTGGTTCAGCTCTTCAACATTCTCTTCAAAATGTGTGCAATATCTGCTGAAAGTGACAACAGTGTTTCAGATGGGTGCACACAGAAAGACCAAAAATAGCCCCATTATCTATAATAGCACAGTGTGCTCTGCTTTTTGTAATAATCCCTTGTTTTCTATTACAGCAAAACAGCAGAGGCCCAATTATAATGCTGAAATGGTGATTGCACTATTATCTCTGTAAGCTTAGAAAATTATCAGCTCAGTATGAAATGATATCAATTTAGGGACCACGATGTAGTAAAATGACAGTGAAGACATTAGTTTCCATTTTCGCTTAGGAAATTTGCAATGATTACCATTTTAAATTGTGGTTGACTCTCTGGAATTCTTAAGCTGGTATAAGGGGTATGAGTTCAAGTTATACAAAATATTAGAAGTATTGTTTAATAAAAAGATCAAAATCGTGTATTTCTACAATAGACTGTTTTCTAATTGATTGGTCTCTCAGAATCCATATCTTAAATAGCTCTATTTTAATGATCAATGGTGAATTGTTTCTCATGGCTAGAAAATATCATGAATTACTGAATGTAATTAACATTTAACGCATTTTATTTTATATTAAATTCTTTCCATCTAAAGCCAGTGGTAGTATGCGTTATAGTGAACAATGCCAGCATCTGTCTCTTGCTTTGCTTGTGGAACTTAATTGCATTATTTTGACTCTGGTGAATGTCTAACAGCTCTAACGAGAAATAAGAACAACAGAACAGAAGTGGGCAGGCTTTAAGAAGTGCAGTTTAAAATGATTTCTATTTATTTAACATTTGTTAGCCTGGAAAGTCTGACTAGGAACAAAGCCAATTTTCAGCGGAGCTCTGGGGAGAAACGCTCCAGACGCATGTCTTTGTAATGTGGGACGAAACTGGAGCACCCGGAGGAAACCTACATGATTTAAAACCTCAATAAGAATATATTATTCTGGGGGTTTAGCCTGCTTGTCCATAACAAGTTTAAAATGTGTAGATGTGGGTTAGATTCCTCTGCACTCTCCATTTGCACATTTTTCAGATCTGAAAAAATCAAATAATTTGATACTTCAGAATCTTAATATGAGATATTTGTATCCAGAGTGTTTGCTTATTGAAGAATAAAACGTGCTATATTCTAAACTGTTTCTGAAATGTGGTGTGTACGCAAGTGAATGTGTTTATCACCTTAACTTGACAGTTGCATTAAAGTGTTTTGCTTTAAGTTGAGTTAATAAATTCCCATAACTACATTGAGTAGGATCAATGACATTAAAATTAAGTTTTTATACATAAAACATTTTGGATGCATTATCATCAGTTTAAATGGATTTGAAAGGTGATAAAGCATGCCTTCCTGATGTCATCAGCTTTGTAGGCAAAATTAGACTGAACCATTTATTCACAGCAAACATTTGAAGAATCCATGTGTTCAGTGGCTACAGACATAAAATGATAAGCCAGACTACAGGAGGTGATAATTTTGCTGGCAAAATTTAGATCAAATTCAACTTTCAGATATTCCTCAATTAAGCTTACCTTATGCCTCATCCTGAGACTTTCTGTAATAACAAAATACGTAACTCTGACTAAGATAGTTTTAGTTAAAAAGATGCAAAAAATATCCCCTGGGAAACAGGTGTGGGTGTTTACCATGGATGAGCGGATATTGAAGGTTGACATAATCTGTATGTGTGAGAGGGGGGCAGCAGTTTGAAGACATTGTGTTCAGAAACATGTCTATCTCATTTGTAAAGAGGATCCTGCAGCTATGACTTGCAGTGTGATGCTGTCTCAAAACAATTATCAATTATCTAGGTGGAATTTCATGGCCCAGATCACCATTAATTAAAAATAAATGCCCACAGAAACGGCAGACTCAGCAGAGAGAGAAAAAAGAGTGATTCCTGCAACTGCAGCCTGGAATTATGCAAAGCAAAATGACAAATATGTATCTGGTAAGCACCTGTGCATGAGCACATGAGATACTTAGTTGTGCAACAGGGAAGCTGGCAAGCCACACCAAAGAGCCAACAACATTATTTATATCAAGTTTTGGATGTTTAGAAGCATTGGAAATGGTATATTGGAATATTTGAATAGGAATACAGCATGGAAAGCAACATGTATAAGGGAACGGAGGAGGTAAGAATGGGTATAAGGAAGAAGGATCATTTTTTTTTACAAGGACAGTGCCCCTATTTTTTGTTGGAAAAAGAGAAATATGGAAGGATGTTAGGGTAAGACAAAGTATGGAAAGAGAAAGATGTTTGTAAGCAGGGACACACAAGCAGACTGACAGGGGAGGTGCTGACGTACTGAGGGTGACAGTGGAATTAGGACATCAGTGACGTTGAAAGAAGATGACACACACACACACACACACACACGCACACACACACACACACACACACACACACACACACACACACACACACACACACACACACACACACACACACACACACACACACACACACACACACACACACACACACACACACACACACACACATGAATTGAAGGGAAACATCAGGTTGGGGTATAGGATTTGTATAACTCTCTTTTCTCTATGATCACCCTTCACAATGGGTCCTGCCTGAAGTGAGGAAAGCAGTGCCGGGAACTGGTGAGAATCTATAAGCCACACAAAGACCCTCTCCATTTAACTGATATTGGCTTCTACCCCCTGGTACACAACTCCCCTACCACTTTCACCAACTTTCACAGTGTTGGAAATTGTGCATCCCTGGCAGTGCCATCATAGGAAACAATAGCCCTCCTCTCTACTGAGCAACTGCTAGAGGTTGTTGGCAACAAAATCTAGGTGCCCACCAATTGCAACTAATGAAGAGCAGATCTGGAGTAGGTGTAGTTCTTGCAGGAGATTGCTGCGCAAATAAGGACTGGATACCTGTGCATTGAAGAGCAGATGTGGAGCAAGGTGTAGTTCTTGCAGGAGATTGCTGCGCAAATAAGGATTGGATTCCTGTGCATTGAAGAGCAGATGTGGAGCAAGGTGTAGTTCTTGCAGGAGATTGCTGCTCAAATAAGGATTGGATACCTGTGCATTGAAGAGCAGATGTGGAGCAAAGTGTAGTTCTTGCAGGAGATTGCTGCGCAAATAAGGATTGGATTCCTGTGCATTGAAGAGCAGATGTGGAGCAAGGTGTAGTTCTTGCAGGAGATTGCTGTGCAAATAAGGATTGGATACCTGTGCATTGCCAGTGGCACAGCCATTGCATATGTTGTGGAAAAAGGAGACATATATGGAGAGAAGAAAGCAACAGGGACCAAAAAGAAAAATATTGATAACAAATAAGACAGGGAAAGGGTGAGAGAAAACCAACATTACTATTAGATATGTGACATATGCCTTTCAGAATAGACAAGAGCTGTATAACAAGCAAACATGAAATATGGTAGAATAGCACATCAGATACTCCTGTCTACCTTCATTATTGTATGAGTCTGTAACAAAATATGCAGGAAGTGTGTTGGTGTGTATGATGAAGTGCTACCATAATCCACATGTGTGAAAACATTTCTGGGATCTTTGCAGAGTATCATGGCTGTGGAAACCCTGCAAGCAGTGTTTGTGGAAGTACTACCAAGCAGCTCATACAACAAGACTGTAAATAAAATTGTAAATATGCATAGTGAAGGTATTACTAAGAGTAAGCTCTGTTAGACTGAATCATGAGCAAATTGTAGTGAATGGGGATCACGTCCACTGATTGGTACGGGGCCCACCAAAACAACAATATCACATCGCTGCCCCCTGTCAAACATACAGATAACCTGCACCTACAATAACACCCACATATGTTTCCCTCCACCCTTTACACACCTATCCCTACAAAACTGTACACCCTGACTTAGGCACTGGGCTCAAGTGTTGCATGCAATGACCCTTGTCATACCACTGATCAGTATATTTCCATACTGTGCCAAATGGGTCATTGTCTGTTTAATGCCTGCACAGCTTGAGCGTGTGTCATTCTTGCAAGGTTATGAAGTACAGTACCTACACGTGAAATGCTTTGTGAAAAGGAAGATATTGTTGGAGATGTCCTTCTAAGCTACAAATAATGAAAAAAAAAAATAAAAACACCCAAAATTACAATTTGAATACAAGCATATACAACTGACAACACAAGTTAAAGGGCAGTAAACAACTAAAACTGCTTACATTGCATTTCAGGGATATTCACCCTGACCTCTTCTTCACACTGGCTAAGATGTCAAGATACCACCCTCATGGATTGCTGTAGTGATGCTAATACTGCTCCAGAGTGGACTATACCAGTGACAGCCAACACAGCTCTGACAAAACTGCACCTAGCATCCACTATATGTGGTGAATCCTCATATGAGTTCCCATTCAGGTACTCCCAGCAGTCTCTCTGCAACAGCTATAAAAATACCTTGGTCACCTTGCTGCACTACCTGAGAGCTCTGCAAAGATCAATGCCCTTAGGAGCCATGACTATTTAGCCACTAACATCCTGAGAACTATTGTAGTGCACATTGATTTTTGCAGCATGTGGCATCCATTATCCAGCTGCTAGTTAATGCAACCAGCTTTTGTGCTTAGCTTACAAATGGGTGACATTGCATGATGGTGTTAGAGTGTGAATAATGGCATAAAGTCTACCAAAGTAAATTTGAGGTACATTTGGCCTCCTGGGACAAGGATAACCACAAGGCATTCTTTAGTCATGTCCCCAACCTCAAAGGCAATGTGCATTTTTGTGCAGAGCTCATTGTAAATGAAACCACCTATACTGAGACAGAAGATATATCAAGCCTACTGGCTCACAAATTCAGCTCCAACTTTACACCTCTCTCCCCATCAACCATCCCTCAGGAAATACCATCAAATATAAGCCCCCCTGCTATCACTAGTGAACAGGTCCTTAATGTTCTCTCTAAAGCCAAGAGCACTGGATCTATTGATCCAGACAATATCCTAAATAGCATGTAACATGATCTGTCAGGCCCTCTAGAACTGATATTTAACTGCAGCCTCCAAACAGGCTTCATACCTCATGAATGGTGAACAGCAACAGTCATGTCTCTGCACAAAGGTGGGCCATCTACAGATCCTGGAAATTACAGACTGATAAGTCTCACTAGTCTCATAGGCAAAGCCATGGAAAGAATTATCTTGGAAATGATCAGTAATGACATAGGAAACCTCCAGATTCTGGACTCAACTCAATTTGGTTTCATCAAAGGAAGGTTGTGCCTAATTAATCTGGAGGACTTCTTTGAGAAGTTCACCAAAGCAATAGATGATGGTAGAATGGTTTAGACTGCCTACCTTGACTTGGACAAGGCATTTGATACAATTCCCCTCTTGGGCATAGTTGACAGACTCAGGAGGTTAGGTAAAAACCTTTATGTCACCTGATGGATAGCCAGCTGGCTCACAGATAGGACCCAGGAAGCTAAAATTGGGGAGTCCACCTTTACAAAGAGGCAGATTACAGAGTCCGGCAGTAATCAGTCCTGAGACAGCTCCTTTATGGCATTTACTGCTCTGAAGTTAATGCCAATGTTAATGGCCTCTGGATTACTAAATTTCCAGGTGATTGCAAGTTAGGAGCTGTCAATGAGTTGCCCACTGACACAAATGTCAGTATACAGTTGTACAGACTGTTTATGTTGCTGCTTAAAGGTACAGGCATGCTGCCACTGTGAGAGTGTTCCTTAGACTATTTGGGCACTGAATGACAGGGTAAATTGTAGGGTACTATGAGGTGATAAACTGACCTGCAATGCATTTACAATTGATGTGCATGTTAATACAGTCCATGCATACCTGTAGGACAAGCACAGTCTGTTCAACGTTTAATAATATGACAGTTGTCTGAGGGCATGTTAAGTTTGTACATTTCAGCAAAGGTTGCAATACTGAACTGTGTAATATTTTTGTATAAGAGTAAGAGAGTGAATGCATGTGTGTGTGTGTGTGTGTGTGTGTGTGTGTGTGTGTGTGTGTGTGTGTGTGTATGTGTGTTTGTCTGTGATAGTGATATTAGTAAGCGGGACACATGGAATCCAGAACATGACAGTAAGGCAAGAGTTTCTTGCCAGTCAGTGTGACTGATTAGTAATATGTATTGTATGTTTGTCAGTGGGGAGGATATATATCCCTGTAAGAAAACTATTATATAATGTAGAACTTAAGTAGCATACATGTAGGCCACAGATAGTTACAGCTGTGTAGGCCACAGATAGTTACAGCTGAATGCCAAGTCACTATTATCACAGCTACACAGGTAAAAACTGCACAGTCCAAAGCCAAAAATACAGCTTCCATGGGACCTGATAATATTCCTGGCTGTGTTCTACATGAATTAAACAATGAACTGGCACCACACCTGAGTACCCTGTTCAATCACAGCCTCATTTCAGGCTTTGTTCCTATCAAATGGCGGACTGCTACGGTCATCTCACTCCACAAAGCGGGAGTGACTACAGACCCTGGAAACTACCGTCCCATTAGTCTGATGAGTCTAATATATAAGGCTATGGAACGCATCATCATGGACCTTATAAATAAGGACATAGAGGATCTCCAAACTCTAGACCCCCTCAGTTTGGGTTTGTGAAAGGTAGATCATGTCTGCTCAACCTGATAGACTTCTTCAAGTCTGTCACCAGAGCTGTGGATGAGAGCAAGGTAGTTCACACAGAACACCTAGATCTTGCCAAGGCCTTTGACACCATCCTTCACTCATGAATCATAGATAGTCTCTCTAAACTAGGCATAAACCCCTATGTCATAAGATGGGTTGCCAACTGGCTCACTGATAAAACCCACACTGTGAAAGTAGCGGACTCCAAATCTGACTACCAACCAGTTACAAGTGGTGTCCCACAGGGATCGGTCCAATGTCCTCCCCAGCTACGTCTCTGAAGTTCAAGCC
>NC_056744.1:1737036539-1737039039 GCF_019279795.1 Protopterus annectens
AGCATTTATACAACTTCACAGGCACTCTTGGGAAAGGCTGACACAGATTCTCCAGCTGTGCCCCTATACCCAAACTATACGGTAGTAATTCCTGCACCACCAGCTAATAATTATCACCTACCCAAAGGTCCTTAATAGGGTGTCCAAATATTATTGTGCAGTATTATTATCCAATAGTAGTGTAACTTAAGCAATCAAGGCTTATTGGTAGGGCTTAGTACAAGATCACTTATAAGCATGCAATGTACTCTAGAGCTTAAATTATCTCTACATAAACCAGCCAGAGCTGAAAAGCATTTAAAACTATTTAATAATAAATACTAAAAACACAAGACAATACTACTACATCCCAGTGCTATTCAAGAGTTCAGAGATCACACAGAAATTTAAAATAATTCTGTAGTACAGTTCTGACATAACAGAAAAACAGTGTCTAATCTTTTCTAATTCCTAGCTATTGGTACAAGAAAACACACTTCTAAGATAACTTACTTAAGAGCATAGGCAATGCTGAGTTACATGTTCAAGATCAAAATGCTTACAGTCTTTCTCTGAGCAATAGTTTTTAAAATCACTAGCAAACATTTCTGCTGGGCCCTCCCAGATTACATCATTTTGACACTTAGGTTTTCCCAGTATACACATTACATCATTTTGACACTTAGCCTGGAGTTCCCAGGCCAACAGGCTACATTATTTAGCAAGCGAACACCTGCTCAGGAAGCTTCAACAATAAAAGACATTTCACATGTACACTCTAGTAATTATTCCTTAAGTTAAAACAGTAGAAAGAATATGCTAGCTTAGACAGGCTGATTCCGAGCTCTACAGATCAAAGGATAGATCTGAAATAATTTTAACTTCAAAAGAAAGATTTTAAATGCTTGACTAAGTTTTCCTTACAGCAGATGGCAATGTTGCTTCATTCTTGAAGTTCAACGTTTTACAGTGTTTTCTTTCATTTAAGAAACAAGCCTGTATTTTACATTTATATTTAGAAATGCCAGAATTGTGTATCAAATTATTTGGCTAGGCTGGCAGCCTTTACCCATCTCTACCCAATCTTCACACAGGTAATGACAATTTGTGATAGGTCATCCGTATCCAGGGTTGGTTGATAAGTTACAAGAGGTACAACTGGCTCTTCCGTAACCATGCCTGGAGAGATAGCATTAATGACTTTAAAGCTGTCAGTGCTCAGTATCAGATTTATGACCAAGTAGAAAGATGGGCCACCACCCTGAAAACTATAGCCATCAAACGGGTAACCCATCTCTCATAAGAGCAAAGGGTAATGTGAGGTGATTTGCTGATCATACCACTACTAACAGAGATGCAGACATCCCATCTCTGTACAAGGGTCCAGACAGTTCTGAAATCTAAGGTGGAATCCTTAATATGAGTCTAGAGATAAGGAGACCACCAAGAATATGTGCTGACAATGCCAATTGTGGGTATGTGATAATATGGACAAGTATCTTCCATACCTAATAAATGTTGGTTTACTAGAACTTACAACTATGAGAACTTAATCTGCTGGAACATTTTGGGCTTCTGATGCACAGGCTACTGGCACAAGGTATGTTCCCCATTATTTTCCCATATCACTATATTAAGTAGTGGTAGTTTATTCTTTGGGCAACAGCTATTGGTATAAAGTCTTATTTAGTTTCAATGATCTCTTTTAGTGTTTTTACAAGTGCTGTGTTATCAGGGTCCTTGGGAACTCTCTGATTATGATGAAGTTGGAAGACAAATTCTATCATGAGATGGGGTCACAGTTTCAGTATTAAACATGGACAGTGTGATGGCCAAATCCCATCCCCATTCCACTGACAAAGTGTTTGTGCCTGTACAACACATACTGCAACCCCAGTATGACACACAAAGACATGAACACACATACATAAAGATCAACTTAAGGACAGATGTCACCACCTCTGGCGATATACCTATTACATTATTAAAGCTCCATAAAGTAAGAGGAGGATATTGCTATGTCTTGCCAATGGCCAAGGGTATGATGGGAACCATCCACCACCCAGGTTTGTCCATGACCACAATTCAGCTTTTGTAAAAAGCCATGATACAGGGAGAAGCTGACACTAACAAAGGCCTTGTTGAGCTGGTTAGGAGTATTACATGGACTGAATGATTGCCTCATGGGCACTCGCAGAGTCTGCACATACACCCCCTTTGGGTGCTCCAGGCCTGTCCTCCAGATCACAGCACAATGCTGCAACATCTGCAGTAGCTGTGCCCCAGCAAACAATCACTCAGATTTCCTTTATCAGAAAGTTTAATATCAAAACCTGCCCTCTTGTTTTAAGAAATCGCTTCAAAATCTTTCTTCTGAGTTCTCAATGTAAAAACAAAAAAAAAAAGTCCAAAACAGAACTTCTATTTATATAAACTATTTGCCAGGACTTTTAACAGAAACTTATTTTTCTTTTCTTTATGCCCTGATCTGGAACTCAGATGAACTGCTGTATTACTTTGA
>NC_056744.1:1737044039-1737074039 GCF_019279795.1 Protopterus annectens
GTATAAGGGATACAACTGATTCCCTTAGACTCATGAATGCTGCTCATGTCAGCAACAGCTCCTGCTTTTGCACACAATGTGTAGTCACTGAAAGTAAGTATGGGATAAAAGCTATTAGATTTTTGTTGATGGAATCTAGTTTATATTCTATAAGTTTGTTTAAGTTTGGATTCTTGGAGGATCTCAGTGCCTTAAAATTAGTTGATGTTGGCCCCAAGCTTGTAATTATATCAACAATCCCCTTATAAATTGGACAAGTGCTCTGGAAGCTTTAATATAGCAGAGATTTCCTTACATTTAAAATTGTCACAAAGTAAGCATTTCTTCTCCTTCCATTTTTCATTCTTTTCTTGCTTTTTGTTTCAGTATCTTTACCAAAAGACCCCAAAATCTCTAAACTTCTTATGACTTCTATTGGCTGTTCTTATAATCTTTACATGTTTTACACCAGAGATCTTTCTCATTTTCACTATCTGTGTTGGCAAACCCTGACACTTCCCCTGTGTTTCAGGATCCAGGTTCATGCATGTAAAACTTTAACTTCCATTATTTTTTTTTTGTGTGTGTTATTTGAGGATGATTATGGTCCTTCTTCGAAATATTGCCTATCTTCTTCTAATTACACACCTGTATGCATCATGTACACTGTCTTTTGTTTATGTCTGTATTGAGTCAAACTGTAGATGCTGATATACAAGTACACAGCATTTCAAAGCTTCACTTGGATTGTTTAACCCTAACATATATTATTGTGAAATCTGTCTGTGATTCAAATGTTTGCTGTTCTCAAATATTTAATAATGAAACAATTTCTTAACACTAGAGTCAACTGTTAGTATTGCAAACTTATCAAGGACAGCCTTAGTACTAAAATAATTGGCTATTAGAACCCCCTATGCTCATACTCAAAAATTAAGGTTGAATAACTGAATCGTACTATAGCATTCATATGCAACACTATTTCAGCTCATCCATATGACCTTTCATTTTAGTTCCACAGAGGCAACCCTGATCCTTAACCTTTATTAGTCAGAAAAAGCGATCTACCAATTAATATTAAATCTGACTAAATCGTTTTCTTTAATGACATAGCCAAGTTTAATGTCAGTTAAAGCTCAACCATGCAGCACTACAATCTCCTGTAACACCTCAAGGGCCTGCGAGGTTATCAGACGTCAGTGTAAAGTGTAATGCTTATTTAATTAATCCACAGAGATATACAGCAGACCAGACTGAAAGCTAGATGATAAACTGATACTTTTACATACAAAGCTGTAAATCGTTGAAGATAAGTAGTCGTGCTTCACATTCATCATTTTGGATATATTTTTACTGAAGTATTTGAGACTTCAAGAAAAAAAAGTATTTTGTTCCATGACAACTTTTTACTGCTTGCAATGATGCTTAACTCTGCATTCATAATGATAAACCATTAGTTTAGTTTTACATTATTCCTGTCACAATGGCACAGTATATTCTTTTCATTGTAATGGAAATCCAGGAATACATATCAGCTGATATTTGCTTTAGTTAGTTTGAAATATAAGGAAGTCAAACCGTCATTTAATTTTTTTCACAGTCAAGAGAGGACATAAGGAAATTATGACATAATGATATGTGAGAAGTGATAGGCTGAGATAAACAAATTGCTGAAGACTAGCATACAAAATGTGATTTTAGGTACAGTTATTGACTTACAAGCATCGGAAGTATTTGTCACTACCAGCATTACATACCAAGATCTAAAGTGAAGATGTTAAGCTGTTAAGAATTTTACATCTCAGAAGAATTACCTATGAATATTTGCCAGTATCTGTATGCATACATAACAGAATATTATGCAGTATGAAATGACTAATTTTAATGATAATTTAAGCAAAAGAATTATGCAAATCATACCAAGTTATGTGTGTTTTTGTAAATGAGGGAAAAATCTACTTATTTTTTGAAAATAATGTAAATGGATGCACATATAATTTAAGGAGTTAGATCTGCCCTGACATCCATGCCTCACATCATTAATTTATTTATATATTTATTTGTTTATTTATTTTTGTGCTTAATTTCTCCTTACAAAAGCCGTAGTAGCCGCTTACATCACAGTATGTATCACAGGAGAAGAAATCCTTCAGTTTTATGTCTGCTACTTGGTCAGTCCATTTTGTTTATTTATTTGTTCGTTTCTTTGTTTGTTTGTCTTCGGTAACAGGTAAAGTCCAACTGAGCCAGTGGTCCATTTTCATAGCAGGCCCAGGGAGAAAAGCTCCATGACAGACTCAAAAACATTTGAACAGTAGTTAATGTGTAATTATATGGGGGGGCCTTGTATCAAGTTAAGTATTTTACAATGCGATGGAAAGTAAAACTCCACAAAACACACATAAAAGCATTTCACAATACCTGAAATTAGTTATATACAAGGGGAAAGAATCCCCACAACTTCTAAAATACAATGATTGAAATATAATTACAAACTATTGTTAGGATAAATTATGATTAGAAATGCAATATGTACTACAAGTAGTAAAATACATTGCAGACACGGATAGCCTATGCCAGCTAAACTAATTATTACTATCATTAAGTAGCCAGGTTGGTATAATAATTAAGGTGCAACTTGTGTGAGAGGTACTTATCTTAATAATCATGACTAGGCTTCAAAAGACTCCTTGGATTATTGGCCTAAAAATCACATGATTCTAGTGGTAGCACAGGGGGCTGTGTGTGATTGCTGAAGGTAGAGGGTTTGAATCTTTTTAAGTGCCTTTATGACTTCCACTGTAGTACATGCGATTCATACACATGTTGTTAGTTGGTGGACTTACATAGCTTGCTGTTCAGTACCAACAAAGGGCAACATTTTATGAATTTACTGACATTAAACAAATAACACTGCATCAAGATATTATTCTCAATTTCTGGGCATTGGGAGTTGGTGTAATGGTTACAGTGTTTACGTCATAGACACAAGGCATAGGAGTTGAGTCTCACCATTGATATGAACAATTTGGCTAGGTTTAAAATGGTCCACAAGGACAGATGGCCTAGTACAAACCTATGCACCTATTCAAAATGTTGACTATATTTGTAATAATATAAGGAGATGAGAAATAATATTCTGCTGCTGTCAAAATAGACTGAGTAACAGAATGAAATGAGAAGGAGTAATGTGCAGAAGAGAAAATTAAGAACATGGAGAGAGAGAGAGAGAGAGAGAGATGATACGAATCAGGGAGATGAGAATGGTATGGAAGGACAAAAGAGAGGAAATAAATAGTAACTGTCAGCTGAAGTGGTAGGAGAACATACTTATGAAGTATGATATCATTAAAGTAAGAGCTTCTTTTGATATTAGGACATTACTACCTACTATGATATGGAGGTATTAATGATTCAGAGTGCGAAAGGCATAGTTATAATAAGTAAGTGGTCATGCATCTCTTTTGAGGATTGCACAAGTACAGGTACAGGTGTCAGACAGAGTTTTTTTTAGAATGGTCGTAAAATTGAGTAAGTTGTGCAAGTATAGGTCCAAGTGTCAGACAGAGATTTTTTAGATTGTTCTTGAAACTGAAAAGGTTGCTAGCATATTTAAGGGCTAATGGGATAGAGTTCCAGGACTGAGCTCCATAGTTGGAACAGAGAGAGGTTACTGCTGCCAGGTGTAGTTTGTAGGTAGTGAGGAGATTTGTTTTTAGATTGAAGTAGCCTTTCAGGGATGGATGTGTGCAAAAACTCTTGGAGGGCTTTGCTTTCTTTTGGTTTGTATATTAATTTGTCGACTAGAGGTAGTTGGGTCCAAGTGAGTTCCTGGGTAATTCAAGCCAATTAAGTTGTTTTATGGTTAAACAGTGGTTCTTTTTATGAGTTAGTGACAAATGTTGCTATTTTTTGTAACACTGGTTTAGTTTATTCTGAATGGAAGCTTAAAGTTTATGCAGTACTTGGGAGCCATATAATGAAGTGGGGATTAGGGCGTAAAGGTCATGAGTTTCCTGGGTGAAAAGGTTAAGTAGTTTTTTTGTTCTGCAGAGTATTCCTTATTTTTGGTGAATGTTTTGGTAACCTAAAATTTGACTTACATGTACAGCAGGTTATTCCCAATTACCATGCATAGTTGCTTGGTATGGGGGATGAAGTCCAGTGAGGTTTTATCACAAGCTGTTACTGAGAAATTTGTTTGAGGTGTGTAAAGGCTTCTGACAGGAATAATAGCAACTTGTTTGGATTGAGTAGAAGATGAGAGTTATTGAGATGAGCTTTTAATTGATAAAAATAACTTTTATATGATGTGTTGTGGCAGAACACATTAATGTGTAATTGTCTGCCTGTTGTGTGAGGAATGCTTGACATTTGGTGGAGTGTACGTTGTTGGTAAATATGTTAAAAAGCAGTGGCCCCAATATGGAACCTTGAGGAATGCATGTTTTATCAGGTTGAAAAGATCATAAGGAATTAATCCATTTAACAGACTAGTGTGTACTGGAAAGGTAGCTGGAGAGCCATTTGGTGAAAGTGTCTGACAGGCCAAATGAAGAGAGTTGTTGTGACAATGTGAGCTATTGCTAGCTATACCTGAAGAAGTAGGGCAGTGGATGTGTAACATATGCCAGCACAGCTAACTGGACCTTTGTAAAGAATTGTATGTCATTTCTATATCAAACTGATTTGTACAGATGTTTGTATTGAAAAATATTTTTGTAAAGCTGCTTGAGTTAAAAATGTACCGTGTGTGCCCTGCTGGACAGAAAAATAAATATACATGCATTATTGTAACTGATTAAATGTATATGTTTTAACAGAGGATATTGGAAGAGAAAAGGTTAATCTCAATCCACCTAACTTTGAAAATATTCTGAAATTAAATTACTGGGCCTAGGCCATAAAGATTGTATCTTACAGTTCTCAATGCAGACAGAGACACAACATATGTAGTAGGAAGCTTTCTATATTGTCTCTGGGGTGAATTCATTGTTAATTTAGAAGGGTGGGGGCTTGAAATTGTTTTTTTACTTCCAGGAGCTGCAGAAGATCTTAGCAAGGCTCGGCATGTGTATTATTGACACACACATATGTCTTAAATCTTGACAGCATCTAGCCAAGGGGGTAGCATGGGAACCAGAAGTCAGATGCCCAGACATATTTGATATCATTCTGTAATTCATCACTAAAAATTATATCTTAATACCAGGTGAGACTGAAGTCTTATTGGACTCTGTTTTTGGAACATGACAAGGAAAGACTCCTCACCTACTTCATCAAGTCTTGCACTAGTAAGTGACCAGGTGATAGTAATTCTCTAGATCAGTCAGGAAAATATAGTGAGCTTAGTTAAGTACTGTTTTTCTGTATCTATGTGAATCTATTAATCTGTGTTATTTTAATATTTCCTGTGATTGAAACTCTGATCTTTATTGTATATAGATATTTAGTATGTTTATGTTTTTTTTTATTTATTATTTAATATATTTAAACTTTTCATTGTGACTGGTGCTTTAGAGAATATTTTAACCTTTGACAGTGCTTATATTTATTCAGTGACACTGCGGGCACTCCTGAAAGTCTTGCTGTTTGGTCAATATTATCATTTGTATTAATAATAATTTCCCTCAGTATAACTGGGTACCCTTGCAAGAGAGTGTGTGCGTGTGTTTGTGTGTGTGTGTGTGTGTGTGTGTGTGTGTGTGTGTGTGTGTGTGTGTGTGTGTGTGTGTAAAACAAATCTCAAAGAGTATGTATGTCAGTTGCTTGGAGCAGGGGCACAAAACACTGGCTTCATAGAGAGAGTGGTGGAGAACTTAGCTTGGACACTTGGCTGAGGTTTCAACTCTATAGCTATGCCATTGGGGAGTCTAACTGCAGACCTGTAGGGAGACAGAGAAATCCAGACCCAGGACTGTGTGTGTTCTCTGTGTACTCTTAAGGGAAATTGTGTGTGATGCAGAGAGCTGCATCTGGAAATACTGAGTGTATTCATTTTGTTCCAAGAGAACATCCCTCACCAGTGTCAGTGGTGAGGATTCAGGCTTTTTAATTACTGACCCAGAGTGGGGATGTCGCAGTTATTTTAGAAGTAAGCTATGGGAAGTAGTATTGAAGGTCTTGGACGGATCCAGAAACATGGCAGACATCAGATGGCCTTTATCTTCAGCTAGATTATTACTATTGGGGACGTTTATGAACCCTGTGGTACTGCTATGCCCTGGTCTGAAACCATGATATTTGAGGGTAAAGAGTCTGTTTGTAATTGAGTCATTAATTGAATATGAATACACTTTTCAAGGATATTTGAAATAGGGGAGAGAATGGCAATGGGTCTAAAGTTGGATATATCATTGAAGTTACCTTCCATGTGAAGTAGGATGATGTGAGAGTTTTTCCATAAGGCTGAAACATGTGATTCCTGAATAGACCTATTTATGAGAATAGATACTGGAAAGGAGATTGAGCTGGCTGCTATCTTTAGGGAATCACCAGGAATTCCATCTGTAGCTAGTATTCTCTGTTTAATTTGTTTGAGCTATTTCTGATTATCATGGTAGATTCTGGTTGAAAGGAGAAACAGTGAGTATTAATGGAATTAGGAGATGAGACTGAGTGTGATGTAATCTGATTATTAGAGGAAGTTGATTTTTTATGAGTTTGGTTTTGAACTAGTTAAGCAATGCTAGAGATAAAGTGATCATTGAAATCATTATTTGTTTCCCTGTGAGCAGTGAGGGGTGGGTTTTGGTTGTCCATTTGAGTCAGGGTGTAGTATTTTAGATATGGTGGCCCAGAATTGTCTACAATTTTTGTAGCATCTGCTGTACAAATTGGAGTAGTAGTTTCTTTTCCACTTTGTTCTGGCATTTGGCTTCATTTCTTATGCATTTTCATTGTTGAAGATTATTTTCTGTTTTATTATTGAGCCATGCCTTCCAGGTTTTATCTCTGTTCTTCATTAATTTCCTGGTAAGAGCAGTGGGCTGAGGATCAGGGTTGTTGTATATGCTTTTAAATCTAAGAGGTGGTGGCACGCTGTTTAGCAGTTCCATAAATATCATTTAAAACTAAAAAATAGCATTATCTAGTGGCAAGATTTTTAGGATGTTCTAGTTGTGAGATTGTGGAGAAGTGATAAACTGTTTTGGGTCAAAGCTGTTCATGTTGCAAGAGAATTTATGTGCGTGTTCCCTGGGAGAAGTATGGCATTCCGTTGTAGTATATATGGGCAGGTGGTCACTAAGTGAGATTGCTAAGGTGCCATATGAGTTTATGTTGTCAGGGTAATATCCAACTGTATTGCAGTTTGGCCAAAAAAAAAAAGCTGAGATTTCCTGAGTGCAGAAAATTATTTTTATTCAGTTTAATGTTTGTTACTGGTGTTTGTATTACTCTAAAAATTATAGATTAGCCTTAATATTTTAAGAAGAAATTTATTTCTATAAAGTAAGAAAATATATGTTGCAGCTGCATAACAAGGGAAACTAGAGAGATAGTGTGCGTGGGGGTGATGCACTATTTTAATGGGAGGCTGACTAGTGGGAAGATTACTTTTAAAGAAGACATTGTTGACTGGAAATGTTATACTCAATGGTATCTAACATTTATACATAAAGTTTAATATTGACCAAAGGTAGATTCCTTCTATGCAGCAAGGCAGAATATATGTTGTAGCTGCATAACTGGGCAACCTAGAAAGATTGCTTTAGGGGGTGATACACTACTAATGGGAGAGTAGCCGGTAAGTTATATTTGGAAAAGGCACTGTTAAACTGGAGCCAGAGTCAAGAGTTGGTAGTGACCACATCCCAATTCATGTGAATACCTACAGTGGTTAATACAGCAATAGGTTAAATGCCAATAAAATTATTTAAGAGGACTTAAGAGTATTTGTAGCTGTTGTTTTAAAACAATAACATACAGGGCTTTTAATTTAGACTGAAAATCTTCCCTAACCTTAATACATGTACTATTTCATCTTTTAGCTTGTTTAATAACAGGTTACATTTGTGAATAACATTTTTCTGTCGTGCTCAATGGTAACTCTCTTCATGAACTTTTATTGCAACCTCTTTATTCATCCCTCCTGATATAAGATCATAATACCACCAGTTTGGCATTTTTTATTTTTAATTCATCCATCAAATACCATAGTAAGACCTTAATAGTTCACAGGTAATGACAATGTTTTAAGCTTTCTTCCTAAGTTAGCATACTTGGAGCTTCTACCCTGCTTCTTAAAAGATTTGCTTTGTTTTGGGGCATTTCTTCTGCATCTTAGTAAAATGTGAGTATTGCAGTAAGGGAATGGTTTGAAACATATTGTATTTTATAAAAATTGGATTAAGCATCATTGATCTGCAGACGTGTTGTATCAGCTTGGGTGGGTACGAGTCAACTACAAGTTGGTCCATTGTGTTTTGTAATTCAGTAAATTGCTGATGCAATTTTCGCTGATTACGGGTTGATGAATAGGTGTTCACCAGAATAACATTTTGGCAAACTAATATAGACCCCACACAACAATGTGAAACAATCTATGTTCCTTATTTTAGTTTTATTTATTTTTTTTATTCAATGTGGAAAGCCTTTCTGCACCATCATACCAAGTATTTCACTCCTTTCATACTACTAAAAAATAGTTATTTATGCTCTGCTCCTACTTTGACCATTGAGCTTATGTCCCCCCAGTTAACCTTAACTGACTCAGTCATTTTCTGTTGGGACTGCCCTGTGGATCATTCGTTCACTCAGGGTGAAGGCCAAGCATAAATGAAGTGTCTTCCCCTTTCATAGGAGGATTAAATTTATTGCTTAAACCCTGACTCCTCTGCAGGCTTATTAGCATCCATGCGGATGACACACAGTGGGCTTTTACAATGCATGCCACACCTCCTCACTGATGTAATCAATTGGCCCTGCCCGCCTTGTAGACATGATTCCCACTTTCCACATGGGATTGTATGATAGAGTACATACACTTGTGCACAAGCCCCTACCGTCTACCTCATTATTGGAAAGCAAGCTTAAACCTCATCATTCCTTTCCTCCCTGGTGCCAACTCTAACAGGAACCAACAGCACTATTTGTCCTGGGGTTATCTGGGTTCTAATCACAAGGGTATGTAGGTTATAATCATCCTTTTATCCCTGTATGCCAGTGGAGCTGCAATCTATAGCTTAAATATCCAGTTTTGGAGTATAATGATATTTTTGTACCCTTGCATAGGGGCAATTGAAAGAACGTTAAAGTGTACAAAGGAAGGCTACAGAAAAATAAGCTCTGTTAAGTCATTGGATTATGAATCAAGGTGTAGACATTTACATCTTTATTGATTAAGTCATAGATATCACCTTGGTAAATTAATATGGGTCTATAATATTTTCATGATCTTGTTTTGCAGACAATGTTTAATAGAAATCATTTTATAAGTGAGAGGAATCTAAGGCACAATAATCTGAAATATGAAGTTCCATTTTGCAAGACAATATTAAAGTTTCATTTTGAATAAATAAAATGACATTTCTATAGAATAATATTCCCATGGAAATGCATTTGTCAAAGCGTGTGGCTATAAAAAAAATCTTTGTACACCTAGATGGGAAAGAAAATTTATATGACTTATTTAAAGGGATCAGTATTCCTAGATGGCCTTAGGGCCTGAACACTGTAATAAAGACTTATGAACTTATACCAAGTCCATGGTCAGGATCTGTTTAAGGCATGAGGCCCTTAAGTGCAATCCTCTGAACACTAAAACTATTAGTGATATTATGGGAAGTAATATACTAACTGCATGATGGTAGCATCTTTTAATAGTCACCTTTCTCTGATATATAGAGATGTTGGTATTCACACACACACACACACACACACACACACACACACATATATACATATATATATATATATATATATATATATATATATATATATATATATATATATATAGGAGCACTTTATAATCTCGAAATACTGAAATGTTGAATTTCAGTATCTCGAGACTATAAAGCCGAATGTTTACAATAGCGAATGTTCATAATGGCGAATTCGAATATCTCGGATTCACGGTTATTGCTTTACGCTACGTAATGTCCAGGATTGTGTGTTGATGGTGCACGGTGCTGTGTGTGGATCTAGGTGTTATGTCAGGTGAGTGAGTGTTTTGCAAGGGTTTTGAGTAGGAGTTAGAGTGTATGTGAGTGTGCTGATATGTTTGATGTGTGTGTGAGGGACTGGAGAATGTGCGTGTGTGAGTTTGCTTTTGTTTCCTGTTTGTGCGATCTCGGAGTTAGTATATATAAGTAGGGGGGTGTGGTGGGTGCATGAGTTGTGTATGTGTGTAGTTTTGTTTGTTTATGTTGTGATGTGGGTGTTGTGGAGTATGTATGGTGTAGTGTGTGCGGTTTGTTCGGTGTTTTGAATTTCTCAGTTTTGGGTTCGGGGTTTTGTTGTTTCAGTGTTGTATCCGCATCCCTCCATCTGTTGTATCAAACAGAACACTGAAATTTGCACTGGAGTTAAGTTTGCTCATCTTCTCTTTACTATATATAGTCTGACACAAAAAAAGCCAAAGTAGATCACAGACAAAAATGACATGTGCAGTGACATCACAAAGCTTGACAGACTTTTGGCAAACTATAAGTCCTTAATATGTCTCCTTCCATGTAAATCATTATGCATACTTTGCTTATGTTCATATAATAACCAGTAGTACTAGGAGTTTTGTGCATTAACTGTAACAGTTTATAACTCCAGTATTGATAGTTTGTCATAGCACATGAATTCTAAGATCTTGCAAGTAGCTTATTCCCATGATTTATATCATTAGACACTCCTTCATTCCTCTTATAAATTAGTTTACCAAGAGTTGTCCATTCCTTCCATCTTTATTCAATTTCTACCAGATGTCATATATTGTAAAGATCCTCATCATTACAAAAGGAATTTTCAAGAATTTTGGAAAAGATTTTTCTATTCTCTCATTTTTAACTCATTAGGTTATAGACCCTTGTCAACTTTCACCTCTTTTAGCTTATCCCGTCTTGCATCCACATACTTTGACAGTCTCTTTACTCCTTCTAGCCAGATGCGTCAGCTGTCAGATGTTCTCTTCTTAGTATAAATGACTATTATCTCCAGCATGCAGTGGTGAGTCTCTTCACTGAGTATGAAGTAGTCAGAAGGCCATGGTTCTTGTCACGGCACTCATGACTGTGGACAGAGGAGAAGTGGGTTTGTGAAGTGCACCAGAACTGTACATTGTTGTGCTGCAAGTTCCTGGCTAATAGTATCCTGGTAGTATGGTGCTACAATACTAAGGTAATAATAGCTGCGTAGTGTTGTAGCAGAAATGGTTGAGTACTAAAAGCACTGTAGTAAGTAAAAATCTACTGCCAGTCATTAGCGGAGTTCCGCTGTGGCGACCCCTAACCGGGAAAAGCCGAAAGACACAACAACTAAAAGCACTGTAGTGCAGTGTTACAAATACATAGGTAATAATATCTGGGCAGCATACATTTAAACCATATGATATTTTGCAGAAAATGCTTATTTGTACCTTCATTCATAGCCCGCCATGAAATACCTTTACTTTATTTGATGAACACTATCATTCACTTTTATACTCTTGAATCTTCTCAACATTTGTAATAGACAGTAGCAGAGAAAGACAGCCAGTAACTGCAGCCCAAATTACTCATGGTTGTGAGCTGAAGAAGAAGAAAAAAAAAACAAGTTTAGATTAACACCCTTATGTAACAAGGGTACAAGGAAAGAAAATTGTCATTGGATAATTTTGCACTGCACAAAGAATTCCTCTGTTGCATTGCCCTTGATCCTCAAAACTTTTAACTCCTTCATGGCTTACTCATTCCCTACATATTCAGTTGTGTACTGTTTCTTTAAGAATCTTGAGATGCATGTATAGTTTATTAGTACTGCTATACTCTGTCTGAGAGACATAATCTTGGTTGTGCTGACTGCTTCAGCTGCCAATTGACTGCATAGTTTTCACTATTGTTTCCTATTTAACAAATATTAAACATTTGAAGTCTTTCTATCAGTGCTGAGCTAAAGCAATCATATTGAGAAGATATGCTTTTCCTCACAGATGAAATAAGAAAACATGTAGTCTTTGGTGTAGGAGCTATTGTTTAAGGCAATTAGTAATCAATATTCAAAATGGAGAGAACAATGTTTATAACAAATCATTTCAATTCCAGCCTGTGCTCACTGGCTTTTGCCTTGCAAGTGTGTGTGTGTGTGTGTGTGTGTGTGTGTGTGTGTGTGTGTGTGTGTGTGTGGGGGGGGTATTAGTTTAACAATAACCCCTCACCATGAATTCAGACATAACATCAAGATGTACATAGTACTGATTGCATACATTTGTGGGGGCACCTGGGGCTTGTGCCTAAATGTGAAGCAGATGGCTGACACTAATATTGTTAAATAAATGAGGTTTTGTAACAGACCAATTTGTCCAGGGACGTCTTCGGAGTGGGGTTAGATAAATATGTTAATAGATGTTAAGAAGGTAGGGAGGAGGAAAGGGTTAAATGGGAAGGGGGGTGATTGGGAGGAAATTAAGTAAGGGTAGGGAGGGGCATTAGGGGGCCTATGCAAGTGTAACTGGTTAAGGATTCACATTTTGGCATGAACTTGCTACAGAGAAGCATTACGTCCATGACAACTAGTAGGAGCTTTGGTGGTCAGGTAGGCCTTAGGTTACTAGGGGTGTGACTGAAGAGGTGAGTATGGTGGTAATAGCCATGCACACACATATATTTGCACATATATATATAAATTGTTGATTAGTAATCTAGTTGTATCTATAATCCCCAAAGGAGAGCTTAGTATGGCGAGGCTTTTAATTGCTACAGCTACTTGCTAAGTGAGAAGGATAAAGGGTAGATATTATATGAAATAGAGACTACATTCAATTGCAAAATTAGTATGTTGTCTGTGGCAGGTCAAGCGACCTAGGAATGGGACCAGTGTATTGGATTCAGGAGGTTCTCCTTCTTATTCAGTTATTTCAGCTAATGTGGTTATTATAGGAGGTAAGAAAGAAGTAACGACGGGGGGCGAGGCAGATCCTGTTGTTGACACTGAGGTTAAGGCAGTGAGATGTAGTTTCAATGATAAAAGGTTTAGGGTACGGCAGAATCCTTGCCTCTTCTACTGGGGTGACTGAAAATTGAAATTGGTTTGTTTCTTAGTTGCTAGATTGTAGAACTTCTGGGTATTTCTTACATTGCTTATTCATGGTAGCGGTGCGCACAATTGAAGGAGCAACAGATTCGTGCTGCAGTTATTACTAGTGGAATAGTCATGAGCGATTTACATTGTTTTTTCAGTTAATAATATCCACTGTGCAGTCTGTAGGATGTCTTGAATGCCCGCAAGATGGTCAAGTAGAAATCGTACACAAGGTCTATTTGAGTTTAAAACTTCTGGCTTTAAGGAAAAGCCAGGTTAGTGCACAGCCTGTTATTCTATCAATGTGCTAAGTTTTTCTGGAGCAATGTGTGAAGTGTTTAAGTTGTGGGCAATTCATTTTAGTTATGGCTTTGTTGAGTTTTCTGATTGTAAGCGGTTGAGGAGTATGGTTGTGTGTGCCTTCCTATTGGGGTGTTCTGTAAATGACAACTGTTTATTTTGCGGGTTCTGAGCTTGGGTTGGTTATATTTTGCAATAAATAGATGTTCTGTGTGATACATTTGGTGCCCGTGTGAGTCTGTTTTTGAAGGGAGATGACCCAGGTGTAATTTGAGTGCCATTTAATGGAAGCTTTTTTGTGGGCTTGTGGGGTGCACACGAGGGATGGCTGCCAGTAGGGGAATACCTCACGATGGTCTAGTTTTCTGCACAATGTATGGATACTTACTCAGGCTAAGGCAACCTGATGAGAGTAGCTTTGAGATTAGATAGTGAGGGCATCCGTGGAGAAGACTGAAACAGCTTTTTGACATTCCTCAGGGAAGTACAAATCTGGTTCTAACAACAGAGCTTGTATCCTCAGTTAAACAGAAAGAGGTTTGACAACAATACAGATCAGCTGGTATTGTGGTTTTGTTCATTTTCTTTTTTATTTTTTGTAAATTATATAAAGAAGTGATTTATAAAAGCACATGCTGTCCCACCATTCCCTTCCACTTTTATGTGCTACACTCAGATGAAGGGCTGCATGCTGCTAAGAGTACAGTGGGAGACTGTCAAAGATTTTCCAATTGATTCAGAGGTAAAGAGGAGAGACACAGTAATGACATTACCAACAAGATATTTCCACTGGATTATGTATATGATGTTGGGGTTGTAACCAGTAGCAAACCATTGCCTCATCCATAAGCAGCTGCAGGTAAAATGAAGTAGACAGATAATGACATCATACAACTGTTTAATTTATATCTGTGTTCATAGGAGGTTACAAGGTTAATGGCCCTATGGACTTTTAAGCCTAGTGATTATCATCATCATCATCATCATCAGCCCCCTTTTTCTCATTTTTCTACATGGGGTCGGGGTATCATGTTAACTGTCACCAACTCTCTTGATTCAGTGCCACACTCCTGCCTTCTTCAACACTCATGCCTGACTGTCACAGATCTTCTTTCACACAATCCATCCACCTCTTTGCTGGATGTCCTTGCTGCCTCTTACCTTCTTCCTGTCTGTCCCAAATCTTCCTCAACAGGTTGTCTTCTGCTTTTCCACACACACCCAAACCACTGTAATCTGTTCTCTTTTATCTTTTCTGCAATTTGAGGTACTTTGGCTTCTGGTCTTATGCCCTCATTTTGTCGTCTGTCCCACAGTGCACATACTACCACCCTTCTCAGGCACTTCATTTCATTCACCTCTAGCTTCTTCGACTGTTCTGCCTTTCATGCCAACGTTTCTGTACCATACAGTAGTACTGGTCACACCACTGTCTTGTACACCTTACTTTTCAGCTTCTTTGGCATTCTTATGTCATACACTACACCTGAGACTCTGTCATTTGGATGCAGCCCCTCTGATTCTAGCTTTGACCTCTTCACTCAGACTACCCTTCTCCTCAGCTACCCCTCTCAGATACGTAAAGCTGTTTACCTGTTCCACTGTCTTCCCTTTTATCTCTATTCTCAGATTTTTCTGATTTCCCCAATTTGCGGCCATTACCACTGTCTTATCTGAGCTTAGTTTCATTCCATGCACCTTCAGATTTGCATTCCATTCTCCTGAAATTTTTCTGAAGTTCTAGCTCAGAGTCTGCCTGTACTGCTACATCGTCTGCATCTTTGTTGATTTGTCCCCTCCAACCTGTTTCCTAATGTAGTCCATCACCTGTATGAACAGCAGTGGGCTCAAAGCCAAACCCTGATGTACATCAACTCCCACTGGGAACCCCTCTGTGAGGCCGAACACTGTTCGTACTTGAGTCATTGCATCCTTGTACATAGCCTGCACTAATTCTACCAATGTTTCTGGTACTTCAAACCACCGCAGTGCTGCCCAGATAAGCTTTCTTGAGACCTTGTCTCAATCCAAACATTGGGTCAATTGTGCTGCATCCTTATCTGAATCCAAACTGCTCATCTTCCATCTTACATTCTACTACTCTGCGTATCCATTTTTCAATTACCCTATCCAGAACTTTCATGCAGTGTTACAGGACTTTGATGCCTCTGTACTGCCCAAAGTTGTGGATGTCCCCTTTGTTCTTGTACACTGGCATGAGTATGCTTATTCTCCAGTCATCTGAGATATGCCTTTCTATCCACACTGGTATTAGTACCCTAAGGAGCCATTTCTCCCCTATCTCATCCAGCATTTTTATCATATCTAGTGTGACCTCATCTTAGCCTGCTGCTTTCCCTGACTTCATCTTCCTTAGTGCTGTTCTTATTTCTTCTAGGGTGAGCACCACTTCTTCTCTCATCAAAGGCTGTTTCTGGGGCAGTACAGTTTCTGTGGGGGTTTCTTCATTCAGAAGCTGTTGGAAATATACCTTCCATCTGCCTTTGATGTTCTCTGGACTGGCGAGCAGGTTGTTTTCTGGCATCCCTTATGAAGGGTGTCTGACTATCTTCCTTATCTTTCCATCTTTGCCTTGCAACCTGATATAGTTTCTTTGTGCCCCTTACTGAGTCACTTACCCGAAGTTGGTACAGTGCCTCCGATGCTCTATTCTTTGCTATTGCAACTTCTTTCTTAGCTTCTTTGTTAGCTAACCAGTAGTCCTTCCTAGCCTGGTCAGTCTCTTATATCTCCCATTTCTTCCTGCACTCCTTCTTTCTTTAGATGACTTCCTAGACTTCTGCATTTCACCACCAACTGTTGTTATATACCTTATTTCCATACCTGGCTTGACCACATATCTTTTCTGTAGTCCTAACACATGCTGTTTTTAGGTGCTGCCATTCGTCTTCAGCTCCACCTGTTTCATAGGTTCATAGGTTCATAGATTAATAGGTTCATAGGTGTGTACTAGGCTAATGGGCCTGGGGCCTTTACAAGCCTAGCCATGGGATTACCCTGGCATTGTGCGATCCGACCTTAGTTCCCAGTGCATCTGTTGAGTAGATCCACCAGAGTTATCCCCAGAGTGAATATTCTATTTCCCATCCACTCATCAAGATTTTCTTGAAGAAGGTCAGCAAGGTGCTCTGTTTAACATGTATGGGAAGTCTCTGGGTTATGAACCTTTCCCTCCAGTACATTTTGTTGATTGTGATAATGATGTTGAGGTCTCTGGGGCGTGTGATGCAGAGGGATTGGAATTTCTTTAAATGTAGGTTCATAGGTTCATAGGTTCATACTAGGCTATCTGCCCGAGGGCATTTACAAGCCTAGCCTATACCCATTATTTTGATGTAGCATTTCTAATAGTGCTGGGTCAGACATGGCTTTGTAAGTCAAGCAGAAATCGCCTCTAAGTAGGAGATATGAGACAGAGAATAGTTGGATTTTTTTGAGTCTGTCCATATAAGACAAGTTTTTAAAGTCTTTGTGAGGTACATTTGTGGCCTCTCCAGTTGTTGCAGGTGTCTGGTGAGATACTTGCCAAATGGGGCATTGTACTCAATGAGTGGCCTAATGAGGGAAGAGTAGAGGGAGACAATGACCTCTTTCTTCCTGGATGCAAAACCCTTAGTAATGAAATGTTCCTCCTCTTCTTGGGGAGCTAGAGCCCTGAGTAATTCCTTGAACTGTTGTACTTTCTCTCCAGTCAACTTCCAGGTCTTCAGCTTGGTCTCTGTTGACCTTAGAGCCTTCTCTGACCACTGTCTGCAGCTGATTGTGACAACTACTAGTTTATGCTGTGGGCTGATTGTTTCACTGGGAATTACTTAACAGTCATGGATTCTACCCCAGTGCCTTTTTCTTACTAGGAGGAATTCTACCTGAGTTGCATGTTGACTACTCTTGTATGTGGTTTTGTGACTGTCTGTCTTTCTGAACCATGTGTTGGCTACTATCAAGCCATTTGCCAGAGAGAAGTCTAGAATGGCTTCTCCATCTTTATTCCTGTTGCTCCACCCATGTGGACCCAGGCAGTCCTCATATCCTGTTCTGTCTGTCCCGATATGTGCATTAAAGTCACCCATTATCAACACCAATTCATGTTGTCCTGCTTTATCTAGTAGAACCTGCAACTGCTGTCTGAATGCACTCTTATCCTCACTATCACAACCCTGCTGTGGGGCATAGGCTGAGATTAAGAATACTGCCCTATCATTACACTGGAGTCTGATTGCCATAAGTCTGTCATTAACTCTGATGATATCTTTTGCTGCCTTCTGAAGCCACTCTCTCACCACAATTCCTACAGCATTTCTAGCCTGCCCTCCTCCTGAGTAATAGACTCTGGATCCCAAGTGGCTTTGTTGCACTGCCGTTCCATCTCATCTCTTAGATACATAGGATATCCAGCCTCCTCCATATCATCATGTCATCCACTTCCCAAGCTGCTTCCTCTCAGTGAACCTACATTAAGCGTAGCAATTCAAAGATCATGTTTGGCAGGTTGGTTGGTTTTATGTCCAGCTTTCACTCAACAGAGCTATTTCAGGTAACCCAGGCTGGGCAAGTTGACACCGGCCAACCAGTAGCTTATTAACCCAGGGCTGCTGGCTTTATGGCAGGTACACACTCACCAATAGGGGCACATATACCCCTCCCACCATTAGCAAGGGTCCCTGGCATGCGTCAGAGTAGGCCGGGTCCTCAACCCACTTATCACCGGTAACTACCCATGCCCATTTTTGGCGACATTAGTCAACATGACTGAATCACCTAGAGCCATATTTTACACTGTCGAGTGGTTAGCTCTGCCAAGGTGCGCTGTGTGTAATCTGTGTTCTCCTGTCTTGAGGATACTGTGCACCACAGTAAATGCCCAAAGCGGTTGGCCTGTACAACTCTTCCTACTATAGGGCACCATGTAAAGTCTGTGCTGCTGCCTACAATTCCATTTGTTGGTGAGTTTGAGAAGGAAGCACTCAGCTTGTTTTGGACCTGGGAGAAACCCCACGGAGGCACAGGAAGAACATGCAAACACCAAACAGGCATTAGTCGGTGGTCAGGAACAAACCTTGTACCTTGTGCATGAGAGGCGAAGACCTTAAACACTAGGCCATCTGGTCTAGTCATTATGTCCCATTTTTTTTTTTTTTACAACTATTTATGTGGGTTTCACACTGGTTTGAAATGCAGGGGTAAGTATTCAGCAGCACAAGTGCCAGATGGGGAAGACATGCTGTTTAATTTGAGTTTATAGCATCCTGAATTGTGTAGTTAATTTGTTACATGGATAATATGAAGGGGGCTTTCTTAAGGATTTCCTATTGAATCAAGAAGTGTCGGGATATTATGTAGGAGTATTTGTTTCATATAAAGGGAAGTAGTGATTGGAGCTATGGTGGATTAGGAATGGGGAGTGTTTATACTAAACACACACACACAGATTTACATATGTGTGTATGTATGTATGATATATGTATATATATATATATATATATATATATATATATATATATATATATGTATATGTGTGTGTGTGTGTGTGTGTGTGTGTATCTATATATATATATATATATATATATATATATATATATATATAAATATAGAGAGAGAGAGAGAGAGACATATATAGAAATACAAACACACACACACACACACACACACACACACACACACACACACACACACACACACACACACACACACACACACACACTCACACACACACACACACACACACACACACACACACACACACACACACACACACACACACACACACACAGATTTATATATGTGTGTATATGATATATGTATATATATATATATATATATATATATATATATATATATATAATAATAATATGTATGTGTGTGTGTGTGTGTGTGTATGTATATATATATATATATATATATATATATATATATATATATATAGAGATATATATATAGAATAAATAATAATAGAAATACAGATGAATGTATATATAATAGCATATATAGATATATGATATAGACATGATGTAGAGATACAGATAGGTATAGTGGTATAAGGTATACTGATTGCAAGAAGAGGTATGTATTGGAGCTACATTGAGTGTTGTTGAAGAGAATCCTGAGCCCAAATTAAATGATGTCATCTGTTTTCAAATCACAGCAAGTCTGATAGATGACAGGATTACTAATGCAGAACTTGATCCCTTAGACCCATTGCTGAATGAACACATGTAAAGAGAAATAGCATAGGTAAGGCAGACTGCTGACACTGAAGGAGGTCATGAGACTGCAGTGGTATCAGCTGTCTGAGTGGGTAGCCAGTACAGCTATCGGACAGATGAGATGGCTTTGCCTGTCACTGAAGTCCCATGCCTGTTCTGGGTTCATTATTGAAGTGGCGGTCCTTACCTTGCTTTTTTTCTTTGCATGTACCCATTCAGCAGTATGTTGGCTACACCAATAATGTGTATATTTACAATCATATGTGTCTACATAGTAAAACATCTGCTTCTGAATGCTGTACACATGTACACATATCAGCTTTGTTAGGACTCAGGTTATAGAAATTATAATTTTTTCATATTTTGGTAAATAACTTTGCAAGGGAGCATGTCAGTGTGCCAAGTAATACTTCAGTTTGAAGACAGCATTGCCAGTTCCAACATGGTAAAAGAATTGTGCTTGTATGTTGTACACAAATGCAGATATTAAAGTTTGTTTCAGACTTAGGTTATGGAAATTATGATTTTTTTTTTCATATTTTGGTGAATAACTTTGTAAGGGAGCATCTGAATGTGCTAATACCTTATTTTGAAAACAATATTGATAGTTCTGACATGGTAAAAGAATGGTGGATGTATGCTGTACTCATGTACAGATATCAACATTTGTTTCGAGCTTAGGTTATGGAAATTCTGATTTTTTCATATTTTGGCAAATAACTTTGCAAGGGAGCATCTGAATGTGCTAAAAATACCTCATTTTGAAGACAGTATTGATAGTTGTACTAATGTGCAGATATCAAAGTTTGTTTTGGACTTAGGTTATGGAAATTATGATTTGTTTCATATTTTGGTAAATAACTTTGCAAGGGAGCATGTCAATGTGCCAAGTAATACCTCATTTTGAGGACAGTGTTACTCCTTATAACATGGTAAAATAACATGTCTGTGCACTGTACACATGTACAGCTATCACAGTTTATTTAGTATTGTAGGATTATGAAAATTATACATTTACAATACTTCTCATTATTATGCCCATATCTTAGCAAGGGAGCATGGTGATCACACAAATGATGCATCATTTTGAAGCTGACATTCAGATGCACAACTTGTACATTGCTATGTAGCCTCTGTCTGTTACAGGTGATGAGATATTATGCTTTGTTTATTTATCAATTATGAGAGATAATATATTAATCATATTTCTGAGAATATCTCCGTAAAGGAGCATCACATAGTAATGGTTAAGGTATCATTTTAAAGCTGACATTCATACTAACAAATTAAATTCAAATAGTATGGGTCTACATCGTACATTGACCAAGATGCGGTTTGCTTTTCCAAACAGGTAAAAAATATGCACAATATAGTCATTCCTTGCCAAATATTTAATAATGACTTTGATATGCACTATCAACATTTACACTGTTGGAAAGGGGAGTATCTGCTGAACAACTTTTGCGTTTACATTTTTAGTCTAGCTCTTATAGATAAAGAGTTATGAACATTTGTTTTCTGTATGGTATTACAATGGATTTTCTGAAAATGAGCTCGGGCTGCACTGTTGTTCCTATGGTGGAATTAAGCAGGCAGCTTTTTCTGAGCTGCACCGGAATGAGTTAATGAGTTGTTAGGTTAGAAGTGTGGTAGGAGAGAGGGGTAACAGCCTGGTCAGGCTAGTGGGCAGAGAAGAGTTGCAGGTGTGTCCTCTTCTTTTTCCCCTCTGGTTTTGGATGTTCATTTCAATGAGTTGGGAAAAGAAAGTGAATATTTGGAGGTGGCTTGTTAAATAAGCGAGTGGAGGTAAGAACGCTGCTTATTTGGTTGGATGGTAATTCAATAAGTGGTAAATGAAGTGAGTGGTGGGGCGCTGCTTCATAAGTAAGTGAGTAGGAGTATGGACGCTGATTACTGGGTCAGTATGAGCAAGGTCATGCTGTCCTGATTAACATTACAGGGATGCTGATGCTGGAAGTCAATCAGCTATACAATGTCTCAGTTGTAATTAATATATGTCAGCTAATAAAGTTATGTTTATGGAACTTTAATAAAGGTCACCAAACATCATTCGGTGTTATGTGTTTATTGAAGGGGACTGGGACAAATGAGGTTTGGTAATAAACCAGTCTGTCCAGGGACATCTTCAGAGTTGGGTTAGATAAATATATAAGTAGGAGTTATGAGGGTAGGGAGGAGGAAAGGGTTAAATGGGAAGAAGGGATAATTGGGAGGAAATGAGTTAAGGGTGAGGGGGGCTTAAGGGGATTATGCAAGTGTAACTGGGTAAGGAATCACATTTTGGTGTGTACTTGCTGCACACCCTCCCTCCACCTTTTTTGGGTGGAATAGTGGGGAATGTGATTATTTTATCACACCGGGCAGGTGTGCACTCTTATTTTTCCCCTCTGGTTTTGGATATTCATTTCAATGAGCTGGGAAAGTAAAGTGAGTATTTGGAGGTGTCTTGATAAATAAGCAAATAGAGGTAAGGATGCTGCTTATTTGGTTGGATGTGTAATTCAATAAATGGTAAATGAAGTGAGTGATGGGATGCTGCTTCATAAGTAAGTGAGTGGAGGTATGGCTGTTGCTTACTGGGTTAGGATGAGTAAAGTCACACTGTCCTGATTAACATTACATAGAAGTTAATGTTGGTAAATGAAGTGAGTGATGGGATGCTGCTTCATAGGTTCAGAGGTTCATAGGTTGGTACTAGGCTATCAGCCCTAGGGCCTATACAAGCCTAGCCATAACAATTCCCTGGCTATTTCTTCCCACACTATTTACTAAGTAAGTGAGTGTAGGCATGGATGCTGCTTACTGGGTCAGAATGAGCAAGGTAGCACTGTCCTAACTGACATTACATGGATGTTCATGCTGGAAGTCAATCAGCTATACAATGCTTCAGTTATAATTATATATATTGACAAGTAAAGCTATGTTTATGGAAGTTAAAATAAAGGTCATAAAATGTAATTTGGAGTGATGTGTTTATTGAAGGGACCAGGACAATTAACATTTGCACTTATAAGTCAATGGATTATTTTGCTGCAAATTGGTCAAGTAAGAAATTTGCCGAAGTTCAGGATGCATTTTCTGTTCAATATAACCACGATTATACAATGCACTTGTACTTTTAAGTCAAAGACCAAAGCCAGTGACTACACTATTCATACTTGAATATGCTGAACCCAATTTCATTCTGCTGCTGGCAAGAAAGATATCAAAGTATTCACAGCATGCTGGGTGGCAGCAATGTTTGTAGAGAACAGTTTGTTCCCTTGCTCTGAGATTAGTAACAGATGTAGGGATGTTCATTCTGTTCATACTGTGTTCAGTACTAGAGAGCATATTTCTTTGATTTATGCCCTTTGTGCAGGGCATCTAGTATGATGAATGCTGTGAAACAAAACCATTTAAGAATGCATAATGAATTAAAAGTAGTGTTTCCATTAATATCCTGATTGTTTGATGTCTCTGCTGTAAGCCTTCGTTATTAGCCTTCCCTCTGCGTTTTGCAGATAAGGCTCTGTGTTAAGCTACTATAGTCAACAACACTTTAGTTGTGTATTTAATTAGAACATTTTATTTCATGATGGAAAGACCTAACTATAATCACTTTGATACTCCATTAAATATAAGATTGACTGAATCCTATTGATATGGTGGATCGTTCAGTCACCTAGCTTTTACTTATCTATTGGCTAAAACAGCTTATGTACTGAAATAATTGTCAGGTTTTATTACATTCATTATCTTTGGTATCTATCTATCTATGTATATATATATATATATATATATATATATATATGTATATATATATATATATATATATATATTTTTTTTTTTTTCTTTCATGAAATGTATACAGGCAAATCAGGTTTCATGGAAAAGGCAACCATTTGTAATAACATTTTTGTTTGTTGACTGGGTCAGGGTGCAGATGTAAGACCATTTTTAGTCCTGCTCCCTCTGTTCTAAGTTTTGATGTGCATACTTTAGGTAGTAAATGAACAGAAAATAGCACTGATGCAATGTTGATGTGTATAGTAAGGCTTATTTTACTGTGAAAAAGTTTTAGTACTCCAGCAGTACATTGCACATCATGCATCCAGGCACCTTATAGGACTAATACACAACCAGTAACAAATTCATATCATCTGGTGGTCGGGTGCAACGTAAGAATGATAAGTGTTGTGTTTCTCATTAACTGTTTCAATACAAACATTCCTTTGTGTTAGAATACATGCATGAGTTTTATTCACAAATGTTCCAGCATTGTTGCCTTTAAAAGGCTTCTTAAATTTTAACTAGTGGTACAGAGGCTGAAGCGCAGGTTTTAGATCAAAATTTCTGGCATCCAAAGTGTTAGAGAGAATGTACTATCCCTTATATAGCAACCTATTTGCTTGCTATGCTGCACTGATTACAGAGAGAGGTTCTCATCTGAAGCATTGGACATGCATTAGGGGAATATTGGTGCCCATCAGAAGCTCGGGTTTTCAGGAACTCACAATTGATATGGTAGTGATTTATCATAAACATAATGCTTTTAAATGGAGATCTCGGTACAGTGAGGATCAGGGAATTTATTATTTTCCCCACTGTAGTGCCATTTTGGAGTTGGTATATATAATATACAGGTGGTATGGAGCTGCAGTCTTTGACAGCTCCCCTGAAACTACATAGAAACAAGGCAGATTTTTTTTTTTTTTTTTGAAGTTTGAGTTTTTTTGAAACTCAGCCATATCAATTCAACAATATGAATTTTGAGTTTATGAAAACTCGAGCTTCTGACATATACCTATATATATATATATATATATATATATATATATATATATATATATATATTTATATAGATTCACTATGTAATTTTGAAATACTCAAATCACGAATTTCAGTATTTCGAAATTACATAGCTGAACACACAAAACACTGAAATCCTAAAACCGCGAAATTCAAAATCCTGACGGTACACTACAGATACAGCACACACAAACACATACACACAACGTCTCCCCCCAACTCAAATATATTATCCTACACTACAGATAAGCAGGGGGGCAAGCCACCCTGCACTCCCCATGTGGGGGGCTGTGCCCCCCACCCCCTACTTATATATATATACTAACTCCGAGATCGCACAATCAGACACACACAGGTAACTCACTCCCACACATTTTACACACCCTTGCACACACATATCACAGTCAAAATACACACTGAAATATACCAAAGCCCCTAACTAACACACATGCACATACATACATACTCAAACTCAAATCTTAGCATTCACACGCCACAACACCAGAAGCGCTAATTCAAAATCTGTACTTTGGGATTTTGAATTTCGTGCTTCTGGTGTTCCGGGATTTCAAGACTTCGCTAGTATAATTTAGAAATACTGAAATTTGTGATTTCAGTATTTCGAAATTAAATAGGGAAACCATTTATATATATATATATATATATATATATATATATATATATATATATATATGTATATGGTGACATGCTGCCACCTATTGAAAAGGGGACTTTGACTTACTCTGTTATCTTATTATAAAAACAGTGTGAAAACATGCCATTAATGTTAGGATTTTCTTCATAACATATTAACAATAGTGCATATCTGTACTCATGGCATTGCATGTTTTTTTTCTCCACAGTGTTTCACGAGGGTTCTAAAGTACTTTGATGCAACAGATTAGCAGTAGCAAACTCAGTATCGAAGCTTTTTTGATAGTTTGCTTATTGGCTGTTTTTTCTTCCTTCCCATTAGCAAAGCATGCAAGGAGTTGGACTTACTTTTTGAATTCCGTGGGTGTATCCATATAATACATTAGTTGTCCATGCACACTTATGGAGTACAGCATCTTCTTGCCCCTTTTACACCCCTCTCTTTCTTGAGACTAGTTTACTTTTTTTAACCGTAGCAGGTACTTAAAACTAAGAAATAAATAATACATTTCTCAAATATACTGAAAACCTACCTGTAAAATAATAGTTATGCTATCTCTTTGTGAGCTGCCAGCAAATGCAAACATGTGCCAGTTTTGTACACATGAAGATAGCACTGCTATTTACCTTAATGCTACCCATGTAGCTGGCCTTACCTTACTGTATATTCTCACTATAAACAAAGTTGAAGATTGAAATATTAATTTTAAGTGTCACTGTCATTTACATATGTAGTGAGACTCTGTGGAATAGAATGGGTCCTTAACTTTCCTAGACTTAATGTTGTCTAATGAAAATAATTAGAAAAAAATTGCACTGGTGTACTATAATAAGATTATGAAGGGTTAACCAATTCCTTTTTTATGCTGTTTAAAGATTATTAGATAAGTGGAACGTTTGCAAGACTCAAAATGAAATAAAGAAGAATTATACCTTAGTAAATGCTGCCCCAGGGTGCTCCCACAGATGAAATATGGCTTTGCAATATTAGGTATTGCTTTTTCCTGTCTTGAATTTAATTTCATGCCACTTGTAATTGTTTTTGAATAGAAACTGCTACTATGCATCATCTATGCCATGCCAATTCCTGAGTTTCCCTGTATCAGGAATTTGACAAGAGGATGTTGGCAGGTGGCAACCTCAGATGCATTTTTAATACTGCATTTCCTTTTTTGTATTCTGTATAAAGTTATATTTTATCTCTTTGGTCCTCCTGTTGCTTCTTTAAGCAATCATCTCTTGGACATTGTTTTTTTTCTTCAGTTTGATGGCAGTATATGAACATTTAGACTACAGTTTTGGGATGATGCTAAACTTGAGGTTCATAGTGTAAACCCACGGTCCTGCTGGAAATAAGAAGTGCAATGATTGCTAATATGCAACTATTGCAGTAATCAGATGTCCCAAATGTTTTGTTGGATACACCTACTTTAAAGCAGCCTAGTTACAGATACATATGCAAAAAAAAGCTGTAAAATGTTGTGTTACAAGTAGATGGACAGTATTAGCTGTGTATTACTGTGTCACAAGTGCCTAAGTAACAGTAGCTATGTTGTATTCTGTTAATATCACCTTGGTGTCTAGACAACATTCTTCTATAGCTTTGCTCATTACTTTGGCTAAATAAATTAAAAAAAAAATGGCTTTTACTATAATGTCTCCTCTTTAACTGTTAGACTAATGTCTCCTCTTTTACTGTTAGAGTTTATTTTTATGATTTGCATTTACTGGTCTTATAAGGAGGCCAGAAGCACTTCTTCTTTGCTTCTGGAATTTTCCACTTGAAGTTGCAAACCAGAATTCTGTTGGTTACTGTTAATTGTTTTCCTAATCTACATCAGCTGATTCAATGTAAATTGGATTAAAAATTGTAGATCATCTTGCTGCTCTGCTGACATTGTTTCCATGTCTCATTTTTAGTGTCTGCTGCCTATCAAAAATTTCATCCAGAAACTGCCTTTCAGAGGTCAGCCAAATGCTATAAATGATTCATAACTCTCTAAAACTTTAGTTGGTAGAAACATTTTTATATGATCAATAAGGGTGAGTTTTACTGCAAGACTACTGAAACAAAATGGTAAATATGGTCATCTTTGCCATTTTATCTATTTAATCACAGAACTAAGCAACAATCCATAACAGACAACTTTCCCACCTAGCAAGAGTGTATGAGTGAGAAGAGTTTGGAAGTTTTTTTTTAGATTACAGCTCTCAGTACTTATAAAATGTTGTTTTTCTGCCTGTTTTGTATTGAAGAAGTGCAGATAAAACTAGAAAGACATTTAGAAACTTAATGCAAGTACAGAGCACTATAGAAAAGAAACTTACTCTTAGCTGTGTCATAACTAAATGGAGGAAAAACAAATTCTCATTTATGGTGTCTAAGCTATGTTATATAAGAGGTGCTCAAAACTCCATTCTATGAGGAGAACCAAAAAAGAGTTACTATCATAAGTTGGAGGATGGTAAGTGTAATCCTCGGAACTGATATATACTAATTCTAAAACTGCTGTAACTTGGAGAATTCCATTTTTTTGTTGAGGTACAGAGATCTCTGACTTAGTATATAGAGGTAGTATAGGTATGGAGGTCCAGCCTTCCCATATCAGTAGTATTGGGGTTATGTCACCCTACAAAAAGATGCTGTTAATGTGCACCAGTGATGATCATAGTCTGATGTTGCTTATTATTGCTCACACTTAAAGTTTCTTACTTTTGTGACTTCTGCTTTTGATTCAGAAACTTCTGATATAGCACTGGACAGAGAAACTGAAAAACAAAATCACATCTGTATGGCAAACCTTATGTTAACCATTCTGGGCTATAAGACATTAATCTTAATAAGAAGCACTTTGATTCTGATTTTATTATGCATAGAATATTAAGGGGATCCTTATGGCTGATCGAGCTCCAACTGCTTTAAATCCAGCATCATGTAGTCAGGTACTCAAACAACTGCTAACTCCTCAGACTAGCTGCTTATGTTGTGCTCAAACTCAAAAGTGATTTCAGCCACACAACTGCTGCAACACCTGCTTGTATCCTGGGAGACTGATGAAGCAAGTGACTGCTGCAGAACTAGTAAGTGGAGAAGGGGGACAAGGAGGCTGCTATTAGGTTTAAGAAAGGATATGGGGAGCAGAGTGCAGAATTTAAGTTCAGGACTGGGCAGGGAATTTAGGTTTAGGGAGTGATGCAGAATTTAGTGTTATGAATAGGGGTGGGGATTTTAGGTTTGAGGAGTCATCTGGAATGGGAAGGGAAATTGGTGCAATTGGGAGTTCAGTGTTAGGGAGTGGAGAGGGTTTTAGGTAAAGGGAGGATTGGGTGACTTAACAGTTAGGCACTGGGTGGTAGTTTTTAGGGTTATGATCAGTGTTCTGGTATGCATAGTTAGTGTTACTGTGAACAAGCTGCTGGAAGTTAAAACATTTGCAGGAATGAGAGCCTGGCAGCAAATATGTGTATCTCAAGCAAATGTGTGTCAAGTACATGTAGTTGAAGCAATATTAAGATATGATGGCAGCTATTTTTATATGTGTCATCAAGACATGATGACAAATATGTATGTTTCCTTGTTTTAGTGGGTTTATTTAATTTAAAATGACCCCTACCTCCATATTATGCCATCAACTCTATTGTTGCTTTCTCTCAAGCTGCTGGCTTATCTGAAAAATATCATCTTGTTTTGATGACTATCACAATCATTCTTTCAAATATGTAATCAAGTTGTGTTGCTAACTTTCTTGTCTAATACATACAATTCATCCTATTTAATCAACTTGTACATTTAGTTCAGAATTCTTCCTCTCATTTTATTTATTTCTTCTTACTTTTTTCTTGTCATTTGTGAAATCTCTATACCAAAGTGTTCCAAGCTGGATGCATAGTTAAGCACTGAGGTTTTGCAATGGCATTTGTCAGAGTTGTTCTACCTACACATATTTATGGTAAGAACATTATCCTGTCTGATTTTCAGTCAGACACAGATATTTTCCCTGGTTCTACTTCAGTATCATATTAACTGCAAAAATGCATCTTTTTGTTATAAAATGATAAAGCATAGAATAGCATTCCTCTTCAAATGGTTCAATTAAATTCCATCCCCATAGAACCTCCGATACTGGTGTCTTCTCTTTTCACAAAAATGCATTCTGCATATATACTGTGCCATAGTTGTGCAATTTTCACAAGTTTGTAATGACCAGGCTTCTATCTTTACTCTTCCTAGTGCTGTCATTAAGACAAAAGAATGCTCATGCAGAATCTAGCTTCATAACCCTCACTTGGCATCTCTTCTTTTTCATTTGTCAAATTTTACTTCTTTAGTGATGTTGTTTGTGAAGATGGCTTGTTATGCTTCAAAATATAAGGCTGAATTTTCTGACATTAGAAAGCCGCATAACAATCTGTCTTCTTAACCTATGAAAGCTGTTTTGATCAGGTCATGCAGATAAGGAATGCACAATATCCACCATAGAACAGCGTTAAAATCAATTAACAACTCTGAAAGCTGTAATACACTTAAAGATGCCAGCCAAAAAAGTGTGACAGAGCAACATGTCTAATAGCTTTTAAAGCTGTTTGTTGTCCACATGTAACTTTATTTTTAGCTGCTGAAGTTGTGACATAACTGAGTGTGTTGCATCTTTTAAAGCTGTAAAATAGTACACAGTAACGACATATTTCCCACTGTAGCTGCTAGTACACACTTTCTGTAACTACTAGTATACTGGATCAACTAAAGATCCACATAATGCAAAGAATTAAGACTTGTTTTCTTTAATCACAATTAATTTGCTCTGTTGTCTGAACATATGTCAAG
>NC_056744.1:1737079039-1737106539 GCF_019279795.1 Protopterus annectens
ACAGTTTTTTCATCATCATCCAATGTTTCCCCCAAAGTCATGAATTAGTTCATAATTTACTTTATTTTGAAAAATTAAACTACACACAGAAATATTGCTTATATTTATAATTACTTGCCAACAACTAGCAATATCTCAATTAATGCATATTATATAAGGAAAATATCAATATATTTTTCTTTCTTTCTCTATGACATTTCATACTGTGTCCCATAATTACATCTAGCTTTCTCAGTTATGAAAACATGGTTATATGTGAATGACAAGTGTCAGGCATTGATTATTTTATAAAATATTGCAGGTCATATGAGATTAACTGTCTTTGACATAATTTTTCTGCTTACACTTTCTTATGCTACCTATTATTAATTGGTAATTCTCTTAGCAAAGGAAGTCAGGCCCAAAAGATGTTTGAATGCCCCATGGAGCTATGTGTGTTAAAAAGGTGCAATGGACAATGTGCTAAGTGCGGATGAATTACACATTTCTAATTCTAAATATGCATGTGGCATTTTCTTCTGTGAGCTGATTAATCATACTTTACCAAACTCACAGTGAGCAACTGAAAAGTATGAACTATTCCAGCAGACTCAGAATCCTGCTACTATACATTAATGACATAATTCTCCATCTCTCTCTCTCTCTCTCTCTCTCTACATTTATCAGTCCTCTTGTACTGCTATCAACAACACTGAATCCACGAAAGCAACATGAATGCACTTTCAGTGGAGGTTTGTATTCCTACATTTTACTTGTGGCTTTATAGCATTATAAGCACAGTGAGTTAACTTGAAGCAGTCCTGCCATAACACAAATAAAAACAGGGTTTAGAAATCCACAGATATGTGCAGTTTATTTTATTGTCTTCTTTTTTTGTTGATAGCACATCATCAACATTATAAGAAATCTTTATAAGAAAGTATTTTTGGCATCTGTACTCTCCTGCACCTACATTTTGAGTGCTCTGACCTCATATACTGCATCTCCATGTGCGATACATTTGTAATTACACAACAGTGATAAAAAGGAAAAACGTCATCGTCTACATTATTTTGTAAACTTTCTGTAATACAGTGCAATGGGTCATTATATCAAGTGGTTGACCTAAATTTGTGACCATTTGCTTTTGGTCTACTGGTCATCAACCAGAATACACACACACACACACACACACACACACACACACACACACACACACACACACACACACACACACACACACACACACACACACACACACATAAAAGTAATGAGGAGATGACCACTGAATCAGCTTTGCATATTCATAGTTCTTTCTTCTATCACACATAGCACAACCTTATCATATTTATTTGATATTTCTTTGCAGATCTCTCTTTCCAGGTTGTTTATTGCATATAAAAAATGTTGTTCATGGCTACATTAATAATTTACAAATCTGGAATAAAAAGTGGGTATAATTTATACATTGAATCTATAGCATTTATGATTTCCATTAAATATTTTAATTTCTGCAACTTTCATAAAACTGTGGTGGTCACAACAACTAAAATCACCTGTTTTGTTCTCCTTTTTTACACTTTTGATTCACTGTAGCTTTCTGAGTTTGTTCTTTGGGTGAGAATGGCACACACGTGCAATGTGACAGTGTCTGACCCTCACTTTCCTTTTTAAGTCTCCAGATATTTAAAATTAAACTGGCATACTTTAATTAGAGCAGACAAATTGCACTCATAATTGCTACCTGCACATTTTGGCTGATATCAGAGTAACATAACCTACATTTCTTCTTCTGATTCTTTGTAACTGTCCGTCAGTGATAACTGTGTTGAGCAGATATTTGATTGATATATAGCCCCTTCCAAAAAAGAATTCTTTTGAGAACTGTAGTGATATATTGTGGGGACCTAAGAATTTAAATTGATTAACATAGTGAACTGTATCACGCTGAGGTTGATAAAACATTCACAGCAACTTCATAATAATATATAGCATGCAAGCATAATGTTCAAGTATTTGCAACATGTTCTCAGTAGTAGGAAATTATTTAAGCCCAAAGGCTGTCATGCACTCCCAGAAAATAGACACTTCTTGGTACAGGGTAAGTGATATGCGGGTTTTATTCTTCAGTATGTTCAGGGCAAGGATATCCTAAAGGTTAATAGCACTAACTGCACAACTAGGTTTAATATAAATGCACATCTGTGTGTGTGTGTGTGTGTGTGTGTGTGTGTGTGTGTGTGTGTGTGTGTGTGTGTGTGTGTGCGTTCTTAAGACAAAGGATAGACTAATCAACTTGTCACAAGCATATAAGCAGGAAAACAATTTAGTACAAGAAATGGAATATACCGTCTCATAAACAGAAATTGCCATTTTTGACTAGATACCTTGACACTGGCAAGACAAAAAAAAAAATGGAAATATAAGATGATGATGGGCATAAAGCAAGGAAAGAAATGTTTGTCCATTGAGCTAATACTATGAAAAATTAGATTAATGACTGATAAAAATAGTTATGGCAACACAGATGGTGGAGAGGAGCAATATATTCTAAACAGAAGTGGAAACATTTTACAGACAGACGAAGAGAAAATCAAACCCATCTTGAAATGATTAAAGGAGAGAGCAACACCTGCTACTTATTAAATGTAAATACTTTCTTAAGTGCCATGGTAGAAAACCTGGCTGGAAAATAGTGCATAAAATTGATATATGAGCTGCTAGGACCAAAAAAGAAATAAATATCTGTATCATTACAGTATAAATTAGAAAGGAGATAAGGAAGGAATGGTGAATTATAGAAGCTTTGATCTAATCCACAGTAAATTTAAAGCAACAGACAGAGGTCCATTAGACTTTCATTTATATAATTACTTAAAGTTCATTTGAGTGATCTGTGGTAACATGGGATATAATATGGCATATTGAGATAAACAAACCCATTCTGCTTGAACTTGTTTTGTCTATCTCTGCAATTCCAGTGCATGGTGAAGTAAGTTATTCCTTCTGTCTTACAGGCCTCTGTACTTAATGTCACATCATACTCAAGCGGTCCACCCCCTTACTCTGGATATTTGAAGCACCCTGCTTTTCATTTAAAGGTCGTAAGGATTTGGGAGATGAGTGGTGAGAGATAATCACTGGTAAAACATCATCTGGAGCTGTTTTGGATATTAGGCTGCTATTTCCATCTACATCTAAGACAGATTAGACATAGGTGCTTCAATCAAGTACAAGTTCAACTTCAAATGCATATTTATTGGACTGCTTAAAACTAAGAAGCAATACATAAATAAGTAAAAAGATAAAGTCTAAGTTAAGAGAAACACATTAAAACAGTAATGTATATGAGGCAGAAACTCTTCCATCAAAATGCTAATTAGTCAAATGTGTCTTGAGGGACTTTTTGAGTTTTGGTGCCACCTCAAGCCACCGTGATTCTAAGTTCCAAAGGTGCAGAACATGATAATATTTATTTTATTTATTGACATTTGTTAACTGGGTTTGTCCAACTGGGCTTGTGGCCCATTTTCAGTGGAGACCTGAGGAGATTGATATAATAGCAGTTATAGCAAACTGATTCACATATGTTGGGATACATGCATAAAGTTAAAGTTGCATTAAAAAGAAGCTAAGTAACAATTTTACACTGATATAGTTCAATAGGTCAACAATGAACATTTTTTGTTTGTATAAAATTGTGCAAATGCATAGTAGACACTTTGGAGAGAGAGGTGTAATGAGGTACTAAGTATGGTCCTTTTGAGGGTACATAAAGGGAAAGAAGACTAGGTAGGGTCATGGCAAGGGCAGGTTCTGGAATTGAGAAAAAAAGCTTTTAGTTCATTTTTAAAGTGTGAGGTGTGGTAGATTGAACGTAAGTCAAGGGCAAGTTTGTTCCAAGCATGGGCAAGGGAGTGTTTGTAGAGTAGTTTGCCTACTGACCTTTTTGGGTGGTAGATATCAAGTAATTGTTGGTTAGAAGTATGGAGGGTCCAGGATGGGATGTAGATGGAGACTAAGGAAGATAGAGATAGACAGAAGGAGGGTTTATAAAGAATAGAGTGTAGCATATGAAATTGATAAGATAGCAGAAACTGTGGAAGTTCAAGCCATTGAAGAGAGTTTAAAGAAATGCAGTGGTGTGAGTAGTATGGGGAGTTAGTAATGAATCTGGCTATTTTATGGTAAGTCTGTTGCAGTTTGTTTAGAGTGGAGGCCTGGATATTGGTAAGAATTGGGGCGGCGTATAAGAGGGAGGGGAGGAGGAGTGCCTGGCCCAGGGTAAGTCTACATTTAGGGTTTAGGAATTTTTTGTTCCGATATAGCGGACCTAGTTTCTGGTTTGTTTTTTTATACATTGGAGTATGTGTAGGTTGAACATGAGTTTGTCATCGATAATGACCCCTAGGAGTTTTGTGTGGGTGTCAGGTTGGATATTTGTATTGTTAGAAGATGTAATAAAAAAGGAGGTTTTGTGATGAGAAAGAGAACGGGTAAGGAAAAGTAGGAGTTTGGTCTTTTTGGGATTTAGGATCAATAGGTTGTGAGAGAGCCATTGTTCAGTGGATAGTAGGGCCTGTTGGGTCAGGGAGTGTAGTTCAGGAATGTTATTTGAGATGGATATAATTGTGGAGTCATCGGCATACTGAATAAGGGAGGATTCTTTGCATGAGCTGTAAAGATCTTTGGTAAAGATGTTAAACAAAAGGGGTCCCAAGATGGAGCCTTCGGGAACACCAGTGGAGATGGGAAGGAAAAGTGAGGAGGATGAGAGCCATTTGACAGATTGTTCCCTGCCAGATAGCTAACTATTAAACCAGGCAAGTGCGGAGGGGGATAGGTGGAGATTTGCGAGTTTCGATAGTAGTAGGGGATGTGAGACAGTATCAAAGGCTTTGGAGAGATCTAGGAAGAGACAGGCAATGAGTTTATTGTTGTCTAGGGCCTCTGCAATGATATGAGTGAAAGAGAGGAGGGCAGTGGTGGTGCTGTGGTGAGGGCGAAATCCATGTTGGGTAGGGGTAAGTAAGTGGTGTGTGAGGAGGTGATTGAGAAGCTATGAGTGAATACATTTTTCTAATATCTTGGAGAGGGGAGACAGAATGGCAATGGGTCAGTAGTTTGAGGGGTCAGTGAAGTTTCCACGTTTATGAAGAGGGATAGTGAAGAAAGATTTCCAAAGGGTGGGGGCAGCTGATTCCAGAATAGATCTATTAATTAGTATAGATACAGGATAGGCAATTGAGTCAGCAGCAAGTTTGAGGAATGTAGGAGATAGATTGTCAGTGGAAGGAGAGCAGGGTTTTAGCTTGAGTAGTAGAGATTTGATGTAAGTAATGGGAACTGGCTCAAAAGAAAACAAAGTTGTGTTAGTGGGACTTGGAGAGGTGGGTGTCGAAGTACAGTTTGACTTAGAGGTTACCAGATTTTGGATGGAAGAGATAAAATGTTTATTCAGGAGGGTAGCAAAGGAGAATTTCTCATTGGACTCAATCCATATCTTAATGTCTAAGAGCAGTTCCCATGTGACAGACCACACAAAGCAAAATAAAGCATACGTAGTTTATTCTGGTTTGAAGAACCATGTCATGCTGGTCAAAATAAGTTAGGACAAAGGCTTTAGAGATGACACACAACTTAACTGCTTGCTGGTACAGTCTCTGCAGGATTGGTGTAGCATGCTATTCATAACAGATACAGAAAAATTACTTGGCAGTGAAGATATGAATTAACTGCAAATGGTTACATGTATGTTCAGGAAGGGTATGTATAAGGAATTGGACTCATCCACATGAAATGAGAATAGGAGTTTTCAGGTGGTAGTAGGTACTTGGTCTGAGAAATATCCCTAAGGTGGAAGAACCCAACATTCACAGCAGCTGAATTTTAGTTTTAAAAGTCAGGCTGTTGTTGTGGATTGCAATAAGACCATGCAAATGTGAAAAAAACTTCAAGCCTGTCATACCCATAAATAATATATGGGTTTAGTGAGGAAGTCTAAGCCCTGAAAGTGGTATATGATGATATGGCAACTGTTTCAGTTGTGCTACTCTAGAGTGGGTTACTGAACATCCATCTATGGACACATTCAAGGCTGTTAGCAAAGGAATTCTGAAAGAAAACAACACTGAACAACTGGAGAAATGGTCACCATCCACTTTTACTGTGTTCCTGGTACTTCAGCATCAAGCCTTCCAGGGAATAATCATGCACAAAAATGGTGTGCTCTATATACATTTCACAACATTCATTATTCAGTTCAGTTATACAATAATTGAGTGCAGACAGCATGCATCCAGAACATTTATTTGATTCTCACCCTTATGGAGAGTTCAAGCACATTAGTGACAATGTTCATGACAGAACCACATTGGATGGGGAATTTAACATTGTTAGATGCAAGTTGGTGAAGAGAGGGTATTCTAGCCAGGTGTTAAATAGGGCTGAGGAAAAAGTGAGAAAGCAAATCGCTGGTCAGAGAATATGGAGTCATGCAATATATCATGGGCGTGGAGATTATCATGAAGTGGGCAAGGATGATATATTTTTTGTTAACAAATTTTCCCCTTTTTCACCTACATTGAAGGCATTAGTGCACAGGTTTTGGCCTATCATACAGCAGGATGAGGAAGTAGGCAACATTTTCAAGAGCAGGGTTGTTTCTTTTCATAGCAGATTTCATAACCTGAAGGAATTATTGAACAGTAGGGTAAGTAGGATGGAAACTGGTTCTAACACAGTAGGCACCTTTAGATGTGGAAGGTACAAGGTGTGTGACAGAGTTAAGAACATTTCAGGCACTTTGATTAATGGAAAGAAGTTCATTGCCCTGGGATCTTACAATTGCACTACCAGTGGGGTTGTTTATGCCATTGGAGGTGATTGTCTACCTGTAAAGTGGTATACAGGTCAAACCAGAAGAAGGATGAAAAGAAGAATTATGGAGCATTTAGGGGATGTGAGGCATGTTAGGCCTAATAATCCTGTGGCCCAGCATTTCCACGCTGTTCACAATGGTAACATTAGCAGTTTGTTTTTTTCTGTTTTAAACAAACCTTATACAGTACAAGGCATGGAATATGGACACATTTTGTTAAGGATGGAAATTAGATATATTATTAATTTTGGAAAGTTGTGGCCCCATGGGCTTAATATGGACTTAGATTTATATGTATAGGATGAAATGTTTCAGTATGCATTATTTTATAAATGCATAGACATATAGGATGAATGATTTATATGTATAGGGTAAAAGATTTAAGCATTTGTTAATCTAAAGATGTTTAGGTGCATTGGCATGAACTTCTTAAACTATTAAGTTAAATGCAATAAGAATGTAAGGGGTTTCATTTTAAAACTTTTTTGATGCACTTTAAATGTTTCTGAAGCACTTTAATTGCTTAGGATGCACTTTAGATTTAAATTTTCTTGACACATTGATTAATTGATCAACCATTGCAGGGCAAAATGTTTTAGTATTTGTTAATCTAGAGATATATAAGTGCTTTTGTATTAACTTAAATTATAATGTTAAATGCTATATGAATGTAAGGAGTTGCACTTTATATGTTTTGATGGACTTTGAATGTTTCTGAAGCACTTTATTGCTCATGATGCACTTTAGAGTTTAACTTTCTTGACTCACTGATTAATTGATCAATTGTATAACTGAATTGAATAATGAATGTAGTGAAATGTATATAAAGTACACCATTCTTGTGTATGAATATTCCCTGGAAGGCTTGATGCCGAAGTACTAGGAACACAGTAAAAGAGGATGGTGACTGTTTCTCCAGTTGTTCAGTTTTTTTTCTTTCTTTGGTGAGTTGGTTCGTGGAGTGGTGTTTTCAAAGGAATTCTGAGCCACCAAGAATTCTTCATGGAAGGAGATGTGTAGTTACATGTCATCAGCAAAGCAGTGATACTGCAAACCTGTCATCTGAAGGATATTCACCTAGGGACAACAAGAACATGGTGAAGAGAAAAGGGCCAAGGATTGATAACTGTGGTACAACACTATTTAGAAGAAAATGTGAGAATGAATTAATACCTGAAACAACCTTCTGTGATTGTCCAGAGAGTCAGAAGGTAAGCCATTCCATAACAGGTTCTGTGTGTGCAATATGCTTAGCTAAGTGTTCCAGCAGTTTCTTTTCATCCTCCATTTCAAAAGCTGCTGTGACCTCAAGAAGACTAAGACCAAATAAAATCGTTGATCTTCATACATGAGTAAGTCATTGAGGATCCTGGTAAGAGCTGTTCTGTTAGTGCCATGCCCAAATAATAGAGTGAAATAAATAATTCTTTAAAATAAAAAAAATAGCTACAAATGCATCTCACACCTTTAAAATAAGAATTTAGTTAGAAATACACTCTGCAATATCTCAAAACCTTTCTAGTAAAAGAAATGCTAGAAAAACGAGAGTAGCTTTTAAGGTCATTTGTGTACAAGTACAATTTATTTAAAAGCAGAGCAATTAAAGTCTTATTTAGATATAGGTATTATGAAAAAGAAAGTTTGCTACAGGCAAGTCCTGATGGTCTTGTACACAGCAAAATTCAGGATCCCCAGACATTTGACAGGTCTGGTTGGATGTGTTGATTCAGCAAGCTTTTTGTTGCAAACTTAAAATCAATATGGAAGTAAATCTATTTAATCAAGCAGTCAAGTCATTCTCAGATAAAAGCCCTCCAGTACCATCAGACTGCACTAGTCCAACCCACAGAGTCTCTGTACAGAGCATCAGACATAACAGAGACAAGCTTAAGCTTACCTGCAAAGAATTAAATGGCAATTCAAATCCCTCTGCAAAAATATCTCTCCAGGCAGCAGGGTAGGCTGAGCTTCTCTGTCTGTCTCTGCCCCTGAAGAGTCCTACCAGCCATTCTTCTTGGTGGAATTCTCACTTGAGGAACAGCTACCCTCTCATAAAAAAGTAAATAAATAAACTTGGAATGGGCATAATGCACAACCAATACAATTCTGTCACCTATCAGGTATGTATGTTGCAATTAGTGCTTCAGCCTTTGTATATTGAAATTAAGAGACCAGAGATCTTGGATGCAATTTGACTCACAGCTATGTAAGTGGACCAGATGTCCATGACAATTGGCAATGAGGTCTAGAAGGGTACCCACACTGTAAACAGAGACCACTCTATCCAGGTTATTAGTACATCTTTCCATGAGCAACTGTTAAAGAACTGGAAAGAAAACTTCACTGGTGGCTAGAAATATGCAGTCCATCTGTTCATACTTAGGAAGAATCCACTTAGAAGAGTTTCATGTCAGACTGGAGCAAATAGTTGTCAGGTCAAGAACCTGGCTAAACTATCAAGTTGATGGTTGACACATGTTGTCTGCAATACTATGTCTAATGTATAGCAAAAATTAAGGAGCAAAGTGCTATCCCCACAGGCTAATCCAGACTCTTTCCTAATTTATAAGAATCAACCATGAGATGTTCTTCGGCTAAGATATTGAAATCATCCAAAGTTAGATGATTTGGGCTAGTTAAGTATTTGGTAACCAGAAAATCCATATATTCTTAAAGGGGTGGATCACACAGCTAAGTAAAAAGTAAGTGAACGGTACCCTCATTTTTTTTCTGTTTACCCATGACATTTCCTAAAGAGTTCAAATATCAACCTTCAGTATGTCATAAAAGCAGTAAATAATAAAAAAACCCTTGACACCAACATGAAATCCATTCTGAATGCTGACAATAAATACTGGAAAAAGTAGTGGCAATGCAATGCAAAGGGTAAAACTACCTCACAATTATGACCAGAATCAACAGATGTCAAGTCAACTCTTATTTACAAATGCCAGGTTGTAGATGCACAATACACCAATGGCAATTCCTGGCTTGTTCTGGACTGACCTAGTGTAACATTAAAATACTAGGAAGAATGCAACCTCTCATTATCCAAAAAGTGATCCCGGACTGTGAGTATGTCCTGGCATCCCACACAGTGTGGAACAGCCAGATGTTTTACCCCGTGCTGACTCGATAACAACAAAACTAAGTCAAGCTATACCACTCACTAGGCTTTCAACTCAAGTGACACAGTCCGCACACCCTGCCTCCACCTCCTCCCATCTTTTAAAGCATGTGTTGCCTCCAGCAGAGAAAAAAATTGCATGCTGGGGAGAATGCATAAGTCTGACTTGAAGGAGATACAGAAGTAGTTCCTCATTATAAATCAAAAGCAAAGACGGATGAGCTAAGTATGATAGAGATGACAGCTAAATTAATAGAAAAATGCACATAAGTGTATGGATAACAAAAACAGCAATAATAATAATAATAATAATAATAATAATAATAATTAATGGAACGATGAATAAAATTCAGAAAAGCTGAATGACTAAATATGGGTAAAAAAGGCAATATTAAGTTAAAGCTGGTGGGGTTATAGCAGGGAAAAATTGTTAGTCACCAGAATAAATATAAAAAACAAAATACAAGAAGCAATAAAATGTAGTGTGTCATAAAGTGCAAAAAGATGTTGATTTATTAGCTAGACTATATGTAAATGGAAATAAGTGTAACAGGAATTAAAAATAATGTGAAATAAGTCCATTCAGGCAAAATTCTCACAAGTGCATACCTCTACTAGATGGCAGAATATCCCACAACAGCAGCAGCAGCAGTCCAGTGTGGTTGGGCCTGCCACTTCTGAAGTTAAGCCAGCATCCAGTTCTCATTCTGGTAGTTTTCAGATTAAGCCTCTAGCTCTCCCCCCTCTTCACAAACACACACTAATTAAGTAGACTAACATTAGCCATTAACTCCAGTGCTGGTGCTATGAGTGCTTCCAATACATATCAAACTAATGAAATCTTGGTTACTGAGACCGCAATCAGGAATCTCTATCCCAGTGTACAGTGGAGGCAAGCATACTCAGTTAACCTTGTCAGCCAGCTCAAGAAACAGAGGATGAAGGTTTAAATTGTTTACATGACTTTAGCTGGACATTTAGGATAGTGTGCTATACAAGATTTGTCTAAAGTAATGGTAGGTTCAGGAATAAATTATCACTATTTCAAACTAAATATGAGTATTAAGATAACAATGGAAGATGCAATGTCTTTCTTTGAAGTGAGCATTAGGGCTATAAACCAAGGTAATATGCATGTACTATATAGACTACTGAGATATGAACTGATGGTGAGATCTGATTTGTGCATTATACAAAGAAAATGTGACTTAGGGTATGTAATTAAGAATTGAGATGACACTTTAAACTTACAGAAGAATCTGGACACTCTGTGGTAGCGGCCAGAAACAAGTTTTCTAGAAGAGAACACAAATAAATATAACTTCATATATATGGGTCAGCGAATGGAAACATTTTAGTTACAGAGGGAAAGCTTTATAAAAGTCCTGCTGCGCAATGCATTAAGTGGGTTAACTTATAAAGTTAAAAACATCGAATGTATCGGCTGTAAAGGTTATATCAAAAACATAATGTGCAAATATTGCTTTGTATTAGGAATTCCTATAATCTCGTGCTCCATTTTGGGCATTGCATATATGTATGGATCTGTGTGTCTGTGTATCTATACATGGATTTAAGGCTTTTAGTCAAACTGTTATATGACTGAGCCACAAATGATTAACTAAAAATACTCAGTCGTCAAATCTTTTAAAAAAATACAAACACTACACAAAGCATGCTCTGCCCCAAACCCCCTGCCAATTATATATACCAACTCTGAGATCACACTACAGTGAAGAAATGGCAATTCCCTTGATCCCTGCTGTACTGTGATCTTGCCTAAAAATAGTAATCTTTCTTTGATCAGCTTATTTTCAATCAGTTGCACTGCTTTTTTTTCTTTTTTTTTTTTTCCATCAAACTGCTGTTTTGATCCAAGGTCAGTGTGTGCATGCATATATATATATATATATATATATATATATATATATATATATATATATATATATATATATATATATATATGTAAATATAACTTTTTTTAGCTCATTTTCTTTCCTGAAATTCTGTGCTAACTCCCTTTTAAAACACTACTGCTGCTTCATTATTAACTTGAAGCTTGAGGTGAGCCTGCATGTTGTACTATTTCTTGATAAATGTTTATTTAAATGCCTCATGCTTTTTGTTATGTTACTGTCTGTGTATTATTTGTCTGTTGTGTCATGGGTAAAGGTTTGTAGGTAAATATTAAGCAATCAGTTTTCAGACTGCTACATGCCAAGCTAGTAACTAGACAATGACCAAAGGTGATTATTTAACTTTGTGCTGTCTGCCAGGTAAACATCTTAAGCATTATGCCAATGTCCAACCCCTATAAAAAGGAGTACAGCACATGGGGGATCCCTCTGCCTGTATACATGCTGACACATATTTGATTGCACACATCATATATGCTGGTTAAGCCACACTCATGCTAATTACACTTAGCCAGATGCAAACACTCGCTTATCTAAGTTCACATTGGTTATAGTGGTGCATTAACCACTGATGCCAAAGCAAAAATCATAACAGAATGAGCTACCTTTCCAAACACAGCTTCTTTGTGTAATGGGATACTGTTTCCTATCTGCATAAATGCAGATTACGTTTTTTTTTTTTTTTAGTGGTCTTTGTACACACATTCTGTGCCTGTTTTTACACACACACACACACACACACACACACACACACACACACACACACACACACACACACACACACACACGCACAATTATTTTGCCTTTAAAGTTCATAGGTTCATAGATAAATGCTAGGCTGGCAGTCTGCATACTATTGCAAGCCTAACCAGTGACCAGAAGTCAAAATCAACCCTGTACCTTGTGTCTGTGAGGTAAGGACCTTAACCATTAGGCCAACTCTGCATCCTAAAATATGTTATTTTTTGGGAATGAAATAGCTGCTGTCATTTATTATGCTGCTACTACTATGTGATTTTTGTACTATATTACTTATGTCTATGGATAGTGGCCTAGATCATGGGTCAAAATGGTTCTTGGATGAGATCACTTACCTGGTTTACAAATGGTAGATAGACAGACAGGCATACAGATAGATAAACTGTAGAACTATGTTAGAGTTAAATGCTTAAAGAGTGTTGTTGCACTTCTCATGTATGTTTGTTTTACAATTAATTTAATTTCTGGATATATTTATCATGTTAAAACTCTAAATGGTTGAAAAACAAAACAAAAAATATGATGTTTTATGTTGTTTAACTGTTGATCCAGTTTTTCATTACGGCCATGTCCCAAACGTGATGTTGATTTAGGTGCTGGCAATTATTTTCATATACCTGCAAAGCATCCTGGGTAATTAAACACAGCATACATCTTTACATGAATATCTATTTACTTACATTGTGACTTCACTAATAGAGCATTACATGCATTAATTTTCAATGATGAGGTTCCACCTGTTAGAGAAATGAAGTCCTTGATCCTAGCCTTCCAGGCTACATTCTTTTATACAGCTTTAACCAGTAATCAGTGTTTTATTAAATGGGAAATGCACAGTGTTTGCCTGGTAACTACTGCAGAAATGTTCTCGTACTCCTTATTGAAGCATGCATTTTAAAGTCACACTACCAATTACTAGAATGTTGCTGTTGTTGTTCTTGTGTCTTAAGGCTTTTCCCGGTTAGGGGTCGCCATAGCGGAACTCCAGTCCGCTAATGATTGGCAGTAGATTTTTACATGCCGACTTGCCAGCTCTGATGCACAACCTTCAACGAAGGTACACCCATTCACGCATGTCTATACATGCTAAAAAAGAATTAAAACAAGTATAAGTAATCCATGTGAATATGTATGCATGTTACTGTGTAAGATTGTGTCAGTTTGTGAGTTTGGAAAAATGTAAAGGAATGATAGATGATATGTAGACAGGAAAATGTAAACTGAAATTATTTAACAAACATAAGTTTGGGATTTAGTAATTTAGTTTAGTTGTGACAGGACTTTTGCAATTCCTTGCTAGATTTGTGACTCTCTTGAATGGTATGATAACTGAAATTCTGCCTTGTTTACTCAGGATCAGATTATGGGTGAATCATTAAATTTACATCATCACTATTTTAGTCTGTTGAAGCCACTGTGGTGTAGCAGTTAGCATTGTCACCTCACAACAAGAGGTTCTCTGGTTCGATTCTTGGTTGGGGCACCTTTCTCTGTGGAGTCTGCATGTCCTCTCCACAGTCGAGTGAATTTAAAGACATGCAGGTAGGTGTGTGGGTGGGTGTGCCTTCCTTGATGGATGGACACTGGGCTTGCAACTTGACACTGTAAAAATTCACTACCAATTATTTGTAAACCGGAGTTCTGCTGTGGTGACCCCTAACCGGGAAAAGCCGAAAGACATTTTACTATTTCACTCTGTTACTATAGTCATCAAACTAATTATAGCTGTTATAGAAATTATTTTGGTGGTTCTAATAACTTTAGTTTGTAGTTCTGAGAAACATATTTTAATGTTTTGTGTGCATTTCCTCACTTGTTGCATAAAATGTGTGATTCCAGCATTGCTCTTCTAATGTTATCCATTATCTGCTCTTGATACTATTAAATGCTTGTGTTGGTGATTACTTATTGGGAACGTGTTGTCAGATTTTCTGCTGATTCCAGGAGATGAAGACCATTCACATATTTATTATTCTTCATCAAATACAAATGGAGATATGAGAGTAGAGGCATGCTGAAACTGTTTAAACATTTGTGACTGATTAACATTCAAACACAGCAGTTTTTTTTTATATATCAGCTGTTATATATGGCATCTTTTAATGTTAAGATGTGCATTCCCTTTTTCTCATATTTTAAAGGTGGACCCTAAAGCCAAATAAAAACCTGCACTATTATTTTATTATCATTTTGCACAGTGGTTTACATTTAAAATAAGTGAATGTATGAATTAAATAATATCACTAATAATTATTTTCCTGTATTTTATTTATTTAGTTATATTTATTTATTTATTTACATTTGTTGACCAGGAGTGTCTGGACGTAGGTCCATTTTCAGCGGAGACCCGTGGAGAAAAGCTCCACAGTTAAAATAAACAGACAGTAGTTATATTGGATTACATAGCAATTAACAATTTAACATAGGAATTAATTACAACCATATTTACAGATGAAGAACATAGTACATGAGAAGATAACTAGAATATTTATCTGCGGAGTACATAACAGACATTAACAAATGTTACAATAAGAAGTTCCTGCTGTATAATAAGTAGTAGGCTTATGAGCATCTGAGCTTGCTATAATCAAGGTAGTTAGTGGGGTGGAAAGAAAGGTAGTGGTTGGATGGGGTGGGTGATATTAGAGTGGGAGTTGCAAGGGCATAGCCAGCATGTATTTAGGTGCGCTTTTAGTAAAGTTTTGAATTGGGTGCATGATGGTATGGAGGTAATTGCGGTTGGTAGAGAGTTCCATAATTGGCTATGGCGCAAGAGAATAGTGCTTCACCAGCAGAGTTATTGGCTTTAGGGATCTGCAAGTGATTTTTGTTGCTGGATCTTAGTGGTCTGGTGGTGCGATAGGGTTGGAGTAGATTCTGGAGGAATGGGACATTTAGTGGATGGTTTACTAGCTTGTGGGCGAGTGATAGTTGATACCATTGAAGGAGGTGAGGGAGTTCAAGCCAGCCCAGTTCAGCAAGTGAGAGACAGTGGTGACTACGGTAGGATGCCCCTGTGGCGAATTTGGCGATTTTGTTGTAGCAGGTCTCTACCTTGTTTAGATCGCATTGCCTTAGGTTGGTATATATTGGAGAGGCATAAAGTAGGGTGGAGATAAGGTGGGAATTTGCTATTGAAATCTTTACTACTTTGGTGAGAAGTTACTTATTTATGTATAACACTCCTAGTTTTTTGTGGACTTTTTTTTATGTTATGGATATGTGAATGTCAAATTTTAGTTTATTGTCTATTTCCACTCCTAGCAATTTGGTGTGTTCAGTTGGATATATAGTGGTGTTGTCTTTTGCAGTGATGTTAAAGTGAGAGTTGTTTTGAGTATGTTTGGTGGGTTGGAAGATGAGTAGTTTAGTTTTGTTTGGGTTGAGTATTAATTGGGCATCGGATAACCAAGTTTCAACAGAGGAAAAGGCTTCCTGTGTGACTTTTTGCAGTTTGGGTAGGGAATGGGCTGAGCAGATGATGGTTGAGTCATCTGCACATTGTATGAATGTGTCATGCTTGGTGGCAGAGGCTAGATTATTGGTGAAAACAGAGAAGAGTAGGGGTCCAAGGATTGATCCTTGGGGAACCCCTATGGAGACAGGTAGTTGTGGAGATATGTAATTCTGCCATACAACAGATTTTTGGCGGTCAGACAGGTAACTCTGAAACCAGTTGGTGATTGATTGAGAGAAGGATAGGTTATTGAGGACAGAGATGAGTTGTTTGTGTGGGACCATGTCAAATGCTTTAGATAGGTCTAGGAAAGTAGCAGAAGAGAGATAGTCATTGTTTTTATGCTGAAGGATAGTGTTAGTAAAGGAGAGTAAGGCAGTGGTGGTGCTATGGTTTGGTCGGAAGCCATGCTGAGTATTGGAAAGGAGGTTGTTAGTAAGGAGGTAGTCTGAGACCTGAGAATGTGTGCATCTCTCTAGTATTTTGGAGAGTGGAGAGAGAATAGCTATGGGGCAGTAATTGGTTAGTTCTGTGGAGGGACCACCCTTGTGGAGGGGAATTATATGTGATAATTTCCACAGTGTGGGAACGTAACTTTCTGACAGAGATCGGTTAATCAAGATGGATACTGGGTAGGCCAGAGCATCAGCTGCAATTTGTAGGTATTCACTTGGGAGGTTGTCTGCTGCTAATTTGGTGGGCTTAAGTTTAGTTAAGTTTTTTTATGTTGGGGGTAGGTATAGGAGAAAAAGAGAAGGCAGTGGGGAGATTACTAGTTGAAGGTGTGGGTTGGAGGGGAGAGGGGTTGTGTTGTTTAGCTAGTGATAGTATGGTTTGTTTGAAGTGTGTGTTGAATAAGGTAGCAATATTTTTGGAGGAGTGAGGGATGTTAGGAGGAGGGGTACTGACTTTACCTGGGTCGAGGATGGAGTTTATGGAAGACCAGAATTGTTTGGGGCTGTGTTGGGAGGAGTCTAGGGCAGACTGATAGTATTGGAATTTGTCCTGTTTTATTAGCTTTTTGACTCTATTGCATAGTTCTAGGAATTTCTGTCTAGTTGAGGGGGTTTTGGTTTTGCACCAGTGCTCCCAGGCTTTATCCCTGTTTTTCATTTCTGACTTAGTGGTATTTTGTAGCCATGGGGAGGGTTGTGCTTTCATTCTGGAAAGTCTTATGGGGGCATTCTAATTAAGGATGCTCAGGAAGGTAGTATTAAAAAATTCAACTGCGTCATCAAGACTGAGGTACTTCAGGGGATGCCAGTTACATTCTTTGAGGGATGAGATGAATGTGAGTGGGTTAAAGTTTAGTTTTTTACGTATCTGACGGTAGATGACAGGTTTAGCTTGGTATAGGTATTTTTTGAGTAGGAATGTTGGGGAGTGATCACTGAGGCTATCTGATAAGCAGCCTGTTATATATGACTGGGGGCTCTTACTGACTAGTATCCAATCCAGGGTAGTGTGCTTGCTGGAGTTTTTATTTATCCTGTTTGATGACTGGACTAGTTGGGTGAAGCCATGAAGGTTTATATGATGGATTGGATTGTTGCCAGAAGAGGATTGCCAGTCAATATTGAAATTACCTAAAATGATAGTTTCTTGGGGGAGATGGTGGGTAGACCAGCTGAGGAGGTTTTCTAGTGGAGGAATGTTTTGGCCAGGTGGGAAGTAGCATCCAATTATGTTGATGGTTTTGTTTTGGTTTATTTTGAGGTTGGTATATATTATTTCTTCATTGCCTATTTGTGGAGCTGATGATTTTAAGATCTGGATGTTTAGATGCTGTTTAAATATTACAGCTACACCGCCTCCTGTCTTGTTTAGCCGGTCTTCTCTTAGTATGCCGTAACCGGTAGGGAGTATTTGCTCACTGGTAATGTGAGGTTTTAGCCAGGTTTCTGTCAGGATGACTATATCTGAGGAGTACAAGTCTATGGTAGCATGAAGTTCATGGACTTTGTTGGACATACTTCTAATATTTAGGCTTAGTAGAAAGAAGTCACCTGGCTTTCTTTTGGCTGTGATATGGGAGAGGTTGTGGTTTCTAGTCTGATTATGAGGATTGGGGTTGGAGATGGTAGGGCCAGGGTTGGGGTGGATGTCTCCACTTAGGGATAGTTTTGATATGCATGAGGTTATTAGTTTCTCAGTTTCTGAATGTGTTTGTTTATTAGGGAAACTTTATGATTGTGCTCTGTGGATAATAGATATGGTGGGAGGGTTACTATGTTAAGTTATAGGGATGCTTTATGTTTGAGTAATATAGTTGGTAGAATATGCGGGGGGGGATGGTTCTTGAGTTGGTGGGAGGGGAGCTGACTGAGGGTGAGACATGAGTGGTGGTGTGAGTAGTAGTACAGTGGTAGTGGTTGAGTGGGAGAATGATGGAGCTTTGGTAGGATGTAAGATATGCAAGGAGAGTGCATGCAGTGAGCATAAATATGGTATGCTTGTACATGTTAGTTGAGGAGGTGTGATAGTAGTGGGAAAATGGAGGAGGTAGTGTTGGGTTAGCACTGTGGTTGACTATTGGAAAGTTGGGAGGGGTTTGTGAGTGTCATAAAGGTAGGACGACTGGGGGCGGGAGGAAATAGGGGGCAGGGTGGAGAGTGAAGTGGGTAGAGACCCTGTTAGTTGCTTTTATGAGGGGGCTGGAAACAATCAGGTAACAGAGTAAACTGATAAAAGAACATATGATGGTGACAAAGGGTGGTTGTAGTTTTAAAAATGGTGCCTGCCACGGGTAATATTTATTAACTTTGGGATTGGCTTAAGGTAATAAACAGGGAAGGGTGAGGGGGAGAACAAGGGTGGGAGCAGGCAGTTCTTTTGTACTGCTGCTAATGAGCCAAAGCAAAGACAAGTTTGTGTTTAAGAAACAATCAGAAATGACCAAGGACTGCTCTGAAACTGTAAGTAATTTCTTAACCTTTTCTCAGGTGGAAAAACAGGATAACCTTGCATCAGTAGGCTACTGTGGTCTCAGTTTAAATTAACGAACACACAGTATTGATCAGTTCTGGATACTATTTGCTAACAGAAGGGAATAAGACAGAAAGTGGAAGATGAGTGTGTGTGTGTGGGGGGGGGGGGGGGCTGCTTACAAGCCAAAGCACAGTGCTCTCCAGGGGAAAATGAGTATTGGATCAAACAGGTAGACACATACTCAATGTTAACTTTAGCTGTTTGCAGACAGTTCAGACCCGGACTGCGCTTTTCTTATAAGAATGATAAAGGTGATACCGCAGTTGAATACTTAAGAGTGGTGTTAGGTCTAGAGAAGAAGAGTACAGAGAGGAGTAAGCACTTTTGAGATGGTAAAGATATATTATAAAGATTACAAAAAACAAACTGAGCAAATAGCTACTGTAACTACTATTATATGCAGATACTGAGCCAATTGGAAAAACATCTGTTAGAAGAAACCGCATTAGACAGTTATGCAGTCGCAGATAAAAATATAGCGAGCAGCACTCTGTCCTGGGTCTCTAATGTGATTCTATCCACCAGTAACAGCACAATTATATAGAAATAATTAGACACCAGTATGAGCTGTCTACACACAACACATTTACATGAATAACATTAGTGAAGAAGGCGCAGCTATGCAAATAGACCATACTATTATACTAAAAACAACTTGGTGCAGACAAAATGCTAGAATGCCATAGTAACTTCCAATAATAAAGCATGAATCATATTACATGTCTAACACAATTCAACATAAACATATGCAGTTGTAAAATATCTAACACAATTTCAAGTATTTAAGAAGATGCTAGATATAAGCAGATATAAGTATGTGTTTTATACAGGTTCAGGTACAGAAACATTATCGGTAGTACTATTTAACACTGCTGTGCCTTTTCACGGTTCACCATCACAATGTCAGAAAATAGTTATGCAAACCTGGAAGGTCGAAATGCATTTTTCCAAGGTGTGGTAACTGCTATTTTTAAATGTTTGAATCCACAACAGTGAATGCACACTAGCATTTGCTGTTGTGGATTCGACATATTGAATGGAGATCCCACTATAGTCGGGATCAGGAAATGCAGCTTTTCCCTCAATGTTGTGCAATCTCAGAGTTTGTATATATATAAGTAGCAGGGGGTGAGGGGGGCACAGGCCTCCACATGGGAGGGTGCAAGGAGGCTTGCCCCCCTGCAAAATGTTTGCTGCACATAACCAGAAGTCTATATAGTTTCAGTAAAGCTGACATTCCTGAGTTGTCAAATTTCCTTAATTCCCATTTTCAGTTAAGTGATTGTTCGGCAATTGGATTTTACTATGTTTGAGGTTGGGTAAGTGAACATGACTACAAGTGCATTGAAAGAATTTGATAGTAAACCCTTTTCGCAAACCGCACATTTCTGTTATTGCAATAGACTATGACTATAATTAAGTGAAACAAATAATAATCCTCACTATATCGATTCTTTGAAAGTTCACAATGGATGTACTATATTTAACTAGCTCGTAGCATGGACTACATTGATACAGTCTTGTGAAGCTGTCTGAAAGGATATTATATCTTAAAATAAAGAAATACTTTTCAAACATTTTTCTTATCCTTATTGCAATTTTTGTGGCATCCATTTACATAGTAAGACAAAGCATATGTATACTTATTAAAAACACTAACAAACAGCTATTCTGACTAGTGGCAAAATATTTAGATTTCTGCTAGCAACATTAGTGAAACAGATTCAGAAAGTGACTTGTGCTTCTAGACAGGGACAGGTAGACTGAACATCTGTCTACAACCCTCTTTCTGCTATTAATGTGATGATATTTGCTGTATACAGGACATGATTAGATGTCTCTTGATGAAAGAAGAAGACAAAGTATTTATCTGTAATTCCATCTGTGACAAAAAATAGGTACTGCCAGCACAGCTAGCTGGAATTTTATAAGTAATCATTTGTCATTTGTGAATATCAACATGATTCATATACTTGTGTTACAAATATATTAAAACTGTATGTCATATAAAATGGTTTGTACAGATGTGTGCTGATGAGATATTCTGTAGAGTACTCAGGTTAGAGATGTGTCAATAGTTTACCGTACTGGAGGAGAACAGAAATGTACATAAACTATTGTAACTGTGTAAATGTATAGATTTTAACACTGGAAAGTGGAACATAAAAGGTTAACTTGCAAACCTTTAGAAAAAATAGTTGAAATTAAATTACTTTATAACTGTGCCATAAAAGATCATTTCAATGCAGCAAAGAAACAGGGTGTCTAAAACTAGGGAGCCTTCTGAAGTGTCTTTTAAGTTTTTTTATTGTTTTATGTCCTCCAGCAGCTGCAAAGATCTGAGGGCTATGTATTTTTTACAAGAAGATGCTAAAGGATGGCAGTTTCTAGCAATGGGGGGGTTTAGCTTGGGAATGTCAGATGACAAGAAGTGATGTCATCCTTCAAGCTAACCCAGCAGTAATATTTGAGATATTAATTTATAAACTCTCTGACAGAGACAGGGTATTCTGCATTTGTCTTTGACTTGACAGCAAGATCAGCAAGAAGACCCATTCACCAGACACTTGCCTTGCTCTGTAAGTAAGTTAACTTGGGTACAGTAATTTCTTTCATATATAGTCATGAATATAGCTGAGCTTAATTTAGATGTTTTACTTTATTTATTTGAAACTGTCCTGCAATGTTGTTTTCAATATTTCCTGTGATTCTGAACTCTGATGCAACTGTGATTGTTTACTGAGTAGTTTCCTGTTTTTTTTATTATTTATTAATAAATATATTTAAACCTATCATTGTGGCTGATGTTTCTGAGACATATTTAAGTTCTGACATTACTTGCATATTTATTTAGTGACACTGTGGGCCACACCTAATAGCTTTACTCTTGGTCAAACTACCATTTGTATTGATAGTAACATTGCACAGTAAGATTGGACACCCTTTGTTAAGGACCTTAAAGTAGCTGATAAGGAGTGACTGGTGGCAGTAATAACTATCTTATAGTCTGGATAGAAGGGGGCATAGCTATTAAACCTATGCCAGGTGTTTGTGTGTGTGTGTGTGTGTGTGTGTGTGTGTGTGTGTGTGTGTGTGTGTGTGTGTGTGTGTGTGTGTGTGTGCATGTGTGTGTGTGTGTGTGTGTGTGTGTGTGTGTCTGCATGTGTATATATAAATCAAACCTCAGAGAGTGTGTATGTTAGCTACCTGGGCAGGGACACGAAGCACTGGTTAGACAGCAAGGGTGCTGGAAACCTTGTTTTGGTAACTCAGATGAGATATCAACTCTGTAGCTGTGCCAGTGGGGAATCTTATTGGGGATCTGGAGAAGGAGAGAGAAACCTGCCCCAGATGGACTGTGGTCTCTATGTACTCTTAATGGAAATTGTATTTGATGCAGAGAACTGCATCCAGAAATACTGTGTGTGTATCTGTCATCCTCCCAGTGTGTACTTCCACCACTGTTGCCAATGGTGAGAATTGAGGCTCCTTGATTACTAGGCCAGTGGTGGGGCATCACATATTAATTGGTTGGCAGTGGTGGGATATCCACATATTAATATTTGGTGGTGCAGATATTGAACTCCTGTAGCCTGTAAACAATTGTTACTGAAGAAGGTGTTTGTACTCTCAATCAGCCAAACAGTGAGCATTCATAGTTTCATATCACAATAGTTTTATTTATTTTTTGGTAGCTTAGTTAGTAAGGGAGACGAGGCAAGGATGTCAGCAGAGGAGTATGACAAGCTGAGAAGGAGCCAATTGGATGAGATGTGCCAAGCCAAAGGACTGGTGCATGCCAACCTGACTAACGCAGAAATGATTGCAGCCTCGGGCAGAGCTGCATCACAGACTAGCAATCAGGAGGATAGTGAGGCTGACCTTGAAGATGTACAACTCTCAGAAAATGGACAGTTCAACATTTCCACAGAGGACTTAAAAATCCTTCTGGAATTAAAGAGACTTGAACTGGAGGCCAAATGGTTAGAACTAGAATTAGCAGAGAGACTGCAGTGTTTGGAGCCTGAAGAAAAGGAGAAACAGATGGCACTAGAGTCAGTGGAGTGACTGAGATGTCTAGAAGCTGAAGAGAATGAGAAGCAGAAGCAACATGAGAAGAACACGTGGGTCTTGTAGCCTGGGGGGATCCAGACAGACTGCAGACTTGAAGCCAGGACTGTTGTGGTGGTTACTTCAGGGAGGGAGCTACCCTGTAGCAGTGAGACTGAAGGTGAGCCACAGCTGCTTCTGGGTACTGATGCCCCCTTGGACAGAGTGACTGCAAGGGCCGAGGTGAGTAGTAGTACCCAGGCTGACAGTAAGCACCACTGTCAGAGAATACCAGACTTCCTGTGGCATGAGAACTGGGAAGGTTTACAAAGACAGAGTTGAGAGAGGCTCAACTCTCAGACTCTACCTTACAAGGCCTGAGAGAGGTAGCCAGTGAGGCACCAGATTCTTAAGGGATGAGGGAATCTGTATACTGGGACAAAGGATTACTGTGTATAGAGTGGAACCCTGAGAGAGAGAGAGAGCTGGAGGGTGAGAGAATACAGCAGTTGGTAGTGCTCAGAGACTACCATCTGGCACTTTTAGCCGTAGCCCATGACATTCACTTTGCAGGTCATATGAGCATAAAGCATAACAAGAGACATATTATGCAGAACTTTTATTGGCTTGGAATTTCCAGGGCTGTAACTGGGTAGTGCAGGACCTGTGAGTACTACCAAAAAGTAGACAAGGCAGGTGACAAGGTGAAAGCTCCTTTGATGCCTTTGGTTGTGATTGAGGAGCCATTTCAGAGGGTAGCTATGGATATTGCGGGGTCTCTGAATACCCCAAGTTCCACAGGGAAGAAGTGTATCCTAGTGGTAATAGTTTATGCTACCAGATACCCTAGGTAGTGGCCCTATCCTCCACTGAGGCAGAAAAGGTGGCAAATGCTTTGTTAGAGATTTTCAGCAGAGTAGGTTTCCCAAAAGAAATACTGACTAACAGAGGTGCCAGTTTCATGTCAGACCTGCTAGCTTGCCTGTGGAAGCACTGTGGGTGAAGCACCAAAAGATCACCCCCTTATCATCCCAATACTAATGATCTAGTGGAAAGGTTAAACTCTACATTAAAGACCATGCTACGGGCATTTGCACACCAGTTCAAGGGGGAATGGGACAAATATTTGACCCATCTGTTGTTTGATTACAGAAAGGTGCCCCAGGAATCCACAGGTTTTTCACCCTTCAATTTGCTTTATGGGCAAAGGGTGATGGGACCTCTAGATTTGATTTGAGATGAATAGGAGGGTGAGTGTGAATCTCACAAGGATTATATTGTGGCATATGTCTTAAATCTCAGGACAATGCTCAGGGAGCTCATGGGCTTGGCCCAGGAGAACCTGCCACAACCCCAACAGCAGAAAAAGGTATGTTATGATATGAATGCTTGAATTAGAGAGTATGCTGTAGGGCATTAGGTAATGGTTCTCATTACTATCAGACACAACAAGCTGCAGGCAGCTTGGGAGGGACTCTTCAAGGTCAATGTAGTTAACTACATGATGAAGCTGCTAGGCAGGAGGCAGGGGCACAAACTGTACCATATTAACATAATGAAACTTTACCATGATAGGGAGGTCCTACTGCTATGCATTTGCAGTACAAGGCAGGAGAAGTCTGAGGGGGATCTATGGGTACAGGGAACCAGCCAATAAATTCCCAAATTACTATGTTGGAGCGTAGGATTGCAGGCATATGATGATAGAACAGTGTTGCACTGTACCGGAGTCAGCAATGCCAATGTAGCTGTAATCTCAAGACAGGAAATGGGATAGTGTATTCCCAGATAGGCTCACCCCTCCCATGCAGCATTTCTCAAGGGTCACTTAAACTATTGAGTCTTCAAGGGGGGAAAAGTGTGACAAACGGAGGTACTATTAGCTCACCTAGCTGGATTTTTGTAAATAATCATATGTCATTTGTGAATATCAACATGATTCATATGTTTGTATTAGAAATGTATTAAAACTGTATGTCATATAAGATGGTTTGTATAGACATGTGTGCTGAAGAGATATTTTGTAGAGTACTCAGCTTAGAGATCTGTCCACAGTGTATCCTACTGGAAGAGAACAGAAATGTACATAAACTATTTTAACTGTGTAAATGTATATATTTTAACAGTGGAAATTGGACCATAGAAGGCTAACTTGCAAAACTTCAGGAAAAATAGTTGAAATTAAATTACTTTATAACTGCATCATAAAAGATGGTCTCAATGCAGCAAGGAGACAGGATGTCTAAAACTAGGAAACCATCTGCACTGTCTTGTAAGTGTTTTATTACTTTTATTGTTTTATGTCCTCCAACAGCTGCAAAGATCTGATGGCTATGTATTTTTCACAGGTAGTTGCTAAAGGCTGGCAGTTTCTAGCAATGGGGATTTAGCTTGGGAACTAAGCTCAGATGACAAGACGTGATGTCATCCTGCAAGCTAACCTAGCAGTAATATATGAAATATTCATTTAAAAACTCTCTGAGAGAGACAGGGCATTCTGTACTTGCTTTGACCAAACAGCAACATCAGCAAGAAAACCCATTCACCAAACACGTCTTGCTCTGTAAGTGAGTTAACTAGTGTACAGTTACTTCTTTTAGATATAGTCAGGAATATAGCTAAGCATAATTTAGATGGTCTGGACTGCCTCCGCTTTTTGGTTCATAATTTAGATGTTTTTCTTTATTTATTTGGGGCTGAGCTGCAATGTTCTTTTAAATATTCCCTGTGATTTTGAACTCTAATGTAACTGTGATTGTTTATTGAGCATTTTATTGTGCTTTTACTATTTATCATTAAATATATGGACAGTAGTCTCTCCTTTGATAATCACATCACCACAGTAGTCAGGAAATCGTTCTACATGGCACACCTCATCAGAAAAGGTTTCTCATCCAGAAAAAAAGAGGTCATTGTTCCCCCTCTACTCATCACTCATTAGACCCATTATAGAGTACAACGCCCTTTTTGGTATGTACCTCACAAGACATCTACAACAACTGGAAAGGCCACAGAAATACCTCACAAAGAGGATTACTGGCCTCAAACAGATGCCCTATGCAGACCATCTCAAAAAACTCCAGCTTTACTCCATCACATATCGCCTACTCAGAAGTGATTTCTGCCTAACATACAAAGCTATGTCAAACCCAGAGCTGTTGGACATGCTCCACTTAAAGAAATCCCAATACCTCCAAGCTACATGCCCTAGGGACCTAAACCTTGTCACCACAATAAACAGAACATGCTGGAGGGATAGATTCCTGTCCCAGAGATTTCCCATACTGTGGAATAAACTACCTATCTCTATCAAACAAAGCTCCTCATTAGCACTCTTCAAGAAAAATCTTGATGATTGGATGGGAAATAGGAAATTCACCCCGGGGATCACCTCTGTGGCTCTGCTCAACAGTGGCACAGGAAAATAATTTTCTTGGGTGGCAAAAGCCAGGATACCTTTTTGCCTTTTTGACTGTGCTTGTATAGGCCCCAAGGCCGATAGCCTAGTACCTACCTATGAACCTATATATGTAAACCTATCATTGTGGCTGATATTTGTGAGACATATTTATGTTCTGAGAGTACTTACATATTTATTTGGTGACACTGTGGGTCACTCCTAATAGCCTTGCTCTTGGTCAAACTACCATTTGTAGTAATAGTAACATTACAGAGTAAATTGTACACCCTTTGTGTTTTAAAGTAGCTGATAAGGAGTGACTGGTGGCAGTAATAACTACCTTATAGTCTGGGCAGAAGGGGGCATAGCTAGTAAATTTTTGCCAGCCTTTCCCAGGTGTGTGTGTGTGTGTGTGTGTGTGTGTGTGTGTGTGTGTGTGTGTGTGTGTGTGTATAAATAAAACCTCAGAGAGTGTGTGTGTCAGCTACTTGGGCAGGGACATGAAGCACTGGTTGGACAGAGAGGGTGCTGTAGGCCTTGGCTTGATCACTCAACTGAGATCTCACCTCTATAGCTCTGCCAGTGGGGAGTCTTATTGGGGATCTGGAGAAGGAGAGATAAACCAGCTCTGATGGAGTGTGGTCTCTGTGTGTACTTAAGGGAAATTGCACTCGATGCACAGAGCTGCATCTGGAAATACTATGTACCTGTCATCCTCCAAGTGTGTACGTCCCCCACTGTTGCTAGTGGTGAGGATTGAGGGTCTCATTTACTGGGCCTGTGGTGGAGCGTCACACCATCTAAATAAGAACCGAACATTATTATTTTTCTTTTAAAAACTAATTCTATATATTTCTTTTTATATGCTAACCCTCATCAGCTCTATAGATCTATTGATCAAGTAGGTATGAGCCTTATTGGGAGCATGTCTAGATTTCAAATGG